>NC_056468.1:14832170-15432170 GCF_008729295.1 Plectropomus leopardus | reverse complement strand
CAGCCACTCGGTCATTCAGTTTTAGCCAGTCAACCAGTGAGTCAGGCCCTGGGGCTAAGCTCATTAAGGCAGGAGAGTCCCCTACTATCCATCCCTCCCACTATGCACCTAAGGGCCAGCCCCCTCCCTGTCAACTCCCAGCCTTTAATTGAGTTCTCACTTCTCTTTATTTTACTGTCAGCATTATACCCCTCTCATTGTTATCCCCCTCTCCATCCCCTTTCTTGAGCCCATCTCCTCCCTTTCTTTTACTGCTGCTACCACCAACACTTTTTTTTTAGTATTTCAGAGAGTAAGCACTTTCTCCATATTAAGATGTGAAATTCATTTTGACACTGGGCTGGAAATAGAGTGGAACCGGCAATATGCCCCTATCTGTTCCTCTCTCTCTGCTCTCCCTCCCTCTTCTCCTCTCCCTGTCTCTCTCTCTTTTTCCCTACTGCTTACTATTTTTTCTCCTTCAATCCATGGATCTACTCTCCTACCTCACTTTCTTAAATCACCTCGAAAGTATCCTGCAAGGTAAGGGCCCGCTTGCCCTAAATTATATTTTTGTAAGGATTGCATAGAAGAAAGGACAGAATCCTTTGCACCTCTTTCTCAGAATTTTGATCTATTAGTAGGGGAAAGAAATCAAATAAGAAATGCCAACAGAGAAAATGACAGATTAAGAAATAATTAGAGCCAAAGACAAAAATCAAAAATAGTATACAGTTACCAATAAATGAAAGCTAAAGATGAAAAGTGTTAATATACAGAGAGAATCAGTGATGTCAGTGGTGTACAGCTCAGCTATGCAGCTCAAGTCTTGTATGACGTCTGAGCGAATTTACTGATAATGTAACCTAACGTAGTGCAGGGAAGAGATATAGCAGATATGTGGATTGCATGAAAACCATTGTATGAACAACCATTTCCCTGAGCCAGCAAGTGTCCCACAAGTTAAAGTGCAGCAGGGGTAGGACAGACATGAAGATGATTAGACTGACTGTTACATCTGGCCACTAGCCCAGAGCTAAATCACATAGTTGAATAACTGTGTGACCGCATGGCTGTATTGCCTAGTCTGCCACGCTCTCCCTGAGATGATATGATGCAACCGGATAAAGAGCAGAGCGAGGCTGTGTGAATACGCATAAATGCACTTTAGCCAAGCTGTGGCTTTTCTTACATGATTTTTCATCATGGTTAAATGTTTGTTTTCCCCCCAGGGACATTAGCGTCAGGGGATCATAATGATAGCCGTGTTACCAAGGTGGATTTGAGCCTTTAGGGGTGCCTTGGCCTTAAAATCACCTCTGTACACACAACAAATATACTGTGAATGCACATGCATGCATTTGCAGGCATCCAGTGGTGCATACAGATGCAAGCACACATATGCCTGAATAGAGACAGAGGATGCACATACAGCCCATGCCCTGCATACGCATATTGTATTACTAGATTCATAGACATGGATGTTTCCCATTGTAAAACACTGTAGATGGCCATGAATGTGCAATATTATAGACATGACCATGCATCCATGTGATATGAAGGTTAAAGGTGCACCGACATGTCTTTGGTTGTGTGATTTGTAAGGTAATAGTCTCTGCTGTTTATATCATTTTTTTCTTTTTGCTGCATGAGATATAAGTAATAATATGTAAGAACAGCAGTGTGTATTCCTCAGTATGTCTGTATATTTATTTCTCTGCCTTATAGCAACTGTCATTAAGGCTCCTGACACTCAAACACACACAGACACACACACACACAAACACATGTAAGATCTAATGAGAAACTCAGTCTATCTGACACAGCAGAACCAGAACAAGACATGCTTAGTACACTGCGAAGAGGAAGTCTGTGGAGGACTGTACTTTAGACATATACACATGTCAAACGCCCCAAAATATTTTCATTTGTTAACAATAGATGCAAATAGACGTGGTCACACAAACACATAAGCCCCCTCTCTCGCACACATTTTCACACATAGAAAGCCTCCCAACTCCCAGCACTGCACGCCAAGTCCTCCAATTTAATTTGTAATCTAATAAATCTAAAAAAGCAATCAGCGACAGCCAATGGCTATTCAACTTAACCCCCTTGCCCTGTCTGACTAGACCGAGATAATTGTCCTGTAATGTGGTCGAGAGGGCAAGGGGGAGAGGGAGCGAGGCGGAGAGCAGCGGGTCAGGGCCCATCTCCTCACTGAAAATAGCCTCTAAATGTGCAAGGCAAGGCTCCCATTATTAGGCCTTCCAAGATGACAGGGAGGTGGCCAAGGCATGTTTACATTCGCTGGTGATATTTGGAATGAGGGACCGTAGAGAGCGGGTAGAGGGAGAGGAAGGCTTGGAGGGAGGGGGAGAGGAAATAAATTACCAGTATGGTCCAGGAAGTGCGAGGCAGGTAATTGCAGTTGACAGTCCAGTCTGCCACACAGTTAATTTGAGCCTGAGCCCAGGCCCCTTCCACTATAGCACACCGTACTTATACACAGCACAATCTGTCTGCATAGGTACATGCCCAGACACCGTCTCTGTCTCTCTGCCTTTCTCTCTCTCCCTCACTCTCTCTGGCAGTAGAATTATGTCGTAAGCAAGATATGAGCAGCCATGTCTCTCCCAGTAGGTGCACACTCCATGTCCTTATTTTCCCTATAGTTAATTTTCCACTGAGAAATATTGAATTTTGGGCAGGGTGATAGTGTACCTGTCAGCGATAGGGCGTCATCTCTAACTCCCTCTGACAGGTGGACCATTATATCTGCGAGGAAAAATAATCCCTCTCTACTTTAAGACCAGCAAATTTCAACCCTTTGGTTGGTGATTGCAGAGGAGCAGGAAAGAAAGGCCTCTTACCTAAATCTGCTCTGATCGGTTAATGAAAGACATTATTTAGAAAGCTGATTGCTTTTTCAAAGGAAACGTACAGTATGGGTGTTTACCTTCAGATACTTGGAGAAACCATTTTGATGAGTGACTGTGGGTATATGTGGATATGTATACACACACATGCATCTGTATTAGTATTCACTCATTATAGAGATTTTGATCTGCCTAACTGAATTTTGAGATACAGAAATGGTGACATGACAAGTGTACATTTTCTTTTGGGGTTTTTTATTGACTGCAAACCAGAAACAGAGCCCTTTGAAGTCAGCTGTGAACATGAGTGTACCCCACAAAGTTTGATATCAACATAACTTATCAGAACAAAATTTTGTACCTATTTAGACACAGTATTCTGTAACGTGTTTTTTTTTTTTGTTTGGTAAATGAAGCCAAAGACTTACTCTTATCTACTCAAACATGTGCTGTAGTTGTCGATCCTGACTTTACTCTGCTGTCCTCAGTGTTAAGGTTGGGAATGCCCAGTGGCCCTTCAGTCTACTGTACCACGGATGACATCAACCCCTCTGGTCCCACATCCCTGCAACCACTTGACATTTCTATCGACATTTCCCACAGTGCTCTCACATTAAAGGGCGTGACATTTCATTTGCACACGATGTTGATTAGAATACACCCTTATGGTCTCAAGAAAAAAGGGGGTGTAGGCCATTTTAGTCCCCTCTACTTTGGGAAATTGAGAAGAGATGAGGGAATAAATAGGAGAGAGGCTGATAGAGGGAATTATGACAAGACCCTTTGCTGGTTTTCTATAAAGACCAGTGGATCCAAGTGAAAAAACAAAAAATCCTGTTTTCATTATGGAATGGACTCAGTTTTTGATTTATTACCCCTAATTGGAAGTAGCACATTTTGGGTGAAAAGAATGGAACAAACAATGACACTTCCTAATTTCAGGAGTGTCTTTCATGGCCCATGAGCATTTGACAGTGCTCTTCCTCGCAATGCTTCTTAATGCAAATAAAACCTGATTTGAATCAAGGCGAATTCAGTCAGAGTCCATCAGTGGCAGGTCACATTTACGTCTGTGTCAGGCCACCTGCACGGTGCCGCTGTCTGCTGATGTGTTAGCCCCAGCTGGACTTGTATGATCTGACTCCAGGCCAGGTCTCACCTGCCAGCTCCTATCGGCTACTCCACTTGTACACTGGCCTGGGGCCTGTCACTGATGGGCAGCCTGCCGCCCAGTCTAAACGGCTGGCTTCCAAAGACATTCACTGATGTCTATACTTCTCCGCCCGAAACAGCTTCTGACAAGACATTGAGATGTTTATTTCCTTTCTCACTTGATGTTTCTTTTCGTCTGTCGTAAAGCTTAACTTAGACTTTAGAGATTAACTATTTGAGATTTTCCTAAAAAACAATGTATAGACTCACACAGAAGTAATTCCTCTCACTCGTCACTTATGACCCACTAGAAGTGCTAAACTCTGCTCTCTGTCTGTGTTTTCTTATTCTCTTCTTATTTTCTGTGTTGGAGACATATGGGTATGTTACCGCACAGCGCTCAGGTGAGGTCAGGGCATCATAAAAAGGTAGCAGCCAGGTGCCAGACTGTAAGCAGCAGGCAACAGACACAGCACCAAATAAATGCAAATACAGTGAAGCGAAACGCCAAACAACAGTGAACTTGGGGTTTGCCCTCACTTTCTTTTTTTGCTGGTAAGTGTGTTTACATACAGTAACTCAGAGTCCTGTATAGTACACCTTTAAGTCTAATATTATAGCACACAATTGTATGCTGAAAGAATAACTGCATTGGTGACGTTTTAGGGTTAAATTAAAAATGGAACATCTACCTCATGATCTCCAGCTGAGAGAGACTAGCACTGGTCTGTGTTTCCACTCATCCTCAGTGCACAATGGTCAAAGCACCATGACATCTGTAACTCAATTATATTAAATTAGCACAAAGGTAAATGTATAGCCATAAAACAGGCATTTATGGTATACTTTTATCCCCAAGCAGCCAATAGGAATACAGAAAAGAGTAACATAGTAACCTAATTAAAAGCAGTTGATATAATACCCAATGACCGCTCACTTGTTAAACTAGGAGAGGTGCATAGGTTAATCATAGCCTGTGAGCAGCTTCATGTAATAGAACCATAATATGATAATTAGTTCACTTTTACTCAAACTTATCTGTGTCAATAAAAAATATAGCCAAGCATACCCACAGAGCATGCCTTGGCCTGATCCAATATATCACACTCGACAAACCAGCCACTATTCATGTTCCATGCTGACCTGGTTAGCACCAGGAACATGTTAAGACATCGAAATAATGAGTGTCTGCTATTGCTACAAGTTGTTTGATCACTATTATGCCTCGAAGATAAGCTAATTTAGCAACCATTATAAGCAGGTTGCCCTTCCACCTTGGTAGCATTTCTGTAATTACTGTAGTGACAGCATTGTCCCACATGGTTACACTATTATAGCCCAAGAGGTTGTGTTTAAGGAGTGATGCTGTTATTAGCTTACCTTTTGTCATGAGCACACTCTGTAACCTACAAATTGGCTTTATTCCATCGCAGTTAAACTAATGATGCGGCTGGTGTAAAAAAGGACTAATATTAAGAACAAATATATAAAAATATTCTAAAAAAAATGGCCAGAGTATACAAATAACAGAGCTACAAATAACCTTTTGCATTCTTATTTAAAGGTCTTAGTAAAGAAGTTTATCCCAATTTCTTATATTCTCCCCCTCTAATGAACTTGCCCTATTTTGCAGCATACTATTGTGTAATTTTCAGAAAAGTATATGTGCTCCTGCAGCAATTCCACCCGCAGCCGGCCACAGTTATAGTGCAGATATCATAGACTGCCATCGAGTTATGGAGATGACAGTTATATCATCAACTCCATCAGCCCTCCTCAGTGAAACAATTTGCAGTGTCTACAGGGGCAGACACAAACAAACCGTTTTCCTGATATTCCTTTCCCAAGCAGTCAGGCTGCAAGGGTCTCTCCCAGCTAGGGGGGGGGGGGGGGGAGGCCTGCAGAGAAATGGAGGGAGAGAGAGAGAGAATAGGAATACATGGAAGGAGGGGAGAGAGGTAAAGCAAAGGAGAGAGAGAGACAAAAAGACAAAAGGGGGAGAGAGAGAGGAGAAGTGAGCCTAAATTGGGAATCTATTACTGAGGCATGGGTACAGCCGCCCCTCTCTGTCTCCCGTAAACACACAGAAATGTGTTCAAGTGCAGGGGCTTTATAAGTTTCCCCTTCTCCAGAGTAATGTGCTTTGAATGGCTGGTAAAATGGGACTGGGAGAATTTCATTCCCGCTGCCTCCCCAGGCGACTCACCTTTGGCCCACAGATGATATGAGCCCTTTTCTATTTTTTCCACTTTTACTCTCCCTCGTTCCCTCTTTCCATCTGCCCAACTGATGGAGAGGAGGAGAAATAAATGGAAAGTAGTGGCACAGCAGGGGATGGAGGGATGGAAGTGTAGAGGGAGAGGCACAGGGGGGAAGAGGATTGGGGTACAGGGCTTATTTATTTAGTGGAATGAGGCAGGTGCGTTATCCACAGCTCAGATTAGCTCATCTGTTTATGCTAAATGCCACACCATGGGAAGCGCGGTCATGTCACAGGAAGTAGAGAAACCCATTTTTCTCAGTGTCTACTGCTCCCGCAGATTGCTGGATCAGTTCTTTTCTCCATGTCAGACCTTTATAGGGATTCACATATCAGATATAGTCAACAGATTATTGGCTTTGCTTTTCACTTACCTTTGTAGATCTAGTTACCTAATAATTTAGCTCACTGATATGTTTGTTTCTTTTCTTTTGCTTGATTCAATTACATGTTAGGGCATTGGGTTTTTTTTCACTCTCTCATTTGATTTACAAAATACGGCTGAGGTAGTGATTTTTGAGCCACCCTGGGTCCCAGCGCACCCAAAAGACTTGACCCAGATGAAAGCATGTTTTAGTCCAGCTTTGGCCCCTATACTAACATGAAGTCATGAAGCCCAAAGTGTTGGGTCTCTCAGCACCCACTTAGACATGACTGATGGACTTTAGGGCACGGTAACACTAGACACTGAAAACATTATAGCAACTTAAGAACATTGGCTGAGTTCTTTATTTCATGTTATGCACACATGTATGATGAAAGTCATAGCTTGGGGATATGCTATCTTTTGGATGTGCATGTTTTTGCTGCTCGCACCCTTTTATGGTAAAACTGCATATTGGACACTAGATCATGTTCACGTCATAGTTGACATATCACCCCTAACTCAGCATGAGATGTGAACGATGTCTGTCTTTGTGATTTCTGTTTTATGTGAAGTGAAATGAACACTAAAGTTACATTTTTTTCATATATCTTTATTGAGAATTGTTTATTTGACTAAGGGCTCATTTATAATCCCTTTACGTACGACAATAAATATGTATGTTTCAAATGTTAACGTCACTGCCCACATAATTCCATGCTTCCTCTATGACAGCATAAATACTGCCAATCGATGGCACTAGAAAACAGAGTCAAAAGTTTCATACAACACTAAATGAGGCGATAGAGAACCCCTGCAATGAGTCCTAAAACCTGAAAATTTGTTAGCAATTTAGATTCAGCACCTTGTCTCCAAGTCAATGTTTGTTTGTTTTTGGATGAGTTTTTGGTTAGATGCCTGAAATAAGGTCTGTCAAAATCTTAAGAGACTTTCATGTTTTGTTTTATGGTGTAAAATATGTCAGTAAATACCCCACTCTCGAACTTTGAAACATTTATGTGACTTTAAAAGGCTGTTGCAAGTGGCTAAATAAGACAACAGAATGTCATCATGGCCATCATAATCACTGGGGCACCCAGTAGCTTACCTAGTAGAGCAGGCGCCCTATGTACAAAGGCTATGTCCTTGCCACAGCGGCCACAGGTTACACTCCGAACTCAGGCCTTTGCTGCGTGTCATCCCCTCTCTCTCCCCCTCTCACTCTAAGGCTGTCCTGTCCATTAATGCTGAAAGGCCCCAAAAAAATCTAAAAGCCTTGTAAACAGCGGTGTTCTGTGAGGCTGTTACATAAATGGCGACATGTGGACGGAGAGTTATTTTCACTCTGGCAATTTTTAAATGTCTTCGTCCTCTCCTGTGGTCGTATCTTGTTTGAACTACGCTACAATGCCCCCACGATCTGTGGTGGTACTGTTCGGTTTTGTCCATATTTCTGAGCTGTCAGAAGACATGCACAAATACGGATGTAATAAGCTCAGAGTAAAGACAGAGGGCTCTATTCATGTCCATATACGCATCTTGAACGTTGAACGTTGACCATAAATGAGCCATATAGGTCATTTCCTATAATTTTTGTAATCAAAATGTAAATCATACAGTATAGGTTTGCAGGAAATGTTTATTTTTACTTTCTGGGGCCTTTTGCTCTCATCATCGTCAGCTTTCAATTTGCTCACAGGTAAAATCATAAGCATAAAACTGCTTCTGTTCCATTCAAAACACCAATTGCTAAGAACTGGTCTTATTTATATTACAGTGGCTGTTTGCATTATTTGAGCAATTTTTCAAATGAGTGAGCAAAATCAAATAAAGAGCAATGATGAAAGCAATATTACACCTGTTCTTTAAGTTGTGTATTCAATGCTACAAGGGGGTCATATTCTCCTCTATTAAGCCTGAACCTGTTCATTACCGCGTGATGTTTCCGCTGCTCCAAACTATGAGGAGTGCATGGCCAAGCCGCAACCTTTCACCTCTTTGTCCTCATGCGGAAAATCCTCTTGATAAGACATGTAATAGCAGGAGCGTTATTGTGTGTGTCTTTGTGTATCCACCTTATGCATAGCATGTGAGAGGGTCACAACCTCGCTGCATGTGTGGCTCCCACCTGCATCTTCTTTCCCCTGCCTTTTTTGATTCACTGAGCTGTAAGACTGGCGCTGGGTGTGGTGTTTTTCTGCCATTAGAAGATGCTAGGTAATGGCTCCGTGATGGCACCATTCACTCCTCCAGTGGCGAGAGTAAATGGAGCAGCCTTTCACAAACAATAAATCCCTGAGGGAACCTTTCTTTCCTTCTCCCCCTCACCTCTGAGCACTGGCTTTTCATTTGTTTTATTTACATAGCTGCCTTTATGAGCTTTCATCAGCAGGTCTGCTTATATAGGAAACTAATGGCTTCTCAGAGCTGTAATTCGAAAGTGTGTGTGTGCCCTTGTTTGTGTGCGTGTGTGCATTCATCCATATATTTTATGTTGGTATATCCACCCATACATTTGTGTGTGTGTGTGTGTGTGTGTGTGTGTGCGCGCGCGCGCTGTCCTCATTCTTGAGAGAGAAAATCAACATTTTCATGAAGGCATGTGTTTTTTGTCCAATATAACCCTCCACTTCCCTTTTCACTTTCTACTTCCCCCTCCCTCTTTTAGTCCCGACCTTTTCTCTATGTCTGTGCCTCCATTTTTCATACCTACAGAACTCATTGATTATCCATCATCACTACAGCTCTACCACAACATATGCTGGATAAATACCAGCCGCGATGAGTCCTAGCTTTATAGTTTTTCAAGTCTTTTTTTTTTTTTTTTGTAGTGAGAATGTTTTTTCTATAACATAATTTTATGCAACACCATGTTATGTCTGTCTGACTGTGTCTACTTACTAGTGTATATATTTATCAGTTGTAATATTGTGCCAAATATGTGGCCTTGAGAGGGACCTGGCTGTAGACAAGATGGCGGATGACAAAAATCATTCTCATGCATTTGTAGAAAATTATGTTGCAACAACAGGTGTAAGTGGTTCTTCTTCGTGGTTTTAATTGGACTATGATAATAACTTTAACTTCATTTATAAAGTTAATTAAGAGGGGTTACTTGCAGAAGAACATAACAATAAGAGCCAAACAATAATAATAATAATACCAAGTAAGGCCAAGTATATATTTATTTATTTATTTATTAAGAATATTAGCAGTGACCAGAGAAATAAAAGTACGTAAACACAATCAGGGCAGAATAAAAGAATGAATTAAAAAATAAAATAAAATAAAAACAAATATAGATAAATTAAGACAATCAAATTAAAAAAGAAATTAATTAGACAGTCCTGGGATAAAAAGGACAGAGCTAGAGTCTTTAAAGTGAACAACTGTAACATGAAGAGGAAGAAAGGGGTGGTGATAGTAAATGTGTGTAAGTGAGTTTACATATGCTGTTATTTATTTATTCATTCATTATTTTTTAAATAGCATTTCATTTACTTTGAGTGTCTGCTTTCTTCACAGCTGCAGGTCAGGTGATATATTGACAGGTAAAATGTGGGGTTAAAGACCTGCCATTCTTTGTGGCTTTGTTTATTTCTGTGAGGTGTAATGTCATCACATGACCCCATGATTAGCAGGTTCAGTAGGAGTGAATGCAAAATTGTTTGATGGTGGCATTATTGCACCATGTTGCCAAAAGTAAATAGGCTTTCTTGTTCACAAACTTCGTGTATTTTTGGTAAGGCACATGGCTTTGGAGTTGCATGTTCAACTATCATATATGTGTTGAAAAATCAGCTGTCAACATATGTTGACCCATGCACTGTAGCTTGGTAATTCATGGTTTAGTGTAAACTGTGGATTTCAAATAATTAAGATCAACAGAAAGGGAAAAAAAATCCTTCAAGCTCATTTGTTGTCAGTAACTTATATGAATAAAGTTTGTATTGAATGGGGAAAAAAATGGCTGAAGTTGTTCAAAAGCAAGAAACTAAAAGCTCCCACTTCCAGCAGTTGATGTTACGCCACTTTCTGTGTTACCATCGTGGTTGCCAGGTTTGCTTGAATTTCTTTGTTTCATGGAATGTCAGATTACTAGTTTTTATATGTGGTTATTTTACAGTTAACAGTAAACTCAGCAAGCAGCTCAGAAATAAACAGACACATTTATGTTGTGGGAGAAATAACACTTCCAGCACCTCTGCTCCCCTCCTCTCCCTGTTTAACACCCTCAGTGCCCCCCTTGGGCTAAACAGAAATAGGTCCAGCTTAGGGCCATAATTGGTCTTGATCCTTCAGCTGCAGGCATATTCCAGCGGTGGGTCTGGATGGGGCGCTTGTTATGTGTGAAAAGGTGGCAGGGGAATGCCTGGCCAGTAATTAACAGTGTGCAAGGGACTGTGGAGGAGGAAATTTAAAAGTGAATGGGGGAGGCCAGTTCATTCTGTGGCTCTGCTCTGCCTCTCTCTCCGCCTCCTCTGTTTCTCATCTATTCAGTCCGGCCCGTTATTGGAGCTGATGGGTTTATAGAGATTTTCACACTTTTGGAAGTTGGGCTGGCATTGTGAATTTGTTTTTCGCTTGCTCCCCATTTTGCGCCCCTTTGCCCTGGCCCCGCCACACACTAACATGCTCCCTAGCGTCATTTGTTTTTCACTCAATCGCCTGCTCACTCACTCAATTCATTTTTTTTTTTTTTCATTTAATGAGCATGATCATTTTGAAATCATCTTGGCAAACTTGGAAATACAAGAAAGCTAAATATCAAAAATACTTTGTTTGGATAAACAAAAAGCTACATTTGAAATAATCTGAACTTCAGTATAAAATAGAAACCCTAGGAGAGACTGCAGTGTACCTGTTGATGCAGAGAGCTGTTCAGCATGTGGTTTGGAGATGTTCTGTGAATAACCTAAACGTGTGGGGGAAAAGTTTGTTTAGAGCAGCTAATTCTTTGACAGACTGTCATGTGTTGAGCTGCATTGGGGTAATGTTCCTTCACCCATGACATTTCGGAAATTTTCTTCATAATATAGTAAAGAAAATAATAATGATAAACTTTATTTGTATAGCACCTTTCATACAAGAAATGCACTCCAACATGCTTTACAACAAAGAAATTACATGCACCAGTCACTTCACGTGAAAAGACATAGAAAACATAAAGACATAATAAACCTGCATGTAAAAATGAGATAAGATCAAAATAGAATACATTGAATGCATCTTCACATTGATAAAGCACACTCGGTAATAGTAGCAAAATGAACTTCTATTCTCATGATAATCAGCTAAAGAGGGACAATATCTGTGACTCTCACTCTCCCACATCTTCGCTCACCTCTGGTTAACCCTATCTTTCTGTGTCATCCTGTTTGTTAATTGGCAGCCACAGAACACATGTTTAGTCAGGATCCATCTTTGTGCCTTATCTCTGACAGACTGAAGGACTCACTCATCCACTCAATCACTCACAAACTCACTCAGCAAAGAGTTAAGTCTCCATCTTGTATAGATTTAGTCTACACAGTGTTTCCCATGGCCGAGCTGTCTAAACAAAGAGAGGAGTTGAATATACTGTAATGCAGAACACATAAATACCGTAATAACATTGTGGAATGATGAATGTGATACGGTTACGGTACAAACAAGCGTGCGCATTTGTGACCTCGTGAAAAGTGAGCTTATTTTTGTTTTTCAAAAGATGCTGAGATATGGCTTGAGAGCGTGTATGTTGTCTATAGAACACAATGAGCAACAGACACACAAATGCATAAAACTCTCTCCATACATTAACATCTTGCCCTTTCCCGTCATTGTTACTTTTTTACTCACTTGCAAACAATTTCAATTTAAGAAATACAATAAGCTTTATTGGTGTGAAAGTTTGTAAACTAAATTGCCAAAAGCAAAGATGTCTAGACAGTTAAATATCAGTAAATTATTAAAGCATGTAAATTTAAAGCCTACATTAGTATGCAGTACATGTGTAAAAACTCAACAACTTTTGGCTCCTTGTTAAAAATACATTTGAAGGTATTTCTATTCTTACACTTTTAAAATATGAAAAATCTGGATTTACTGCCATCAGCTACAGCCAGACTTAATGTATATGCTCTGAAAGCCTTTGACTGAGATGTTAACAAAATAGTATGAACACCAGTGCAAGTGAATGCATTTTTGTAATCATACATTGCAAACCAGGCAGAGCAACACATTTCTGTTTGTGTCTGCTTCTTCCTTAAGATACACTAGAGTGAAAGTATGCCAGTAATTCCATAATCCCTGTCCTCTCAAGCCAGGCAAGGTCCAGACTAAACATGTTCGTTTGAGAAGCCTGTTTACAGTGTTTAGGCAGACAGACAGACAGGAAGTGGGCTAAGTGATGAGAACCTCCCCAACAGCCCCAGAGATAAATGGACGCGCTGCTAAATGAAGGAAGGAGAGGCCTCAAATGAGCCATCGCAGGGAAGCACCCAGTATGGGGTTTGAAACACTTTCCCAAGGTGTATGTGTGTACCAAAAAAAAATGTGTGTGTGTTTAGGTATGTCTGTTCATGTGCAAGCATGTGTCTGCCTGTGTGTGGTTCTGGGGGTAACAGGTGGGAGGTATGCCATGTCCTGGTTAACAAGAGTGTTATTGTGTTGTCCTGTCCTGCATGGCTGACCGTCAGCTGTGCGGGGTCATCCTCCTTCCCCCTTAACCTCAGAACACTATTACGCCAGCTACGCATGCCCGCACACACATAACACACACACACACACAGATGTAGACTCAAGGACACACCCAATCACGCACACACAAACAGATTCTGTTATGCATCACTTGGTGGCCTGTAATTGAATTGGGACATGATCAGTGATATTTGGTGGCCCGATGCACCCCAGTGAAGAGGCATCTGCTCTCTTTTTCTCTGCCACGGAGCTGTTCAAGGCTGCAGCCAGCGTGAGACATGGCTTGAGAGGTTCACATTCACACACACACACACACACACACACACACACACACACACACACTACCCCTCCCTGCTGCACACAAACACATAGCTTCCCTAAGTCACTCGCACACTGCGCCCCGGGGCTCTCTGGCAGTTCTGTAACACTACCCAACGACAATACTCCCTCAACTGCTTGGCTGTTTACTTTCTGAAAGAGTTAAAGTCTCCCACTTAAAGGATTACCTTACACTGCCCTGAACCCCCTGCCCTCCCTGCCCTACGCTCTCACTTCAGCACCACATACACATACAGATGTTGACAGGCTTGCGCATATATGCACATCCACAGACATAGGAATGAACACTCTCATGCACACACATCTTACACTGCCCTGACATCCACACAAAGACGAGGACGAAAAAACAGTCCGCTGATGCAGATGGCCTTTGTCCTAGCTCTACCTTAGTCTCTTCTCTTTACCTGCCACAGACTTTTCGCCAGAGCAATGAAGAGCTGTCAGAAATCGCGTGTCCTTCTGCTCAGCTCCTCATTAATTTAACCAACACATTGATTTTATTTTCCCAGTTCACTCTATTATGCAGAGTGCCATTTTATGTTAACCCCTGTTCTTTCACTGCCATATCTTTTATATTCTTTCTTTTTTAAGTGAAACATATGAGAACTTTCTTAATTTCTTTTGTCCTGCAATGTGATGTGAAGCACTCGTAGTAACTTATGAGTTGAGGTAGTGGACTCCCACTACCCCCTCTCACTCTCTCTCTGCACTCTGAAGTGGAGCTCAAGTGGTCTGACACTCTCCACCTTCTCTTACAAAGCACCCCCTCCTGGGCTGGGCGGGGCGATCTAAGCACAGAGGCGGGGATGGGGAGTCGTAACTGACGGACTTGTTTACTAACAGACTAATTGTTGCCCTCCCCTGTGCTGGTCCTTGTAAGGCACTGTATGGCTCCTTGTATGAATCATTGTGTTCAAAGGAAAGGGTAAGAAGTGGAGTGAGAGGGCCAGAGGCGTGTCAGTAACCCCTCACTAACTCTTAGCATTTGTGTGGGTCTGTACTGGCAGGTGTGCGCTCTAAGCCGCGACTATCGACATGTTCTCAGAGCCTGTTGCGTGCTAGAATGCCCCTTTACTGTAGGAATTTCTATCATTTATGAGCTATGTGCGTGTCGGTGTTAGCTTTTGTCTTTGTGAGGGAGCTGTCAGTGTTATCTCCTTCAATAGCCGCTTGTCTCCTGGCTGAACAAAAGCCGCATAAAGGTCTAGGGGATTCAGGCTCTGAGGCCGTCCAGCACCCTCTTAATTATGGCTCTCATAGGGCAGGAAATGCCAGGCTTATGGGGGTATCAGGCTCAGCACTGTGGCACGGAGATGTCCGTTTTGCTCTAATCCACCTCCCTGGATAAACATTCAACAGGGATTGAGCCACTTTGCACGTCTATTTGTAGCTGCGCAGTGGGTACTGCATTGATACAGATGGATGAAGATGCCCTCATATTTGCACTGACAAACATGTCACTGCAAATATTAATGTGTAATTAGATATTAAATTATTAGTAGACTTTTGCATTCCAACA
Organism: Plectropomus leopardus; assembly: GCF_008729295.1. NCBI lineage: Eukaryota > Metazoa > Chordata > Actinopteri > Perciformes > Serranidae > Plectropomus > Plectropomus leopardus. The sequence continues at coordinate 15,417,000 of NC_056468.1, read as the reverse complement.
CAGGTAGTGTGTATTTTATTTTATATTTCACAAGCTATTCAGCACACATTGGCTTACATTACCTTTAAAACACACGTGCATCTAGGCACCAACACACACTTGCACAAAGTCACAAAGTCACTCACACACACACCTAGGAGGCCCCCTAAATTAACATAATGTCATGCCTGCCCCTTGGAGAATGCAGTAGACAGCTGACTACTGGAGCTTATGAGAATGCTCAGTTGTCAAGAGGGAAGAATTTACATGAAGGTGCCGCTTCCAGTTTATGTGCGATGCATGACCCCCACATGCCAGCCAGTGCACATGGTATGTGCATGTGTGTGATGTGGGGTTATGTTTGTGTGACTGTGGGGGTCACATGTGTACATATGCCACTTTTTAACCCATTCAGTTGTGTATGAGGGTGTTTATGAGTCCTGCTTCTGTCTATGTTTATCTGTATGTGTTATATTGCATCTGTCGCATATCTGAGCACTTTCAAGAGAGTGTGTCCATGTGACAAAAGGAAGACAAAAGACCGCCAAAGAAAGCCTGATCCTGCAAGGACTCAACAATCTGTTTGATGTTGCTTTTCTGACCTTGTGAGGTGTGTGAGCACACAACCTGTTCAGAGTTTAGCTACAGAGGCATGAAGAAATATGAAGCCGAAACATACTTTTCACACGATGACATTTGTCTAGTAGATAAGCCAATTCAGTGTCATTTTTAGAGGTCACTGTGTGGGCTGTTTAAAACACCTCATCGACCTCTTTGTAACATATTGGCTAGAGTGATATCTATATTAATAGTAGACATTTCAAGATCAAAACATAAGGAGAAAAACTGGAAAATATCTGTGCATGTTGGCTTTTCACTTTTTTTTTTAAATCCTTGTTCAAGAGTTGGATCATAAAATGCATTAATTTAACAGGGTTTGGAATTGATTCAACTGGCCAAATCAGTTATTGCAACATGGTTATGAAACTAAAGCTCAGGCCAAAAGCTGAAAACAAACACTTTTACTGTCAGTATTTTTTTTTTTTTAAGAACAGCCCTAATCCATGGTAGCAAAAAAAATATGTCCAAAGGCCATTCTGTCACGGGTGGTATGTTTTGTTCCAGGGTCACTCATTTTCCAGGAGGAGTGTGAAATAGCACTGACCCTACAAAACCCCTGGCACTGAAGTATGGCATGTCACAGGCCAGCCCCATTACATGGAACACACACACATACACACACACACACACACAGACAGACAGAGCATATCAACAGGTGGCTACTATAGATGGACGCAGCACTATTAATACAGAAACCCTAAAACACCTCCGAAATATGAGCCAAAAATTCATTTATTTCTTGGATCACTGCTTTTTTCCTATATCAACCAGATGAAAGTGGCTGGTAAACTCAAAACATCTTTCGCTGCTGAACTTGAAAACCATTCAAACAGTTATAAAGTTTATCCAAAACAGAGCCTCGTACAGACACAAGCACAAATCTCTGTAAGAGTAGAGTTTGTGGACGATGTTGAAGGTTTTCATCTGTTGTCACAACAAGGTTATAATGTTTACAAAATGCAGTTGTTTTCCAAGAATTATTGAAGATTATAGGAAGCTCCCTTTCGGCAAGTTCTTGCCTCATTTCATCCATTACTGACCACTAGCTCTTCAGACGAAAGCAACATATCGGCTTCAGTGTCTATCATCCTGATTCCCAGAGGGCATTGCATATCTAATTGCAACTCATAACACACATCAACTATTGACAAAGTCAAAGAGAGAAATGGTGAGAAATTTCTTTATGAGTTATTGAAAATAATCCAGCCTGACCTGAGTCAAGCCTGGAAGCTACAAAAAATTCCCCAAACCTAGCCTGAACCTCTTAGTTTCTGAACTCACTACTGCTGTATTTATAACTGTGTCAGCACCATAATCCATATTTTCATTTAGTATGGTGTTATAAGCATTGTGTATTTTTATTAGTATTGATATGTGAACTTTTTGGCCTGTTACCCTGTTCTTGGGTCAACCATTTCTTGTGATTTCTGCTGTTAATATTAATAAATAGAGTAATAAGAGTACAGACCTTTTGTTTTTATAGATTTAAATGGATGCTACAAGCTTTAATATGTCAGTCTTAGAAATATTCCTCAACCCCATTTCTCATCAGTGAATCCGACTTGAGGTCCCGACCCTAAGGTTGCTCCAGAGGATGATGTGGCGAGTTTCATAGATAAGTGTAATCACCTCTTGTAGGTGCTGAGTCATTCATCACACAAGAGCAACACTCCCATTCCCCAAAACCACCTTAGTTGTGCCCAGTGACTCAACTTCCCACCTCACTCTGTCTCTCACCCTTACTTCACCCAACTTTCTCAACCGTGCCTCCCTTCAGACACCAGGCCATTTCCGCTCTCTTCCCCACTCAACAAATATGTTCTTTGGAGCCCTTCCCAGAATACTTTGGCATGCACCCATGCCCACTCCCAATCTGCTCCCTTGCTTGACACAGATCCAGAGGACAGCAAGGGGGCAGTGAAGGTGGCGGGGGGTACACCCGTATAGTTACCGTGCAGTCATGGTGCAACAAACCCTCCAGAAAGAAAAAGAGGCAAGGAAGGAGAAAATAAAGAGAGGGGAGAGAGGAGGGGGAGAGAGACTTACCACATGCCCTCTTCTGTGTAACATGGCATTAATGTTTGGACATGGTTTATTCTCTGCGGAAAGGCAGCTCAAAGTGAGCCCCTGCCTAAAAATATCCATTCTTGGTCCCTTTGATGGAAACTGTGACTCTGCCTAACCACCACTGTGAAGTTATGAACAACTGATGAGAGGCTGGACGAGAGAGAGACGACAGAAAGATGGGAAGGGGTGAGAGAGAGATGAGAGACAGATGGGTGGGGGAGGTCTTCATGGAGGGTGAGCAAGGGAGGGAGGGAGGGAGGGAGGGAGTAATAATGGGGTGAAGATTGGACATTATGGGTCAGCATGTGACTCATCTTTAGTCTTTTTCTCAAGAACCCACAAACAGTGATGTTCTCAAAAGGAAAAGCATTTGGAGTCAGGGGACATTCTGTCTGATTTTGTTAAAAACAAAAACATGTTGCACCTCATGCTCTAACAAAAGACATGAGTCTTTAAAGCTATAAACAGAGGTTCTATAACGGTTTAAAATGCTGTACATGTGCTTATGCCCTTCAAATATGCTGTTTCTGTGTAGTTTGGAGGTTGTCGGGTTTCTCACACATTTATTTATTTGTGGCAGCCTGCTACTATTAAAACACCTGTTACCACAAATAGACTTTCTAATTTTTGAGCTGGACCATTCATTAGGAGCGCAGCTGAAATGTATGTAATGTTCATATATTCATGGCGTCACAGTCTTGGAGTGCAGAGCGTACTCTAGCACAGCAGCAGAACATGAGGGGCATTGATTATGAAACTTAACTCTTCATTATGCTGGATTTAAAAGTTTACATTCACTCACAGCAGTTGCTCCTCTCATCCATCGATCTGATCAGCTCTGAACAGATCGACAAATCAATTATGCACCAGGCGAGTTACAAACTACTGCTGAAGAAAAACAGAAATCTTGGAGAGCTCCACCTGCGCTGCGTTCACTGACCCACAAAAGCCTCAGACTTTGGTGAGGGGACACAGAATGATAAAAAGGAACACACATATTTACAACAGAACAAACAAAAAGCGAAAGATACTGTCATTACTCTAACACTGGATTGACTCAAAACGGGCCATTTTTTCTTTTCACCTGTGCACGTCATGTCAACTGTCACCCATTTACCAAACAAGTAACCAGTATTTGCGTCTAATTAAAACTCTTCTATATAGCACCATCAATACCTTTCTCAGCAAACCTCTCCTTTCGCAGCCCCCTACTCCATATTTTCAATCCTCTCACAGTTCGTCAAACCCTGTTTGTCCTCTCATCTGCTCTCTCACACACACCACTTCAGAACTGCTTTCTAAGGCTTGAGCAATCTCCCGGTAATGGTGTTTTTAAGTGGCCTGTTTGCATAGAGGGTCTATGGAGAGAGAGCCTGTGATAGAGCCAGTGACTAAGTGGGGCTTGTTACAGTGACTGAGCTCATATTCAGAGCCCAGTCATCCACTGGGGGACTGGCTGCTACTGTAGTCTGGCTGTGGTCTCTGAGCTATCACCAGCCAACACAGTTTTAGCAGTCTACTGTAATGCGACACTTGGGGATTTTTCAAAGCGTGACGGCAATGTAGCGTACTTGTACCATGTGTACTATATGCAGCAGCTAATGCCTTTCATACGTATGTCTGCATTTCCACGTGTGTGTGTGCATTTCTGCGGTGTGTGTGTGAGAAATAGCACTTGTATTTGTGTACACATGTGTGTTATGAAGTGTGTACACACGTTTGCCGGCGCATCGTAAACATCCTTTCTCTGATTTGATTGTTACCACAATAAGTCCACCTGAGTGCCCCCTAAAGAATTACTAGTCCTCTCCCTTCATCTCTGCTTTGGATTTCATTTTATGGTTTCTTTCAAATTTTCAGTGAAGTTATTTGCTTTTACTTGGCCATTGATAAAAGCTACATTAAAGCAGAGTGACTTTGATGCAGGGGAGAGAAACCTTTGGCAATGAGCCTTGATGAGACAGCCAGCCGGCCAGCCAGCCAGGTTTTCATTAGATGAATGCTGTGTGGGACTCAAGCCAGATAAGATGGGCGCCAACATACTGGAGCCAACCAATATAGTTATAGCAAGGTGCTCTCTATTTCACTTCCTCTACGTCACTGTCTGTCTTTGTGGAAGTCGCTGTCTGTCTCTCCATCTCTCTCTCTGTATAACCTGAGAGAGGGCAAGGCTGGCCCGAACAGCTCCCATGCCCTTTGCAAATCAACACACCCAGAGCGGTGATTTCCATAAAGATGTCTTGGCCCAGCTTTGCTTAAGAATAGGTCGACTGAAATAGGTGGCTTAGTGATAAATGTCAGAGAGAGATCTAAGAGGCACAGAAACATGGAGCGACACAGAATGAGAGAGGAGAGTAAAAAGACAGGAAAGGTGTGAAGTCTTGGCGTGCAGAAATATGAAAAATTCAGAGGTTCATGGCTAAATTGTAGCTGTTGACACAACTGTGTGATTTGTAGAAGACACTTGAACACGACAGCCATTTTTGCACAGATTTTTTTCATTTTTATATTTGCAGCACAGAATACTGTCAATATTTCACAATTAGCTGGACAGTCAGGGGTTCTATTTATGTAAGAGCCAATGTCAAGTGTCATTGAGGAAGACAACGAGATGCAATGTAGCCAAATTATATGTATCTTTAAGTAAACTTGTACATTCATCATCTTCAATGTAATGTAAACAGAGTCTTGCAAGAATTTCTGAGATGTGCATGCTTGTGCGTCAGCGAAGGTCAGTGGACAGACTGCATGAAGGGCAGCTGTGTTATTCCAGGGCCAGTCTTTTGCTGGTGGTTACCATTTTGCCCCCAGACCATGTAGGTTGCCCTGGATTCCCACAGATAATAATAGCTGTAGAGAGATGTGTTGAAGAGTAGAGCTGGGGCGTGACTTTTCCCCTCTGCCTGGTGACCACGCACCATATAAAAAGACATCCTGACACTCTGCACAAGGCTGCTATTTTGCAGGGACATCATTTTGAATAGATTAAAAATATTAAACGTGTTATTTGCAATGGATTTATGTGTAACAAAAAGTTGTCATTTAGTAGCAAGGGGCAGGCATAAATTCATTCCCTTTCATTTTTCATCTGCTAGAAATACTGTGATGAAAAATCCACAAAATCCACAATGTTTATTAATGAAATATTATTTGACAGCACTGACATAATAGTGCAAGGACATGAAATTTTTTTTAAAAAATGTGTAATTTACTGGTAATTTCTGACTGCCTATTAGGCTCCACTCCAACATTTCCCGGCTACATTCAGCTATTTTGGATACTGCATTCCTTTGCTGGGGCCCCTGGTCCTTAGCTTGTCAAAGACATGACCCCAAGAACTGAATGACCCATGCACAGTAGCATCCGCTCGCTCACTCGGTTTATGCAGTGTGTATGTAAGTGTATTCATAGTTGCATACATTTACAGTATGTGTGCAGGCTGTTGATTGCATTAATGTTTGCAGGTGCACCTATAGATTCATTCAAGTTTACAGGTGTGATAAACAGTTTGACTTTTGATCTTTATTGTACTCTTTGTTGAGTGGGCCTGTTTGTGTATTTATATGTGGCATGGCAAATCCCCTCACTGATTGTTTTAACTTCCGAGAGCCTGTGTGCATGCGTGCGTCTGTGTGCACGCGCGATGCGACAGATAGCTGATATCTATCGGGGCGTTAAGCTGATTAGTGTGAACTGTGGCCAGGTTCATTTGCATACGTTTCTTATCTCATTAGATTGGTATCAGCCTCTGTCACCATGCAAGGCCTCGACCGGGATGTCTTCGTACCTCGTTCTGTAAGCACACGCTCACACACACAAACACAATCACCCTTGATGCCCCTGGCTAACAACAACACTAATGTGTAACACGGAGAAGTGCAGGCTCCTCATCTCCCCTTGTCACCAGCACTACTACACCGCTGTCACGGCAACACATCACATCTTCTCCTCGGGCTTTCCGTGTCCCTGGTCTTATCAAGGTCATTAACTCGCATCTCTTACTGCCATCGCTACACTGTCATCCTTTTATTTTTTTCTCTTTTCCCTTCTTTTTCTTTAATTCTTTATTTCGGAGGTAAAATACTGTGTCTCTGGAAGTTCAGCTATACTGACTTCAGCTTGTGTGTGTGGGACATTTCAAGGATAGGGTGCTCAATACAAAGGAATTTTGTAATAGAGAAAAGATGTATACCAAAGCGTGCTTCAAAGTTGTATCAAGACTATTCTAAGTGGATTATTGAATTGCTAAATGAATCCTGTCAAACTCTATTCAGATCTTTCTAAATAATGATTGCTTTCATGAGGGACATGAAATAAACTCTGACTTTATTTAGTCAGAAGTCTCACTCAGCTTCACACGTGGCATCTGGTTGACTGTATCTTTTACTTTCCCATAATTCCACTCCCACTCTTGTCCTTGTGTTTTCGGAAAACAGACATGTTAATCTTGTCTCTTGAATCCCCGTGGACATTTATGGAAGAATTAACACGCTGACCATGAGACCGTTAGACTATCAAGAACTCATGCATCAGGATGACCCTTGATTTATAAGCACTGCTCTCTTGACGTGTTTATTGACAAATAAAACAACACATCGGTTTGTTTGACATAGAGCAAAACCGTTATTTGTCGTCCTTTGACATGAGCAAGAATAACACAGCAGCTTCTTTTTGAGAGATTAATAGTTTCCCATTTCAACATGAAGGAATTGTTAAGCTCGTGTTACAGTGGCAGACTTATTACTTTGAATAATTTGAAGAGAGTCCAGGAGCAGCTTTCACTAGCTACCACTTGTGTGGTTTTGTCAGGCAGTGCTGATGTTTAAAGATCCGATTCACACTGCCACTAGATAACTTTTTATTTACTATCATGCCTTCTATACCAAGGGCAGCATTAACACTTTGTTTTATGAGTTCTGTCAATGCTGCCATGCCTGTGGACAAACCAGTGCATTGTTCTCATTTATCTATCAAGTGGACCCGCACCGAGTGCTTGTTTCAGCACTGCTCAGTTATCTCCTATACATATTTCCAATTTCAGGCTGGACCATGGATACTGATGGAGACATACTTTATATCATAGTCCGGGCCGCCAGTGGAGACATAGAGAGGTCATATTAATTTCAAGTTGAAGCTAATAGTTCAGGTTGGTGTGTGCTGAGGTTAGCATATGTCTTCCTGTGAAAATTTTAGTGTAGCTACATTTATAAACAAGGCAAGATAAAAGATGTCTGGGTGTGTAATAAAACTACGATATGCAGGAGGAGATCATAGCTGTTGTAGTAGTCTCCGTATTCTACCCAATACCCAGTCATGTTAGATGTGCTCCAACACTTTTGTCCTTTAAGATTATTTATTGGGCTTTGGCTTTTAATCGATAGGACAGACTGTGCGTGAGGGTGACATGCAGCAATTGTATTAATTGCTTGTTTTATTAATTCTTACTATTTGGTTGTTTATCTAAATTATTTAAATTTTGATTCCTACGTCTCTGCATTTATTATTAATGTGTCTGTTTTAACAGTGTTTATTTATGTCTAATGTTTCATCTTTACACTGTCCGCATAGTGTTTCTAGCTGCAACTTCCGTGATAGCTCACACGTTGTTTGGCACATTGTGCTTCCACCTAGAATGAAATGTGCTATATAAATAAAGTTTTGCTTGCTTAGTATTAACAGTTGATACAAAAGAGAGAGAAAAATATCTTATCACTTTTCTTCAGTCAGAGAATACACATCTTTGTGGCTTTTCATATGGTTAGTGACAGGTTTAGGCACGTACACCTTGAGGACTGGAAGAAAAGAGTAAGAGATAAGAGTATTAGTGGGGGAGCAGAATAGTTAATTGGCTTAGAGCAATTTTCACAGTAACCTAAGTATTCTCATATTCTCCCCAAGTGTTGCTAATCAGTTTCATGTCATTGTTTGCAGCAGGATTTGTGTGAACAATAAAGTGAGCATATAGGATCAAAAAAGGATATGAATTCCATATGAATTGTCTGATTATTAGAATCCCGTTACTCTTTATTTGCAACTAGCATGTCTATTAACAGAACAATATGTTGTGAAACTAATTTATTTTACAATCTGATGGACTCTAAACCAGGCAATCATCTCAAACCTGACCTTGACCCTATGATAGTTGAGGTCCCCTGCCCTTTACTGAAATTAAGCCAAACAGACAAATGCACAGAACATTGTGTAAGGTCAGTACAATGTGGGACATTACTGAAGGGAACATTGTGTTAGACCATGACACTCAAAACAGTGTCACACAAGCTGATGTCAAAGGGGATCGATGTGCTACACATAAACCATGTCCTTGCAACATCCTGGAGTTGACTCTGGAGCATGAAAAAAGTCATCTTCTTTGCGCTGCACACTTTGTGACAAAACAGAAAGAGCTCTAAAAATGCGATTTCTACATTGTCATGTGTTACTTTGAGACTTTTACACTTCAATGTGTCATATTGTAATATTGTTTCACAGCAATTTTAGAAAGGTAGATATAGAGGAAGTTTCACTATATTTTATTTTGAATTACCTCAACTTTCTTTTATTCATAGAGTATCACTATGCACTGGAGAGAAGATGAGACCTCAGCGTAGCACTAACATCACAGGAAACTCTGAGTTGCCCGCGTTATGGTTTGTATATTGATTCATCACCAAATACTAAACAAATACCATCATTTGAAACTTTATTCACTTTACTTTACACAGTTTCACAAAATAACCAGGGAAAGATGAATCAATGCATCAGTCATACCAGCAGCTTCCACTGTGATGAAGGTTTTTCCCTGACCTTTCCTACGTAAAAGGAGGTGCCCAGATTTTGACACACGAGAGTCCCACAGTTTATCTCTTAGTGATTTTTTTTACTGTTACATGTACCTCCTCAGCGATGAAAGCAGTACATGTACATGCCTGCGGGATAACTGTTAGTAGGAGTTAGTGGGGAAAAGAGAACTGCAGAGACAGCCCCTCACATCTCTGTTCCCTTCAAGAGGCTAATGCTTTATTTATAACACTGCACCCCCCAGGTGCACACCTCAGGTCCCTGCACAGCCCATTCTCTTCCCCACAGGTATACTCTGCGCCTCTGCCTCGTACTGCGCTACCTAGCGCACCTTCACATGCCTTTCCTTTCAACATCCCACTCCTGCAGCTGCATAAGAGGAGGAAGTTGAGGAGATGGATACAAAGACTCGGTGTGACGCACATACAATCTGCAGACTGAAGCGGTTTTACAGCCGTGGTCTCCGATGTCTCGCTGCAGTTCTCTCGTGTGTTGGGAGAGAAAGAACTGAATCCCCTATCCTCCAGCCCTGCTCACTCCCACCGAGCCGATGAAGGCGCCACAGAGGAGAAAGAGAGCGAGAGATGGAGAAAACACTAAAGGAATGGAGAAGTAGAATCGAAGGGGAAGGGAATGGAGAAGACAAAGACGTTTGGGGGGGGGGGGGGGGCAAGAGGAGAAAGGAGAGATTGAAGAAAGCATGATAAAGAGGGAAAGAAATAGTGTCTCGCTCTTTTTAAACTTAGAGATGCTCAATCCCTTCTTCTCACTCCAACCTGCATTTCTGGGTCACTAGAGACATTTAAACTGCACTTATAATTAACAGCTATTTTTAAACAGGGAGGGAGAAGTGGAGCGGTGGCGAGGTACAAAAGCATTAAAATTGCCCCAGATTCGCTATTGAATAGGACACATCAAGGCAATATGCTGGCAGATCAAAGTGAGCGAGGAGAAAGGAGACAGGGCCGATCAGTGGGGATAAATTGTTCCCTTTATAATGGCATAAGAATAGACCTCTTTGCAGCTGAAACAATTTAATAACTGCATTCATTACCTCTGTCCAGCCTGTCTCTCTGTCTGTCTGCTGCACAATGTGCAACTGCCTTTGCCATGCGCTACCTCTCCTTGTCTCTCTTTTGCTTTTTCTCTTTGTCTTCTTAACTTATCACCTCATTCCTTTTCTTTCTTTACATCTCTCAGTCATCGTTTTGTCTCCTCCAACCTACCCGCCCTTAACCCAGCCTAGCATCCTCCACTGTATCTCCAGTCTGTTGTCCCCGCTGTCTTTCCCTCTGCTCCTGTATGCTCCAGCAGTAGCTTCAGCAGCAGAGGTTCCACTGAGCCCATGTGCTTCAGGCCCCACAATGAAGATGTGCAATGTCTGACACTCTTGGAATGAGAGCCCTAATAGAAGGGGAAGCGGTTATCACAGAGCTCCCCCAGGACCAGCCTCTGTGTGCCTGACGCTAATTATGGCGCATGCAAATGAATGTGCAGCATTAAAGTCAGGAGGACTGCCTGACTCTGTGTGCAGAGGGGTTGTGTGTCAGTGTGTGAATGTGGCTGTGTTTTGTGTGAGTGTTAGAGCGTGCACAGGCTGTTCACAGTGTGTGAGCTTGTTTGGATACTTAAAGGTGTGTGTGTGCATGTGTGCATGCGTGCGTGCATGCGTGCGTGCGTGCATGCATGTTTCTGCACAGCAGGAACAAACAGCCAGGCCAATCCCCTTTTACCTTTTCACTCCAGCAATGGTTTGGATACTTACACCAATTCATTCTTTATTCTTTTATTCATTAGTATAGACTCAAGGAGTAGGCCATGCATCCAGGATTGGAATGAAGAAATAGGCAATAACATAACCTCTCTCTTCCTCTGTCTCCCTTTCTCTCTTTCTCTCTCTCTCTCTCTCTCTCTCTCTCTCTCTCTCTCTCTCTCTCTCTCTCTCTTTCTCTCATGCGCAAATGTGAGGTTGAGCAGAGAGGATCTCGCAGGAGGATTCCTATAAATACATCTCACTCACATTCACAAGCAACCTCTCCAAGAGGGTGTCTTTATTAAAATCATTTTGTCTTATTTTTGTGCCCTTTGTATGCTTGTGTGTGTGTGTGTGTGTGTGTGTGTGTGTGTGTGTGTGTGTGTGTGTGTGTGTGTGTGTGTGTGTGTGTGCGCGCGCGCGCATATGTGTGTGAGCTAAGCCCATGTGGGTTTGCATTTTTGCATGTGCACACATTCCCACATGTGACTATCAGCATATGTTTGTGAGTGTGTTGATGCACGCTGTGTTTGTAAGTGTTTATTTGAGAGCTTGTACACATTTAATTGTATTTTCCTATTTCAGTATGTGTTTGCGGCGGCACCTTTTGTGACAACCCCTATCTGTTTTCCCATCATTGTGTGTGTGTGTGTGTGTGTGTGTGTGTTTGTGCGTGCGTGTGTTTGTGCATTTATGTGTGTACCTGTGTGTTTGTGTAGTCTATATGTTGGCCATCTTATCTCCCCATTAGCCTCTTGTGCCCTGACCAGTATTCCCTCTCTCCCCTTCCTGCTTTCTCTAATGGGTAATTTAGCCATGCTTGCCTGACATCTAGCCTATTCCTTGTTTAGTTGCCATGGCTACGCAGGCCTATGGATTGCTCCCTTGCTCCCCTGGCCTTGCTGTGGATGCTATAGATGTCTCAACTATTAGAGGGCACAACTGCTTAACACAGCGCACACACAACCCCTCACACATGCACACATACTCTGTGTGGACTACACAGATAGACAATTAAGCACCCTTGCATGAATATAAATTGATCTCTTTGCAGAATAGAATCTCTGACTCTGATAATCATGAAGGTGATAGTGTTTTGATGACAGGTTAACAAGATAATAAATGCAGTTTTAAAGACAGGTTGTATGTTTTTGTTGTTTTTTTAAAACCTCATCATTGGACCAGAATAATCCTCTCAGAAGTTTAAGGGATGAAAACTGATTTTACTTTTTTTCTTGAAGAAATCAGACAAAATGTAAGAAAACATTTTGTTAATAATAGAAGGCCATCTTTTACACCTTGATACATCTTCCAAGGTCATCCACATTGTGCTGGCCCAAGCATAATTCTTCCACAAAGGATAAGTAGAATGCTAAACATCTGAGTCTCCTTTAATTTTCCTTTATTTTCATCCATGGTAACCTTTAGCAGTATAGTTTTGTTACTGAGCTGAATTTTTGTTTTTTTTTTATGAAGTTTTATCGTCTTTATTTCCCTGTTATGACAGATCTGGGATGGCTGGAGGCAGCTACCTGCTGATAGATGAAGCCCTTTTGTACTTCCTAAAAAGAAATCAGAACTCCAATCCTCAACCCAGACACCTACAGAGGCCAAGCTAGATGATTCAGTGTGGAAGCATAAATATGTGTGTGTGTGTGTGTGTGTGTGTGTGTGTGTGTGTGTGTGTGTGTGTGTGTGTGTGTGTGTGTGTGTGTGTGTGTGCGGTATTGATTTTTATTTCCATTTTCTTAGTGGAATATTTTAAATGCATTTGAAAAGTTTTGTACTCCTCTGCCTTACAAGAAACTTATTGTACTCTGTCATCAGTTTTGTGAGGTCACTGTATTAGATGCAGTGCCATATGCCAGAGCTGCTTTCTACAAAAGTTACACAACAGTAGCACATGGAGGAACGAGGGTTGCAGGCGGGCAGGGAAAACAGCAGCTCTGGATCTAGTCTCTCTTCCTCATGTATTTTGCAGGACTTGCAAGTTGAAGGTGGAGGGTTGCAGTGAGGGGCTTCGGGGTCAAAACAAACAAACATGCTTGAAGTTTCATGCTTTTGCAGAAGATATTGTTGTCTTTGAAGTTTTCACTATTGAGAGCAAAGGAGAGCGGGAGAGGCAAATGGGTATAGAGAGAGTGAGGATAGGGAGAGCAGCGAGGGAAGGAGAACGAGTTATAGAAGTGTGAAGCCCTTGAGTTGAAACTGTGCCTGCCTGGGCCTACAGAGAGCAGATGACAGTAGCTTTGGTTTCTTTTGCGGAGCTCACAGTACTTTTGCCTTACATAACCCCTCCCATTGTGCTTTTTCAATTATTTGGGGAGAAATCTTAAGTATGCACTTTAAAAGTTAATGCTTTCATGTGTTCCGAAGTAGGGGGAAGAGAGGGGGTGCATCACAGATCACACATAAAGGAGACGGCTCTGACAAGTTTTCAGAATATCGACAATTATAATATTCTATAAGGTATATCAGTAGAGTTTAACTGTGTGCAGCAGTGTTTTGGGAATGAGAGAGGGAAGATAGACACAGAGAGAAACATATAGCCTTGTAAGAGCAGATGCAAGCACTGCAAACTCTTATTTTTTACCCCACCCCCATTCCAGATTCCCCTTAAGGTGCCCCTTACCCCCCTTCTCCCCTCTCTTGCTTCTCTGTGAGGTTAAAGCGCACCTTCCCACTAAAGGGCTCTGGGGTCACGCATCTGCATGTGAAATGTGAACCCGCTGACATTCCAGGGCAGCCCTAAGCCGTGCAGTCCTTTTGTTCACCAGGGTGCCAGTGTCAGGCCTAACAAGCCCGGCAAGGGTCTCTGAGAGAGAGGAGAGAGAAAGACAGGGAGAGAGGGTGGTGTGTTGATGCCCTCTGTAACCATCCGTTTTCACAGATGCCAAAGTAAGAGAAAAGAAAAGTTATGTTGCTCAAAATAGTAACACAAGTACTTTTTTTTACTGAATAACCCCTAAATGTTACCATGAGCTGGCTGTAACACCAAAAGACGTTGCTTTGGCTATGCTAAAATGGTAACACACGAAGGGGTTAGGGGGTCTATATACTGAATAAGGTCATGGCAACCGTGAAAAAACAGTCAGGTTTCCTTGACAACAGTAAAGACGTTAGTGACTGCGAGACCAATGTTGGCACAAGATTTCTTTATATTCAACCTGGTCCAAAAAGGCAACTATATTTACAATATCCTTATGCTGTTTCCATAGTGGTCAGCCCTCTGAATTTTGCGTCCGCAAAACTTGATTAAACCTGGTGTGGTTAACCTTTAACATGAGGCTCTCGGGCAGACCTCAGTAGACATGCAAGCTCTTTTAAATCAGGCAGCACACAGAGGTGCTATGGCAGGGCCGGGGTCCTTTCAGCCTGTGAATTAAGTTCTGAGGCACAAAGGGCAGCTATTCACCAGGCAGTGATGGACTTCACACTACCCTTTATGTCCTCACTGGCAGGCAGAGAGAGAGAGGGAGAGACTTAGGAGAGAGAAGTTGTGAGGAATAAGTGAAAAACAGAGTGATTGCTCAGGGTGTAGTAGTATAGATTGACAAACATTCGATCGATGTCACCACAGGTGTTCTTAGACCTGCTTCCTTTGTTTAGTGAATCATAGTATTTTCATAGGCATTGACTACACTTACATGCACAAAATATTCCAGGCTTAACCCTTATTCCAAAAAAGAGTATTCCTACTAAGCTATTTACATGGCTAATGAAAATGAATATTCCACTAATATTCCCGTTTACATAAAGTCATGCATACTCAGATTAACATAAAACACCACCATGATGTACGTCCCAATAAATACTCCATATTTGTGCATAGCCAAAAACCAGAAGAAATTTAAGTCTGATAATGTTTAAAAGCAGGTGTATTTCTCCTTCCGAATAGAAATGTAGGCGGATCCTTTGGGCATGCATCCCTACCATAGCCTTGCAAACAGTTGACTAATCTGAGTTGGTTCAACACACAGAGCTGACCGTAAACAGGTAACAGGTTGTGTGTCACAACTGCGGTAAAACTCCCAATTTAGACACACATTCCAAACGTGCTGTATATATGTCCTAATTAGAAAATGCTACATTTGGAATTAGGCCTTCAGGATATCCAAATGGATAAGGCTGCTAACAAGACCTGTATCAAATTCAGAATATTGTCACATTTGGAATAATAGCAGAATATTAGTGTTGATGTAAACGTTTTCAGTGTTATATTGCATGCAAAAGCTTACTGACAAAAGTCACCAACAGATTAGAATCAGAAAAACTTTATTGATCCCCGAGGGGAAATAATGGCTCTTGGTATCAGATAATACCATACACATCATTTAAAAGAAACTATTAGTCCACAGGTGTCAGTGTGTTGTCAGGTGTCAGGGTACACACACTTCAAAGCATATAAAAAAGCAAGTAATACTGAGAAGCCTGTTTATTGTGTAGAATGCAGCAATGTGTTCATTACCCTAGAAACTAAATGTCTAACTAATCTCAGAGCAATGAGAAAAATAAGACTAACATATATAAAGTATCCACTGAAAAAAAAATCCAAATTCATCTGCTTTGAGGAACTAATGTTAAGGATTTTCTTAAAAATAAACAAGTATATACTCATACAAAAGTAATCCCTCTCAGTCACCAGTTATGACGTGGTGTGTGTTGGTGTATTTAACTGCAGAGACTCTGCTGTCTTATTTTCTGTGCTCAGGACATTTGTGGCTGTGTACCCCCGCAGTACTCAGGTGAGGTCGGGGCTCTGTAAAAATGTAGTGACCATATACCAGACATTAAGCAGCAAGTAGTCAAGAGTAACTGCACGGGAAAAAAAACGCAAATATAATGAGGCAAAATGCCAAATGAGAGTGAATCTGGGGTTGCCTTTGACTTTAACTTTCACTGACGAGCATTTTTACAAGTATTAACTGACAATCCTGCATAATGTACTTTAAATATATAAATCTAATAAGGTTTTTATCTGTTGGTATGACACTTTGTTTTGGAATATTTTAGGGTCTTAATGCCGATGTACTTGTTAGAAGTCGCAGTGTGTCACATCTTAAAGAAATGCTTTGCTCCTTGCGATGTATTAAGGAGTCCGGAGATCCATGTACGCCTTTGTCAAATGTCGAAAAGGTCACACCCACACACTTACACACACATATGACACCACACAAACTTGCACAGCCCTTTTCCAACGTACACTTTTACTTACTCTAACATATTGTAAGCGGGACCTTACACTCTCATCCCACATTCCTTCCCCTGGGGAGCCCGGTGCTATGTGAGTGATTCAGTTAGCGCTACTACATTAGAGCTGTCCATCCATCCGGTCTGCTTTTCCAAACACATCCATCCCAGTCCTAGTTAAAACACTGGGGGATCTCCTCCACTCCACCTCCACCCCCCTCCAAAGTCTTTTATGATGTCCATAAAATGGAAGAGTGCAGCTTTACTTGAACTAATAATATCTGAGCTTACAGGGCCGTGATTGATGATCTTTAAAGCCAGCCCGATCGGTCTCATCTTTCTTCAGATTTTTATCACTGACTTGTTTGCAGTCATGTGCAATCACAGGCACCGGGAGAGGTAACAAGTGCTTGATGTATGATGCTTGAGCCACTTTTGTCAGCTGCGCATTTCCCTTCTCTCCCTCCGCTTTTGTTTTTTGTTTTTTTTTTTTGTCTTTTTCTTTTCTATTTCAACCCCAAGCTTCTATTTGTTGCCTCGCTTGAATTGTTTGCAGACTGTTGATTTTACTGTGTTCTCTGTCTTTCTTTTTTTCAGATGGTGGGAATGTCTTCTCCTGGGGGATGGGGCAAGAGGTGAGCCAAACATTTTTCTACTTTTGGCCCTGCCAGGAGAGGCAGACTTAGAACAACACTGGACTGCGGGCTTTTTCATATCACACAAGTGTTCTTCCCCTTTCTCTGTCTCGCTCTCTCTCACATACACACAATATCCTCCATTTTTGAGATTTTGAGATTTTTTTTTTCTTCCAGAGTGGAGATTAAAAGGTTTTGGAGGGGGGATCTGTGTCCGCACCCTCCCTTCAAGCACTTTATATCCTTCATGGTGCGCCAAGAACGCACATCTTTTTAAATTCTATAAATCACCTTTATGGGATCTGCTGTTTGTCCATTTCAGCTCCTCTGCTTCACATGGACAGAGCAGGAAATCCTCTTTGTGGAATTTACTGTAGTTTATATGTGCATACCCCTTTGAATGTGCACAGCCAAAAGTATGTGCATATGAGGCTCTGTGTGTGTGTGTGTTTGTTGGCCCTGTTCTGTCTCTCCTCCTCGGTTAGATAAAGAATCCCACCTGTCACCGAGGATTGTTCTGGCCTTTCATTTAAGACGTTCTTTAAAGAGCCGCATCATTACACAGCCCTCAGACAGAGCCCAGAGAGTGTAAAACCTAGGCCCACCTCAATCCCTCTGTTCCCCTCTCTCTCTGATTCTTTTTCCTCCCGGCTTTGGTGTTTATCTGCGAGGTCGTTTGAAACCACGGCCAAAATGTGATCACTTTTACAACGTGACAGTGGTGATGACGCTTTGCCAGGACAGTGAAACAAACATGTAGGTGAAGGTTAGCGAGACAGGGGGAGCAATGAACATGTTAGACATCAGTTGTTATGAGCTTTGACGTGGCCTTGGCTTCCACACTGCACTCTCACATTGCAGGGTGGCTTGTAGTCTAACTAGACTCATTGGATTTTCATAGGCGTTCTCGCATCTATATAACTCTATGTTAGTCTCTGCAAGGGCACAGTCTCTTTCTCTCTCTCCCCTCATCATGTTCTCTCTTTCCCCTCTTCCTCCATCTCTCCTATCTTCCTGCCCTCTCTCTCTCTCCTCTGTCTTGGAGCCGTTCTGATGATTGATTGTTTCTCTGTGCAGTCTGACAGGATGTAGCACACTCTCGGCCCCAGGGGCCCCGAGCAGACTGCACCACCTGATTAAGACTCCTCCTGTAATCAGCCGCACAGTGCCACACCGAAACTACTCCCGTCAACACGTAAAAAAATAAGAAAGGTTCCACCTCTTGAAAGATAACACTTTGTTTGTCGCTGGAGAAGAAGTGAGATGAGGGGCCATCTTGAACTTTTTTTTTTTTTACTAAGCTGATACCTTTCTCTCTCTAGGGCTTAAAGGCTCTCATGTATCAGTAGCAGCAGAAAAGGTAGAAAAGCAAAAGGTCTTAAACCTAATAAAGTTTTCCACTGCCTTACCAAGGTAAACCCAGGCAGCTCTAACCCTATTACGGCTGGTAATAGTATTACAGATAGAAATCTCATTGTTTTCCTCCTATTGAGACTAAAAGACGGACGGCCTGCGCTGTATCACATGATTGAGGTGAGAAGGAATTTGAATGATGTCAGAGAGCGCACCACAGCCAGAATCAATATGGTAACAGCATAAGGGGGGTAGCAAGTAGGTGCCAAAGCAAGCAGGAGAACAAAAAGTGAATATCAGATACTTTTGTAGAGTAAACAATCATTTTTACATTTACTCTGTTTTAATAAATAACAATAAAATGGAAATGTTCATATCTAAATAGTAATCACTGTCATTATGGGTAACTGAATTAAGCAATAAACCAGATTAACTCACGTCGTCAACCCAAAACAGACAAATAGTCTGGAGACATGTCTCAATTCCTAATGTCAGCTGTGTGATAACAGGGTCAACTGTCTGATAAAGTTGTGTCAGGGAGTTCAACCGGCTAGAGACCTGGATTGACATAACATCCAATAGACTTCTAATGCAAGCCTTAAGCAGCCTAAATAATGAGGTAGACGGCAAGGAGAGAAAACGGCTCTCTCATACAAAGCAGATGACAGTAGTACAGAGATGAGCTACAGATTAGTGTATCTACATTACCAATGAATTGTAAAACTACAGAGAAGTCATCCTGGAAAAATAAGTCAGTAGTTGGAGAAAAAGGGGCGACTAAAACAGAAAAGTGTGAGTGAAGAGTTCAGTGTTTAAGTCTGCGGTATGGCTTTGGATCAGTGTGGCTATTCAGTCTGTCGATTGCAGTCCTGTCTGTAATGTAATGATGAGGAGGACTCATCAGGCATGGTAAATGATAAGTGAGCCGGCCTGGTGGTGGTGGAAATCCCGGGCCTGGTTCCAACACAGTTCAGGCCTCATCGAACCCTGGGCCTGTTCCAAATTGATGCTAATATGGTCTGGGCTGCTACAGTAGAGTAAAAATGAGTGTTATTGATACCATGGATTTACAGTTCTTCCTCTGTGTGAAAGAACAGGATAAAAGAGAAAGAGGAAAAAGAAAACATGTTTGTTTATGTGTGTAAGGGCACGTGCTTGAGTGCATTTGTATATATTAGTGCATGTCCATGCATGATCATGCTCTGAAATGTATGTGTGCGCAGTGTAAGCACTGTTGCCTGTGGGTGTGTTCGGTATTTCGCCATGCTCACATTTATATCTGTCCGTGTTTTCCCTTTCCCTTCCTGCTGATGCCATCAGTACACACTTTGTGACTGATGACAGTGGTTGCCACAGTCTGATGCTCTGCTGCTTAATGTCCTTTTTGTTTATTAATTAACTGCAGGATGTATATGCTGAGAGACACCTATTGATTCTACTGCTGCATTAATTGATTTTGTGCTTCACTAATCATATTGTTGCTGCAAGATCATTACTAGGCCTCTGTGCTCTCTTTGTGGTGGAGGGCTGTGTGTTGATATACTGGGCTGTTCTTAGTTTGAGGGGTGAAGTGATGAGTGCACTTTGTCATGTGGGATGGATATCTTCATATTTTTAGTAGGTGATAGTGTATTGAGGATACAAGGATGATAGAGCGGGAGGTCTCAAAGGCCTAAGTCTGAACTTCAAGTTTCAATTCCAAAAGTAGTCATAATGCATTATTTTTCCAAACGGTTGCTATTTCTAAATGTAAACACCACAAGAATAGTTTGTAGTACATGTTTTATAAATTGTGTTTTTCAAGAAAGTGCCACTGAAGTTACAAATTCATAACCAGGCTTCCTGCCTGTTTTTTGTTTTGTTTTGTTTTGTTTTGTTTTGTTTTGTTTTGTTTTGTTTTGTTTTGTTTTGTTTTGTTTTGTTTTGTTTTGTTTTGTTTTGTTTTGTTTTGTTTTGTTTTGTTTTGTTTTGTTGTTTTTTGTTTTTTGTTTTTGTTTGTTGTAGTTGTTTTAAAATTGATTTTAAATTTCATTCCAATTGGCATTAAAAAGTCTTAAAGCTAACTTGCCTTAAGCTGTATCTAACTCTGATAACAATAAAACTAGTGAAAACTTAAGCTAGATTTTAAAAGAAATAAAATGGAACATACAGAAAAAAGTAAACCTGGATTATATTATAGAAAAAAGGCAGCCAAACTCTGACAGTGAAGAAAAGGTGAGAGTGTCCTCTGATATAAAACACGACTCTTCTATCATTGAAACAAACAGATTCCGATGTTTGTGTGTATCTGACTGCCAGAGGTTCCCTAGTGAGTCTGACCGGGGGTTACAGTGTAACCAAAGCGTCTGTCTCCTGCTCACCACCCAGATCAGCCGGTTCAGCTTGACTGGGCCCAGTTGTCTTGGTTTCATACTGACGACTGTCTGAGAAAGGTCTGTCTGGGGTTCAAGTACATTAAAGTCATCCGCTCCCCTCCCACTGAGCACCAACACAGATGGCTCCAGATGCAGCTGGCACAGCATGGAGCAGCACCTGACAGTGCTCATTCACTCAGACACACACACACACACACACACATACACACACACACAAAAATACACATATACAAGTATAAACACATGCGGACACACAGACACATGCACAAACTTCGCTATGGACACATCTGCTCACTTACAGCACCTAAATGCAAGTAAAATTACCCCCCCACACACACTGATGGAAGCACATACACTCACACCTATAAATACATAGACACACTCACTCACAGCAGGAACATATGCTGCCACGCATCTACAAATCCTCACAGTAGCACACATACGAATAGGCAATTAAAGACCCAGATTACTGCGCACACACACACACACTCAAATGTAAACCCACACATATTGTGCTCACTTTCAAACATATGCCAGGGCATGCCGGTGTGCACATGAGCACAGTGCAGAAAGCCCTTTATCTCTGCAGGAGCGAGCAGGAAAGAGAGGAGCAGGACAGCTGAGAGAAGTCAAATTGAGCAGCCTCACCATTTGTAACACAGGGAAAGAGATGTAAAATTGAGGACAACGCTTTCTATTGTACTGCTCGAGACGCTATGGTTATTAAGCCTTTGTGTTTGAATAGAGTTTTTACACAGACCCACTCACCGATGAGGGATTGTGTTGCCAGGCAGTTGTACATGATGGTAAATGAAACATGAAACACAGTAGATTTTTGGCCGGAAAAGAAATATGCTGTGTGCCTTTTTTTAACAGTATTTCCTCCTCAGTGACAGCCATTTGAGCCAAGATGAATTGCCAGTTGCCAGTGTCATATATAACCTTACGCAGCATATATTATAACAGAGCTTTACAGAGATGCACTTAAATTATGATAGTCCAGAGGTGATATACAATTCCTCTTTGACAAATTTAACAACCATGTTTACATTCAGGAATGGCAGGGCAGTATTAGGATGAGATGATAGATCTGAGTCACTTTCTGGTGCCACACAAAATGAGAAAATTGTTCTTTCCCCCAAAATTGAAATACCACTCAGACGTGTGTCTTTATTTAACTATTCTGTCTACGAGCAATGAAGTAATTGGGATTAAACTTTTATTTAATCCTGTCACTGACACTGTGTCATTACTTTGCTTGCAGGGACAACTTGGACTCGGAGAGGACTGGATTCATGTCCCAGCTCCCCGTCTTCTCAGCTATTCTCAGCTAGCTGAGGTCACACGGATACAAGCAGGTGACAGCTACAGTGCAGCCATCACAGGTGAGCCGAACCTCCAACCTGCTGTTGAAGCCCTAGAGAATTTAGCTCTCCCTCAGCTGTATTATTTTAGCTCAAAATTGTTAAGCACAAAGGGTTCCCACAGTAAATGAAAACTTGTAAAAATCATGAAGTTCCTAGATCTAGTTTTCCAGGCCTGGAAATGTCATGAAATAAAAAATTATTCATTCAATTATTCATTTTCTCCCCACATTCCGTCCCTCCCTCATATATGCCGGATAGTTGGAATTATGTTTGAAAAGAGTTTGAACCTGAGATATTTGAATAATGTGGGGCAAGAAAAATAATGTTGTGACAGAATGATTTAAGAGGTAGGGTCATGAATACCAAAGTGAACCTATCTAAGCCCCAATAATGCTTTTACGTTGGACTGCATTTTTAGATAGAGTAATTGACATAGGCAGCCTAAGGTGTTCAGTTGTTACTTGGAGTGCCAATGCGCACTTATGGCGCGTTTCCACTACGTGGTACTGGCTGTACTCCACTTGCCTTTTTTGGTTTTCCATTAGGAGAAAGTACCTGGTACCTGGTACCACCTTTTTTGGTACCTGCTCTCCTGGGGTTCCAAAAAAAGCTGACCAGGTGACATGAAACACTGCAGACCACTGATTGGTCAGACAGTATCGTCACTGTGCCATTGCGTCTTCAATACTCTGAACTGCGCAAACAGCGAAGGTATTGTAGTGGCCAAAGTTTTTCATCATTTTTTTCCCTTTCCCAAAATGGTAACCAGAAAGATCACACCGTGGTCGCTCAAGCAGGTGCAAATGCTCCTCACCTTGCTGTGTGTATGCATAGTTCAAATTACGGGGAAGCTAAGGAGCTCGGCATCCCTTGAGACGTTCAGGGGGAGCTCTAAAAAATGTTTACTTTTGTGTCATAGATTATATATTTTCTGCACATAAAGGTTCCTGAAATCATAAAAAAATGTTTTGCGTTGCGTTACGTTGCATTTGCAGATTGCGTCACAATGCCACGCGAAGGCTGTCCTAATTCGAGGGCTCCTTCAAATGGAGCCTTCTTTTCCCTCTTTTTGGAGGATACACCACTACTATCCTTAGAGCATGGTAGTTTAAAGGTACTGAGCTTTCTTATTTTTCACTCACATTAACCAGTAGGCCAACAGAACTGGCGACCGTCATGTCCGTGGACCACCCATAATGAAACAATTAACATTGGAAGTAAAGTGTAACCTACAGTTCTGTTCATGTTATATGAAAAATGTATTATGGGTTCATAAGGACATATTTAAACCCTACGTACAATAAAATAACACAGCTTATTGTCACTGCAGACATCTCTCATTGTGATCATTTTAAAAGATCCTTAAAAGTTGTATTCACTCTACACAATGTAATAACAACTTATTAACTTGAAAACCTTATTTTCCCAGCAGTATCCTTCACTGTGGCTTTCAGCCATGCTAATTTTTCATCTACATCATTTCATTGAGTTTTAATTAACACTACAAGGATTCAGTGTCCTCAAATGACATCACTCGGAGCACAAATTCAACCTCATTAGCTCTCAATATCTCTTAAACCAAGCAAAATACCGCACTCAGTTTTAGTTTTATATGATAGATGGTGTACATAATGAATTGATTTGTTGTTCAACCAGCTATCCCCTAAACTATGCCATGAAGATCTCAGACTATCCCTGTAGCTACTTTGTTATTAATAAGACCGAGAGATAAGGAGGCACACCATCCCTTTACACCAGCTTTTCCACCAGCTCGGCTCTCTCTCCTGTTATTCCTAAAAAACCAAACACAGATCCCTCTTTGCTGACTAAATTTTAAAACAGGTAGGATCAGATTGTCCCTTTTTACCTTTCTCTCTCTTTATCCTCTAACTTGTATGATTTTCAGCAATCTGATTCATCTCCCCTCTGCTCCATAGAGAGTCATTGAACTGCCAAGAAACTACCTCTAATACATTTACACCATTACAAGGTGTCAGGCAACTACTTCTCCTTCAATTGCTGCTTGCCTTCTGCCAGACAGCTGGAATTAAAGTGGTTACACTACAAATGTAACATCAGCCACTTAAAGAGGAAAGGCATTGTGCTTATTTCAAGTCCAGGGCACATTTACAGCCTACTGCTGTACTGCAATATTAAAAGAATTGCCTTTTGTTGAACTGAGACGTCTGTTGGCTCTGTGTGCGTGCTTTCACTGGAAATGCCACCAGTTCATTAAATGAACTGCAGTCAACATATTAAGTTTGGTCCCATTTGAATTCTTGGTGAATTGAATACTGTTTGTAAAGTGACACCCTACCTGCCTATGTAACAGTTATGTCTTTAGGTGATCTATAAAATGTTATTATTTAAAACAAGCTCTTTATGGATTGCTTACGAGGCATGCTTAGCACATGATTGATCTGACCTTTCACAGACCGTCGTTCTTTGGGAAAACATCAGCCTTAACCTTTTTTAGCTGGATTACCCTGCCAGCTTCTCTGTACAGGCGTGTGTTTGTCAGTCTGTGTGTGTATGTACATGCATGCGTTACTTGTGTAAGTGTGCGTATTTGTGTTTGTGGTAAAATGCCATCTAGCAACGCCTGCCTCGTATGCTTTTATAAGATTTGCGCCGCTGAGATGAAAATAATACATTACTGATTGATTGATCAATCATGTCTGAAAGGGTATCAGCATCTGTGTGTGTGTGTGTGTGTGTGTGTGTGTGTGTGTGTGTGTGTGTGTGTGTGTTTGTGTGTGTGCGCGTGCCATGGCTTGATGCAGAATAGAGATTGATGGAGGCTTGCCGTGAGGAGGATACTCAGTTATCTCCTTGTAATTAAAATCCACCTCATAAAGATTATTGACTCCCCCACCACACAAACCAGCATGCTCCCTCGCTTGGCAGGGTTTGCAAAGCGCTTCTTAAAAAATGAAAAATAGCATATTAAGCAGCACATATTTCCCATTTATGCGGAACATTTAGATGTGGTTAAGTTATCGTAATGTGCAATAAAACCTGGATGTGAAATTTGTAATCCACTTTGGAAAATTGCTTACTATATTGCTTTAACATCCCCTGAAAGAGCTTTTGAGATGTGTGTGCCAGGTTTATTGTACGCTATAATTTAAAAGTCCTCAATGCAGGCAGTAAATATAAATTTATTAGTGGCAGGTTTAAATAGGCAGACTGAGGTAGCATGAGTGAGTGGATGCTTGAGTGTTTGCTGTATGTGAGTGCATACAGTGTGTGTGTGTGTGTGTGTGTGTGTGTGTGTGTCTTCGATAAGTGCCAACTGAGAATGTGTTGCTTCTGCTCGGCACACCACAGAGACAGGTGAGTGGGCGTGTGGTGTGGGTGGGGTTACTGTCTCGAGACAGTGCTGTACATCAACTCCTGCTCTAAACTAAACCAAACTGACAGGATGTAAATCTGAGTTCCATTTAACTGTTTCTAATTGTGGTTCAGTGTTGGTTTTTAAATCAGTTGTTGAAATCAGGAGTTGTTAGGTTCGGGATCATGTAATCTGTGGTAGACTGGGGTTTGGTTTCCTCCTGGCCCCAGAGCTAGTCATTCCCAACATGTTACAAATGTTACATTGATGTAAGAAATTACTAGAAGAGAGAGTAATTTGTTGTGCTGTATTTCCTTTAACACTGGTTTCATTCGTGAACCTCCCATGAGCTTATTTTGAATTTCTGCTGAAGACCACAATTCAGGAAACAGTTTGTCCTTTCCATGGACCACTGCTGCTTCAATTTCACATCCATGCTGGAGCTCTGGTTTAAAAAAACAAACAAACAAACAGCAGGTACAGCATTTTAGTTGGTCTTCTTGGTCACAATAATCCTGCCCCCATCCCCTGACGTAAGAAGGCTTGGTTCTATACCAGCAAAGTGTTGGTGTCGCTCTGGGACCAGTTTTCCTGGCCGAGAGCTGGTTCTTTAGCTGTCAAAACACAAAGAACTGGTTCAAGAGAAGGCACCGGCTCCAAACCAGTTTTCACACTGCCTCGGTGGAAAAGGGGTATGAATGGGGAGAACCACTTCTATCACTTAGTTGTTTTTTTCCAGCATGAAAACAAAATGTGTGTTTCACCAGGACCATGTAAATGTGATCAGGGACCTACAATCACAAGCTTGCAGTACATGAAAGAGGATCAGAAACATGTGAAGAGCATAAAAACACATCCTCATATGGCTGATTTTACCTCCAATAAATAAGATATAAATTTTGGTATAAAATATGTAGCAAGATGACATTGTATGTATTTCCTATCTCTGTCTGAACATTTTGCCCCTTTGTTTATATCTCCAGCAGGTGGAGAGCTGCTTCTCTGGGGTCAGATCCCCTGTGCATCCTGGGTCAGTGATCATCCAGGCCCCAGAAAGCTCTGGACCCCACAGCCTGTTCCACTGGCAGATGGAGAGGTGTGTATGAGGAAGACTGGACAAATTATGTTTTTAGACTCCTCAAGTCTCCAGTAGATGAAAGCCCGAGGATTTTCAGAGTATATGAGTTTTAGCTGGATATGCATAAATTCTTAAAGGGTCCGCACCGAGTCACATACGGCTGTAAGCTGAGTCTGCACTGCTTTCTGAGGTTTTAAAGTTTGTAGTGTTCCACCCCAATCAATGATGTCACAGCAGAATTTCATGGCAGATGAAAACGTCACAGACTGGGGTGTAGCCAAAACTGCAGAATGCCAGAAATATATATATTTTTTTAAAATCAAATTGAGACTTAAACT
Organism: Plectropomus leopardus; assembly: GCF_008729295.1. Classification (NCBI taxonomy): domain Eukaryota; kingdom Metazoa; phylum Chordata; class Actinopteri; order Perciformes; family Serranidae; genus Plectropomus; species Plectropomus leopardus. The sequence continues at coordinate 15,390,112 of NC_056468.1, read as the reverse complement.
AATGCAGACTTGTCACTTTCTAGAAAAAGTGAATCTTTAATGGTCACCTCATCTTGTACAACAAAACAAATAAAAAATGTATTCAGTCCCTAATAACAGATACATTCAACTCCTACAGAAAAGGTTGTCAGCTGTTACCTCACACATTTGAAATCTCGCTCTGCTTTGAAATCTAAACACTATTTTACTTTATACAGGTGTGTGATGTGGCCTGTGGTACCTGGCACATGATGGCCCTCACCACAAGTGAGTAATCTTCTCCTAAATGTTCATATCTCTTGTTAATTGTTTTTTGGGGGCAATGAGAGTGCATCACCAAAGGTAAACCAGTCAAATTAAGGTTTTGCATCCTATTACTCGCCCCTGTTCCCTCCACTCTCGCTTCTCTTCCTCTTCTCCAAATGATGTCTTGCTCCTCCTCAAAGCCCCTCCTCACTCACTTTCTCACTCATCAAACCATAATTCACTTCAGAGGGAAGCATCATTAATGCACAGTAGGACACAGCAGCTTGATGTGTGCTAATTATATTGTGTGTTTTACACGCTGGATGACTTTTGCTTAGTCAGTGATGAGCTCAGTCTCTGGTAATTGTTTTTTGGATGTGATGAGTTTATAAAAGCTGTCTGTGGGTGTGTGTATTTGGGCGTGTAATGTATGTGTGTGTTTGTCCGTGCATGTATGTGCGAGTGAACTTGATGGAGAGAGCATGCAGATTCTCACATTCATATGTGCTTTTGAAAGTGTAGTCTTGCATTAAAGGCTGTGTGCATACATGTATACAAAACATGCCGTTTTTATAAGCAGCCAGAAAGACGAGATTATTCCACACATCACACGCTTCTCTGAACTTAATAATGATTACCAAACAGTCAACATCTCAAGATCATTCTGACACATTAAAACTGCATGCAACTTTAAACTCCATCAAACCCACACAAAACTTTGACATGCAGTATCAACCATGGCATTGCACTCCATGACTTGCTTGCATTCTCCACAACCCATGTGATCCTTTTAGCACTGTACATCACTCAGTGTTGTTGCTGCTCAGCCTTTGGCTAATCACGCTGATTGGAGGTGTCCTTTGGCTCACCTGGGGGCTTCCAATCCTATTAGGCCAACCGTCCTGAGCCTAGCGCAACCAGCAGCCGCTCGTGTTTGATCACTGGTGCTTAGAGCCCACACTTGTCCTCTTATGTTGGTATTAAGGCATGGAGGAGAGGAGCGGCAGGGTGGGGTTTGGTGGTGGTGGGGGGGTTAAAATGTGATCTCCTTAACTCTCTAGGGGGTTAGAGGGGAGTTTGGTGCCTCACCTCCCTTGCTGACACTACTCTGCTCCTCCAACTGGAGCTGGTCTTTAAACTTCTGATGTCAGTTGAAAGGCGGAACACTGCGAGTTGTTTCCAAGCAAAAGGGGAAGAAATGAAGGGAATGGGAGAATGAAAAATTGAGTGAGGGGGACTAAGAAGAGGAATTGAAAGGTTGTATGTTGAGTTTACGCCCTTTTTACAAAGAAACTGAACTAACCCCCACTAAGTCCCTCCTTTGCGCCGTCTTTTCATTTTTACACAGAACCAACAAAGGTAGCATCATGCCACTCCAGTGTGATTTTAGAGAGGATGCTAGCTTTGTGGAAGCAAAAGCGGTGTGATTGAAGCGACATTTAACACAAAAGCATCGGCCTCTAGTGTGACGTATATCATCTGTGCCAGCAGCGCTTCCTTAACAATAACAGTAGCGTAACATGATAATAAAAATCATTCACCATCTCTGTGATATTGTGGCTGATTTCATCCTCTGCTCGGACAGTAACAAGCTCCCGGACTTCATTTTTTTTCCAACTTGTAGACATTTACAGCCACTATTCTTTTTCTTTGAGTTAGCTGCTAACTGCTACTAGCTGCTTTTTCTCCCGCAGTGGGTCGCACATATAAGACGTTGTAACAACATCACACCCATCCTGTCCTGCCAGCTATCCTGAGACTGTGCTGTTACTACCTCCCTCGCCTGCTTAAAAGTGGGACAACTCTGTCCCCCCATTCCACCGTTGTACCTTTTATACAGAACGGCATGGCAGCATGATGGCACAATATTTCCACCATGAACAGGAAGTGTGTAAAATGGGTTTTTAAGAGCGTGTAAGTTGTTTAGAGGATCACTCAAATGTCTCGCATCCTTCTCTTTTTCACTTTCCTCTTCTGTCTCAACCTTTCTTTCTCTCACTCTGTGTTGTCAGTCTATAGAAGCACAGAAAGTCCGTCATCTGTTTGGAAGTCAATACACCTTATCCCACCACGCCTGTCACCCCTTTCCACCCTTTTCCTATCTTTACCACATATTCTACCTCCCCCCGATCACTCCCTCTCTTCCTCCTGGCTGCTATTCTTCCTCACTGCACACCCATCACTATGTCTCTCTTGTGGATCTCCTTCCTCCTCCCCTCCTCCCCTTTTGTGCCCTTCCTCCTCCTCCTTCTTCTTCCCCGGGCCAAGAGCGCCCAGGAAGAGCCATGTGTTTCCAAAGTGGACTGGATGGGAAATCGAAGCAGGGCTTCTGTGTTTATCAAGCCACAGCTCCGTCACCTTGCTCCTACTCCCGTCTAGAGGCCCCGGCAAATTGGTGACAGCAGCAACTACCCTGCAGCGCACATACCCCCCCCCCTTTTTTTTCTTACCCATGTGCACGTCCGCGCACACACTCATTCACACACTGAGCATAGCACCTCGGCCTGTTTAGTTTTATTGCTGGTGTCAGGTGAGGAGGTGGAGGTAGGAGTGCTGTCTAATGTTCACCTCAAGCACACACACACACACGCGCACACACAGTCATTTCCACCCCTGCCGACACCTTGGCTAACAAGACCTGTGAACCGCAGTGACAGAACTCTGAGACTTGTCAGAGTCCCAGTCATTTAATGCCAAGACCCGGCCCCAGCTCTAACCCAACAGGGTTTCCGTATGCACACCAAGCCACAATAGGCTACACAGTGATATACTGAACATGAGTCTGCTGAATACTGCTGCTCCTCCAGGTTCATATTGTTTCAGCAATACCTTCACTGCAGTCATATACAGTAATTTTTCCTATAAAATACTACATTACCGGAATTGAGGAATATTAGAGTTATCTGAAGTGGAGATGAAGTGTCTGATGTGACATGGTTCAGTTTGACTTTACCCTCATGATGTTGCTCGGCACCGTCACACATGACTTCCCTCAGCTATCAGTGTTTGAATGTATGCTATTACTCGTGTCTTTCTACTTGCCGTGTAACAGTACAGTTACGTGTCTGTAAGCCTGCTGCATTCACAGGCATCTTTATCTGATGCACCTAATAGTCACGAGTCATTACAAGTAGTTTTGCATGGACCACTGCCCCTTTTGTTGCATATGTACAGGGTGCTCACTGCTCAATGCCCTTCCCATTTTCTCTTTGCTCTGATTGCATAAGTGGAGGAGAAAGGAGGGTTGACTCAGGTTAGAGCCCTGCACGGCCTTGCTACCTTGGAAATGAACTGCACAAACAATGCCTGGCCATTGTGCCTAAGCGCTCACAATGATGCCATTTAAGAGTGTATCGATCCACCCCAGTGCAGGGTCAATCATTGGATCAATGTTGTGTGGGTTGGTCGGCTGGAAGGCTGGTTGACTACATGAATGAATGGATGGTTAGATAACGAATGAATGGACGGTTCGAGAATGGAAGGATGGATGAGTGTGAAAGCTGATGCATGAGGAGACAGCAGTGTCAGGTCTGTCCAAACATGAACTTGTGTGGGTCTGAAGATTTCAGTTGTTATACCTTGTTGTCTGTCTCATATACCTCTCAAAGATCGCCACAATTCAACACACTTAGATTTATTGCAGGTTTATTTGATGCTTCTCATACTCAAAGAAACTTTCATTTATGCAAAGTAAATTTAATTTAAAAGCCAAAAACAAACTTTGCATGACTCTGTCATAACTTTTTACACTTTTGCTCTTTTTACTGAGGGCATCTTAAGTGCATCCGATATGTATGGGAGCAAGCTACCTACTACCTACTTTTCCTTTGATATAAGCCCAAATTGACACCCCTTAAGGAGTTATGCTGTATATATAAGTCTTTATTGTGGCATAGAAGAGTGGGTTAAGTAGAGATATAAATTAAAAATTGTCATTAGCATGTTCTTGGTGGATCCTTGTGATGTGTTTACACCAGGGTTGATTGACCTAGTTACCCAGCCTCTGGCAACACAACATGGAGAAATGTAACAATGCAACACAGGGGAGAGGTGTAGATTCCTTTATTATTCTTACATGTGAGATACATGTGAGCGAACACACACATGCACTCATACACACACAGAGAGCAGCGATCATCAGGGGCTCAGAGAGGTCGTGCCTCGTGACGAAGTGAAAAAAGGGAGAGAGCTCATCTGAAATTCTGTAAGAGATGTCAATTGTGCCCTCTGCATATTTCTATGGAAAATTTGTAAATAGATCCTTTGTAAATAGCTTCTCTCTTGCCAATCACCCTGTCTGCTCTCTGCACAGCAACATTAAAAATTGATCCTTAGCCGCACCAGGGTGAAATGCTAACATCGCTGCCAAATGACTGATTAAAAAGAAAAACCTTTAATCTTTGCTTAAAAGTGTCTACTGCCTTGGCATGCCTCTCCCCTGTGCTCCTCTATCTTCCAAGGCTGTGAAGGGAAGGAGGGGGTCGCCGTGGGGGAAACGGGGTCACGCTTCATGTGGAGTCAGCGCTGTACAGTGATATAGCTCTAGAGGTGAGGGATTTCACTAAGAGCAGATCTAGGAATCAACATGCATTGCTCTCCTCTGAATTTAACCTTAAGCCAAAGGTTAAAAACGCATTTGAGCATTCCACAAGAGGGGGCGAATGTGTTGGCACTCCTTCTAATAGCTGGCAAAAAAAGCAGCATTTTATCCAACTTAACCATGCAAGTTAAGAACAATCAGCAGGGTCGTATTGATAATGCGGCATAAGATAGTTTGCCTTCAGCTTTCTCAGTTGCAACAGCAATAGAAATTGACACGCTCTCTTGCTACGCAATGTTTGAATAGCGACATGGCAACTGAAAAGTCGTGACATAAAGCACCATGAGCAAAAGAATGAATTAAAGAAGACAACAAAAGGCATCAAAGTGTTGATTGGAGGTGCTGAGAGGTGTGTTTGTGTTTCAGGGAGCAGAGAGAGGAACAGAGAATGTGCTCCTGAAGAAACCGAAGCTCGCTCCGGAGACCTTGTCAGCGATCCCCTACCGACGGAGCACACAGAGAAAGAAAACACAGTGCAAGTAAGATAAACATACCTCCTCTTTCCTGCGCTATAGCTCTTTTATTGACTTACTTGCATACTGTATAGCTCAATCTGTAACTTACTTGCCAACTCAACAGCTCCCTAACTCTTTCAGTATATCACTCCTGATTGATATCTTCCTCTTCCACACTCCCTGCCTGCCTTGTTGACATCCTTATTCCCACGCATCCATTGTTTGCTTCTCAAATCCTCTTTTATTCTTTGTTTCACTTTCTTTATACATGCTGTAACATATCAGTAATGAATGATACAACATAACAAGTTGCACTTGAGTAAACAGCACAGCCCTGAAAGCATTAAGTGGTGAATATATTCTCTCACCTCTCCAAATATCAGTGAGGACCACTAAACTGTCACCCACAGCCACATGCGCACGCACGCACACACGCATGCACGCACACACACCACACACACACACACACACACACACACACACACACACACACACACACAAGCTCTTGCCCCTCCCAGTCTCTCTGTCATTCAGGTGTTTACTGTCATTCATACTCAGGGTTTTTGTATAATCCTCTCACCACACCTGAGTGCTCCCCACTCAGTGTCACTGGATTTACTCTCTCTCCCTCTCCCTCTCTCTCTCTCCCCCTCTCTTTCTCTCGCGTCCTCTCTCTTGCTCTCTCTCTTCCCCTCTCCTCTGGTGCACAGCCTTTTTCATTTTGCATCAGAGCCATTCTTTTACGCACGTTGTCATTTCTTATGTAAATAACCATAGATAAAAAGACAGTTACAGACATTTTAAGATTTACACACACCGCTCGGCGCGTATGTTTTCAGTCATCCTCTCTCATCAGCCAGTTTGTTTGTAGAAGTGTCTTTGCCTGTAGCCATAAATTAGGGGTTGTGATTTAACTCATTGAGACAACAGAGAAAGACAACGAAACATGAATAAAACAAATGAAGTTGAGAAGGTAAGGGAGATAGAGAGAGAGAGAGTGAGGAGAGGAGGGTGAACTGAAAGCAGAAATGGGCCAGTATGTATTTCTGCTCTACTTTCACTTGGGGAAGGCTTCATTAAGAAGTCTGTTTCCAGAGCATGGTGGAATCTATGTTTGTGCTTGTGCGTGTGCGTGTGTGCACAGGAGTGTGTGTGTATGTTCATAGGTTAATGCCTGAGATTGTGTCGATGCACATGCACACTCAAGCATATGTGTGTGCATGCCCGTAAAATTATTTGTGTGTGTTCAGTGAGAGAGGTCTCTTAAATTATTTACTCCCAGAACTCTCTAATTGGTATCAAGTTTTTAAATGGGGTCAAATGTTGCGGTGCAGTTTCATGCAGCTTTTCTCTTGCCTTAAGTCTGTATCATTACATCTGGTGCTACAGTGCTGCTGCTTCATTGGACTTGATCCTCTAAATGCTGTATTTGCCTGTTGACTGGGGCTCTGCTCTCAGACCGGAGAAACGCGCTGCACCAGGCTGAGGCAGAGGGGGAAATGTAGTTTTATTGTTGTGTTTGTCCATCCTCTCATGTCTTTTACATAGAAACATTCTACATTAGATCTGGTGAGTCATAAACATTAAACAGAGGTGTGCACAGACACACATACACACACACACACACACACACAGACACACAGCCTAAGGCAGCTCACGGAGCTGGTATTAGATTTAAGCCCCCTAATAAAGCCAATTAGAATTACACTGTGCACTGATGAAGACAACCATACTGGGGCATTTCTCTCACCTCCACATATACACATGCAGACATGCAACATGCATATTCACACATTCATGCATTGTAACTGCGGTATAATGCATTAATGTGACTTGACCAGATTTTGGAGGAGAACATTGTAAAAAATGTTTTCCTTTTTTTTTTAGACATTGGACACAGTAAGTCCAGTGTTGGTCAAGTTACTTGAAAAGTTTAATCAGTTACTTATATGACTTAACTAGTTATTCAAGATCAAAAGTAAGTCGTTACATTATGCATTTTATTGCCTTTTTCAGCACTGCCTTGTCAATCATCCCCTCAAACACCCTCAAAGTCTCCACACTCAAACATCACATATTCTCTGTTTGTGTGTGGAGACACAAAAGGAGACAAAGTAGTTAGACTAACAGTCATCTTACAGTTTGGATGGATTTGCTGACCATCAACAGCTAGTGTCGCTTATCCCATGTGACTGCACACAGAAGTCCAGAGGTCTCGCCCTCACAATCAAAACCCTTGTTCGTATACCTTCCAAACTAAATCCAGCTCCCTGAATGTAGGCTCAGCAGTGGTCGACGTTAGTACACCACATTAATCAGAGATCTTTAGGCGTTACCAGGAGACGCCTTACTTGTGACCGAAACAGGTTTGGGAGGCGCATTTCTCCTCTTTTGGTAGAGGCTAACTCCCTCGCCACTCCACCAGCCCGTGCGCCAAGCTAACATGTCCTGGACCAATTTCTCTACTGAATGCACAGAGACGAAACTGACTATCAGCCCTTCATCAAACCCCTGGTAAGAAAGCAAACAGGCTGACCCTTAAATTTTCACAGTAATGGTGCTTTACTGGGATTAGTAACTGTCATGTAATTACTCAATTCCAACCTGTAATCCTTAACACAGAAAGTACACATTAATATAAAATGTATAACGCATACTTTACTGAAAAAGTCACACCGTCTACCCAGAGCTTTAAAAAATGGCTATTTATACACTGAGCAACAATGTTGCTTTATTTTAGTTTAAGCTTTGTTGGCAAAGAATACTTATTCTTGCATTTCTACTTTTAGGTGAATCGAGTTAGAGTTCATAGGTTTGTTGGTGGCTGCAGTATATCACAGATGATATTGTTTGATATAGCTAAATGCCACTTTGAAATGATGTCGGTTTTTCCTAAAAATTTACTCTGACTGCACATTAAAGCTACCTATGTCACAATGGGAATGTCCTAAACAGATATAGTGTATGCTCCTGCAGGTTCAACACAAGCTGCTTCATGGTCTGGAGAGACCAGAAGGCTCTGAGGAGCAGGAGAAAGAAGAAAGTGAGAGTTCAGAGGAAGAAGAAAGACACGAAGAAAAACCAAACAAAGCTGAGGGAGATGGAGCATTACACGATTCAACATTTGCTTTTGCCAGGTCTTCAACGAGGATGGACCAGAGAGGAAATAGCCATTCATCAATCAAATCTGGCAAACAGGATGAGAGAGAGAGTTACAGGACAGCAGGGCCATGGGAGCATAGGAAAGAACCATGTAGAAGCAGAGGAAGCAGAGAAGTCGTCTTCACCACTTTGCAGGTTTTGCCCAGGTCAGACGGAGAGCAATGCAGGCCCACTGCCAGCAGCTTGCCCCGACTACTGACAGGACAACAAGCTCATAGCAGAGTTTTAGACAAGGCTTGGAAGGTGAGTGGTAATGTGGTTATCACAATGAACAAACCTAAATGTTTTACGTATGTCCTCAAAGGGAAAACAATCATCTGAGTTTGCAAATATTAAATTTCATTTCCTTTTTGTTACCTCCTTTGTCTCACTAAGTACAATCCAAAGATTGTTTTTGCTTTGTTTAGATAGTTGGCAACAGAGAGCGAGTGGGAACATCCAGATGACCTAGTGACGTCACTGGGCTTCTGGCCCTCAACCCTTTATTTGTTATACTTACTATGAATGCCCACTCTACAACGTGCCTGAGAGTTAAGTGGTTTTGTGCTCTGAGAGGCAGTATTGAATCACTTTGGCTGAGATTAAAGAAGCAAGTATACATTAACTGGTTGGCAGGCTTGAGGTGTGACTTCAGTAATGGACTGCTGCAAGAACAGTAATTTACAAACAGTAAGCACTTAACAATGAAGTTAAAAAGACTTTATATTCACTACAGACAGATCAAATGAAGAAAAATGAATTGTCTTCTAAAAGAACATTGATATATTGTGTAATCATGAAGATGAGGTCTTTCTCTTTATTCATTTCTTCATCAAGGTATGTACTGTAGGACTTTTCCTTTTAAGTGCATGAATTTGCTCTTAGCCTAAGGTAATTTCCCCAGCAACTCAAAAGAAATTTTTCAGGGAACAGTGGGCTGTTTTCATATCTTGTCTTTTTTACGTATATCTTTGTCTCCTCAGGAGAGATCTACACATCTGACTGAATGGGTCCAAAAGTCTGGAAGTGACGACAGCATGTTGCAGACTCCCAGGCTCAGACCCAAACCCAAACCTCCTCTGAGATGTAAAAGTCCTGCGGATCATAGCGTAGCCTCTTGTCACCGTTCAAGAATTAGACCACGCTCTGGCCTCAAGTCTTCGATTTACAATTTTTCTCCCCATTTGAGCCCTGAACAGCAAGCTCAGATGTCCTCCTCCTCTTCCCACCCGGGACCGAGTGTTGTAACCTCTCTTTCCTCTTCTGAGCTACTCAGGTACTCTCCCACACACAAAAGAGTGATTTCTTCCTTTGGTCATTCTAAGCAAAATCTATAATTATCCACAGATCCAGTTCTGTCCACAATTGGAATGAATCTGATGTTTAAAGTTTGTATATTTATCCATAAAAAATATGTTCATTGTGTAGCCACCAAGGTAATACAAAACTCATCCATAAAGTCATCAGCATCAAAAGAACTTTTACCCAATAGCAGAAATGACTGGCTACGGAGCGAGGTAGTGCACTCTATCATCTGCTTGATAATGCTTTTCTGTAGGCCGCATACAAAGCTAAATACTATTGGCTTCAAGGTGACTGACAAAATGCCTCTTTTGCTCTGCAAGTACTCTCCAAAACAGACTCTAGATCAGCATTAATGGGCTCCACTTTACCCCACACTGTGATTTGGCAAATATACTCCTCTTACAAACCATCTCAGTCAACAGCGCTCGTGAACCTTGACCTCATCTGAAAGCATTAGACTTTGGTCTTACAGTCTGCATGGAGGAGCTTCAGAGTCCTTGAATCAGCACATTTCAACAGAACTTGAGAGGGTTGAGTTTATTTGCTTTTTTAACTCTGCACATTTGTTTTATTACTTACAGTATGTTGTTTATTAAAGACAAAACGCCCTCTCAGATCTTGGCCTCTTGTAAGACATTTCACGGTGGAGTGTTTTCATGGCGGCTCTGCAGTATGAGTCACACATGCTTGCTACTATGCCTCTTTAGAGAGTGAGGAAGTTGAGTTGTTGCAATGACAATGCTATATGATTAAGTTTCTCGAAGTAAAGTAGAGATTATTACAGGAGACAGAGCTTCCTTTGATTTCACTTTGCTCTGTTTTGTTTTTTGTGCTACGTTACATAGTCAGAGGTCGTTCATTAGCTTTGCACTGCATGCAAACTGGTTCTTTGCCACAGTGCAGACCACAACCACATGGTAATTCCTCTAGTCAGGATTTCATTATAACTGGCGCATGCAATGTTTTTTTCATTATCTACGGTACATTTAACAAAAAGGACCCTTTGTCAATAACTTGGCACTCTAAAACATGTTGGCATTGCTGGGTTAGGCATGTCACTCGGTGGCCATTGAAGCCAAATAAAAGCAAAATTATTTCATAGTTATAATATAGCTTTTTAATACCACTAATATTGTAGATGTCATGGTATAGAGTTTTCAGTTAATGTCTGGAAGTCATGATGAATGGATATGCTGTTTGCTTTCACCATAGTCATTATTTTGCTTGGACAAAGCATATATATGTACATCAAAGCTAGTCATTACCTTGATCCCAGTTTTAAAAGGTAGGAAAAGATGCTATAGTTAAATTAGTGAACTAAAGCAAAGCTATTTGAAAGAGTATTTAATTGCTGCTCCTGGAGAGCAAAAGAATAAAAGTGCTTTGAGTTAAGTCTTAGATTTGCTTTTGTGAGCACCAACACTGACTACATACAGGCATGCAATACTGATGGCATTGAGTTATCTGCCCTCATCCCACCCCATTGTCTCCCTCACTCCCTACGGTTTGTTTTGGTGTGTGTGAGTAAGTGTTGGTTGTGTGTATCACGTCTTTGCCCTGCGAGACTCCTGCCAATCGATTCAAGGTGAGACCTGTCGATTAAACACCCTGAGCCGTGCTCTCTACCTAACCCCTGGGTGATTCAATCCCACCTCTTACACACACACACCCATACACAAACACGCACGCACGCACACCCACCTCACCTGTCATCCATCAATATCTCCATCTGGGCTTCTATTGATCCCCTCCATCCAGCCTCTTCACCCCATGCAGTACAATATCAGGGCCAAGACGTCGTCCATGCAGGTTTAATTTCTGACAGATTTACAATAAAGCTCAAGTTATTATTTAACTCTTCCGGCCGCAGTGTGCTCTTTGATTTAGCACCCTGGGAGAGGATGAGTTACAGCTGACACGGAGAATCTGCTGGGGCTGGAATGGTAGGCACCCGGTTCATAACTCAGCCGCCGAATGTGTAGTTAGTCAATCACTTGATCTGTAATCACAAATGCTGCCAGAAATTACATGAGTGATGAGCTGTAATAAAAGCACTTACTTTTCCTGCTCTGTCTCTTAAGTGTTATTGGCAGACCCCTCTCTCCCAGGAGGCCGTGGCTGTGAAACAAAATCCCGATATAAACTGCCTCATTGGTCCCTGCCTCACGCTCTCTCTCTAGTGTACTGTATGTGTGTGTATGTGACTCTGTGTGTATGTGTGTGTGTGTGTGTGTGTGTGTGTGTGTGTGTGTGTGTGTGTGTTTTAATGCGGACTGCTCCCACTACAGTGTAATACAAAGCTCTTTTTGACAGTCTTTCTTCCACTCTTGGATTGCCTTGCTTTAGGACAAATGATCCTCACTCCAGTAAAGACAGTCATCCGCGTCTCTATCATTTATAATCTCGAATGTCTGCAGAGGTGCAAGGAAACACGATTCCCCAACAATGACAGCTTTTAAACAGACCTGGCAGTATTAATTGGTCGGTAAAATGCATCATATACATACAGGTTTACATCTGGTGCTATGCAGTGCGTTGCTACCGTTAAAAACTTTGTCTGAATCTTATCTCTGCCAAGATCTCCTGATGAGTTATGGTACATCAAAGATATGACCTTATGTACAGGTAATCAAACATCTCAGTGCCACGACACAAACCTTTCTTCGACTGTCTGTGACTCCTAGCTCTATAGCCTTTGGCAGGAGGTCATGCGTGACAGTTTTATTGATACGGACCTTTGTAATAATTACACAGCGTCTTGCATGCACTATTGATCAAGCCTATTGATAAAATCATATTTTACTGTAAAGGTCTGTTGATTTGATGCATTACAGCATAAATCTCCCCTCACAAGCAGTTGATTTGGAACTCCTACTGCTGGGTGATGGATGCTCCCGCAGATAAACACACACACATACACACACACGACTATTTATATCTATTGTTTGAATGGGGTAGTAACAGACACAGGTTAAAGACAGACAGAGATGTAATGATATATATCTACAGATACATATCTTTAGTCCATCCATATAAATATACGATCACAGAGAGAAGACAAGTGGGATCTGCTATCCAGCCCAGCTCATATGGTGTAATATATATAAGCGAGGGTGTTTATGGAGTCACTGCTCCATCTTATCATGATTTGTATTGTCAGCAGGGGCTGAATCTGCATGGTGGTAATAGATTCTGATGTGGTTCAAATGCCCCGTGGTGAATGGGAAATAGAGATGAATGTGACAGATCATACAGAACTTGTCCTGTATATAAACGGCCTTTAGAACTGTTGTTCTCACAAGGAAGGGAGGGGAAGGCGAGATGGTGGAATGGCAAGCGTGTAGGGAAATGTCATCGCTGGTATTAAAATGGTAAAAATTTGATCCTCAAAGCTGACCTCTACAGTCGATGCAATGAAATTGATATGATTTCCAGAGGAGGAATATTCTATACTTTGGCTACTGCAGTTTTTCTGGTGTTAAAGAGGCTTTTGTCATATTGAAGTTGCATGCAAGCTGAAATGCAGAGGAATGGAGAGCAAGACAGAAAGTGTCAGGTAATATACACTGGTACCTATGGTGTCACGCATTATCACTCTTTGATCTTACCATGGAAAAACATAGTATGTGTAATAAAGGAAAAGAGCAAATTTATTACTATTGGAGGAAAGGAAAATTGGTCTTTATGGTTCAGGTTAAAAAGCAGCTTACTAGACCGTGTTTCCGCTTTGGCTGGTAGTTCAAAAGCATGTTTTCTTTTTGGACTTTTCTCTGGCTGGATTCTGAACCACTTGGGGGTAGTTTGGAAAGGCTGTGGTGCACCAGTGACAGGCTGGTTTTCACATTTAAGGAGCCAAAGGGACACAGGGAACATGTCCATGTTCAAGAGGCCTACAAAAATCTAAAAGCCGGGATATAGAGTTAATCGCTGGCCCAGTCAAGACCCCCCCTGAGTGGCTTCTCCTGCAAAATGCTGAACAGCCCAATTGGCTGCAGCACAGGAATGCTGCCCTGCAGAGGACAGAGGAGGGGAGATTGATTTTAATCAGCAGTGATGTGTTTTATAAGCATAAAACCTGCTCCAACCTGAACGCTTTTAAATGTCCTGGAATTCTGATGAAAGTAACAGTGTGGAGGGTTTTTTTTCCTTATCCAAACCAAATGCATGGAAGACCATTAAAGGAGAATAAAATAGCACAACAATCTTAACAAGGCCTAGAAATAAATACAAGAACAGAACCCCCCCCCCACCTTTTTCTACTCAATGTTTTTTTGTGATCAATTGAGAACCATACTTCTATAGTGTATGATTGATACAGTATGGAATCTATCCATAGCGCACTGCTGACTTTGAACATACTCACTACTTTTTTACCACAGCTGTTTGAAATGCTAATATCGAGCTTGTGAAATAGCAACAATATCGCCAGTGTGTTCCCCAGAGCTGGAAGGAGAAGGCAGAGCAAGACAAAGGCAGTTTTTAATCTGAGCAGGAAGCATACAGTGGCGATTCACTGTGACATGGTGATTGATATGAGTGAGTAGTGTATTTACCGAGTCTGACGGGATAGGAGAAAGAGAGTGTTTTCTTCCCATCCGTACGCTTATCTCCATCCATAAATCACTGCCAATGGGATGCATAAATGTGGATGGGCAAACGTTGTATTGTTCCGACTCGGGCAATTCCACTTTGACCTTTACATTTGGCATTGGTCACTGGTGCTAAATGCATGCCACGACCTTCCTTGACCTTGGGCTATTCATATTTAATCGCCACAAAGCCTGATGGTTCGTCATACATACAGAATATGAGCACACATACACCATGTAAACACATCAGTGTAATTGAGTCAAACTGCATTTCAGACATATTTTTTTATATTTTCTCTCTAATATCACTATTATATCTCTAAATATCACATAAATGATGAGAAGATATCGTTTTTTCCCCCCTTCTCATCAGTCTGTGTCTTTATAGCTCTGATTCCATTACCCCTTTCCCAGCGGCATGCTATGATGTCCTATGTCCATCCTAACCTTTGACTCCAGCCAGTGCTTTAAAGGTTCTGCACTTTGCCCTCTACCATTTGACCTGTCTGAAGTATACCTTTATAATTGCCTCTGTCGCTATCAAATGCACATATGAGAGGGTGCAGGGGCAGGGGGCTGAAGTCTGTCCAGTAACCTTTTGGCCTCATGTTCATCTATTTTGCTCGAAGCAAGCACGCAGGCCTCCTCCCCCTACCCAAAATCCCATACTGTATTAGTCTGCATGTCGGAGTTATTGATGGTGCTCTGGAAATATTTTATTGGTCAGTCACGACCTTTGACTGGGGCAATGCAAACACTAACCCCCCTAAAGCTTCCTATCGACATGGATATATATATATATATATATATATATGATCAGGTGGCTAATAGACGTATAGATTTAGAGTGGCTGAAGACCAAGTCATTTGGATGTTAACACCATGAGGTCAGCATAGCTTTATCCACTTATGCATGTGTAAGACCACTAGGCAAAACACATATTGAGTTTGTTATTATGTGACCTATCCAGTGATGCACAGAAAAAACATTTTGAAAATATGAACAATGACCAGAAAATATGTACAAAGGAATAATGTTTTAATGTTTAGATATTCAAATAAGGTTGTAGGGGTATACTGTGAAACTGTATACCATGGTGTGAAAATTGAAAATCTGTTTTTTATATATTCATTTCATTTCAAGTGATTAAAAAATGTAAATAATAATAATAATAATAATATACAGAATACAGTGAAGTCATGATATTTTTTTATCCAACCTTATAAAATCTCACACTTTTACCTGTTTTCAAATCACAGAAAAATACTGAAATACACTTCAAAATGGAAAATCCCTCTCTCGTGCCCTCTTCCTGTCTTCTCCCTTTATTCCACATACTGTAAGTCTCTTCATCAAAGGAAGTGTATCTTGCACTGAAGCACCCACAATTAAGATAAGCCCAACTACAGCTGGACAATTACCTGCCAACTAACCTTTTCTGGGGGCACTTAAGAATGTAAGGACCCCTGAGGATAGATGTGCCTTGAGTAGTACAAGCACTTACACAGGCCAGAGACTGAGGGCGAGAGAGAGAGAGAGGGACAGGGAGGGAGGATGTAAGGTATGAGAATGCAGAGGTAGCGAAAGGGTGATGATGAGGAGGGGAAAAAGTGATAGAAATAGAGAAAAAGACAGTATCATGGTGAGATTACCTAATCCTCTGTCTGAGAGCAGTATTTGAAGGACCTGGTGGTGTCAGACATGAGGGGGCTTTGTGGAGGTTTACCCAGGAGAGGCCAGCTTAGCAGGGGGATCTAGTGGAATACCAGGTGACCAGTGCTCTGTCCCCAAGCGCACACCTCAGCCCGTGGCTTTGTAAACACTGTTAAATTGATTGCAGGGAGCTGATGAGATTTCCCTGCAGCCTGGGTCATTATCACATTGTGTACCAGCTCTAACTGACTCGTACCAAGCCCTCTATGGATTGCCACTCTGGTGTATGTCATAATTTTTAATGTAAGTGACAGTGTTTTCTGTCAAAAGTTCATATATCTGTCAGGTTGTGCATGAATAAGGTTGGTGCAGGAATTTCAAGTGTGCCATGAATTTAATGACATAAATTGAAAAACACTGACTTCTTAATATCCAAATGCTCGATGCAGCATTTTTAGCACAGGTCACGGTGTTACAGTCTACCCTGCTGCGCAACGGGGTGAGTTTCAGCAGTGCATGATATCTGATCCCAAAAACCCTTCAGGGCAGCCACAGCAAATCAACAATGGATTAATGGATCTGGTTCTGCTCATAAATCTCTGTGGGATTGGAAAGCGTTTGAGGACAGTCAGACTGTAGTGGTGTGCTTAATGTTACAGGCAGTTTGGGTTTCCCATCGTTCAAAGCAGTGACAGGGTAGTAAAGATGTGGCAGCATCTTATGTCAGCGTTAAATCAGTGAATGTCAGGAATGCTGGATTGTCAGTCTGCAGTGCTGAGAGCTGTACCAACACTGATTCATTGGCACAGATTTGTTTATAAATAACTCCAGTGCTTCTCCATAGCTCTCTCCGTACAGTAGAATAACTTGATGCACCACAGCAGAGACAGAAAAAAAGATGTGTTGTGCAGACATGCCCTAATTCAACGATGTCAGTACAACCCTTCAACCTTAGAATAGTGTGGTAAGGCCTTGCCATAGATCACAGTGGTTAACAGTTAGCTGTTCCTGCAGGTGTATAGGGAATGGCAGTAACTGCTTCCATTACTGGAGAGAATGGCCCAACTCCCACAGCCCCCTCCAGACAGCGCTGTCATTACCCATCCATTGTGAGGCCTGAGAGGGAGCTGTAAGTACGGCAGACTTATGGCTTTGTTAGAGTGACTGGATGGTCTCCTCTGTCTCAGCACAGGATAAGGAGGGACGGTGGTATGGAAGGATAGCCAGATAGAGTGATAGAGATGGAGGATGAGGATGAATCGAACACCCCCTGATACCCCACCGCCACCACTCCCCCAATGTGCTCGAGTAGAGTGCAGGCTGGAGGGTGGGGAGGGTTATTTGGTGCTATTTTTACAAGAAACGGGTTGATTTGTCTTAGGCCATTACCGTCTATTACAGCTGCGAGTCTTGGGGAAAAGGTGGGAAGCGGCAGACGCTGGCATTCTGCCTAAAGAGAAATCAATGAAACAAATTAATCCTTCGCAGGCTGCGGTGACACAGTAATCCATCATTCAGGGGGCGCTTTTACACACTGAATCAGGGAGCGAGGCAGGGAGGTGGAGGGATTGGGGTACGGGGGTTGAGGAGGGGGGTGCTTGGTTGGTGGGTGAGTGTTGGTTGAGGAGGGGTGGGAGGGAGCGAGGCTGAGGCTCTGGGGGACAGGGGCAGACATCCACGCTCCGGTAACACTAGGGCAACGGTGGGTGGTGGCAGGGAATCAAGTGGTTCTGAGCCTTTCCTTTACATCCTTGAGCTGCCTGTGGACATACAGCGCAGGAGGAGGAGGAGAGGGACGTAAACACAATCAGCTGAACTGCACCATGGACATGGCCGTGATTACACACATACGCCTACACATATTTTCCCTGTTGCCTGTCGCTTGCTGCCTGCTTTAACCCCACCAAGCTGATGGCTGATGGTGATGAGAGTGATGGGGGCCTTTATTATTTATTTACACTGGACATACAGGCAGCCAACTAGCCATTAATGTGTGGACCCAACTTGGATAAGATGATTGAAGGCAGAAAAGGGGACCATGAGGTGGAGAGAGGAATCAGAAAGAGCCCTGCATTAACGTACATTTATACTGAAACCAGTCTTTTCTTACCATTCCGGCTGCACAACTTCCCTATTGTTTCAGCTCAGTCGCAGATCTATTTGCATTGTCTTAGTGATGACATTTTATTTTGCACTGTACAGCATCATGGCAACAGCCCGTCTCAGAGTCCCCACCCACAGATGTACAAGGAACTCACTGCCCTCTTGCCTCGGAAGACAAAACAACCCACCATTTTACTATTCAAAGGAGAGAGCCTTATACATGCGCCCAGATTAGCCACGGTGATGCGCCAGTGCACGGCCAATTAGAGCTCAGATCTATCCATGTGATTGAGTCATGTGATCAGCTGCCCTGTGAGGAAACAGTCCTGTCCAGGCCAAGATCCATGTGAAGCAGCTGTACCCTCCGATGAATCACATAACAGCCAACATCAAATGATATCACAATTCAACCGGGAGTGAAGAGAGAGAGAGAGAGAGAGAGAGAGAGAGAGAGAAAAGAAATCCACATACGCACACATATCGAGATTGATGTGTTTTTATTAAGATCTTAACTGTGTTGCATTGCCTTTTAGTAATATTACATCATTATGAAAGCAAGTTCAAGAGCATGATCCACTCAGTGTTACTGTATCAGCCAGCTTTGTTGGTCTCCAGGCTCCTTTGTGGCACTGTGGCTGCTCTGCTGACGTTCATCGATGGTGACTGTGTGTGTTTTTACAGCAGTGACTTGTAGCTAGAGCTTTGATGGAGGGTGGTGATGCTTAGGAAGCCGGGGTCATTCCGAGAAAAAAAAGTTAATACAGAAACACAACAGGCAGAACCATTATTTGCCGTGTCATTGTAATAGAGGGTGCCACTTACCTTAACCAGCTTCCCAAAGAGGAATACCAATAGCCCCCCTGTTTTCCCCCTCTAAAGACACAGGTGGTAGCATTCTGTGGAACGGCATGTTAGAAAATCAGAGAAAATAGTGGGTGGAGGAAAAAGGGAGGGGGGTGAGCGAATGTGCTGGGAGGAGAGGGAAGGGAGGGGAGCGGCTGAGATTGGGCAGGGTGGTGCAGCAGAGAGGAAGGGTAAAGGGAGCAAGAGTGGTCAGAGAGCGGAGAGAAAGCGAACAGGGAGGGAGGGTGGGAAGGGGAAGAAGTGAAAGGATGGAAAAATGTGGGGATATTGCAGCAGAGCGGATGGTGTGAGGGAGGCAGAGTGAGAAATGTTGCCGGAAATGCTAGAGCCAGCAGCGTGTGTAAAAAACCACACTGCAACATTTCTCATCCTTGACATCACTGACAAGCTTTCTAAACACACACAGTGTGCCTTCAAAGTGCACTGTTGTAATATCCAAATCTTTTAACACAGCTTCTCCTCTAAGATCATACTTTTTTTGTTTTGTTTTCTCTCCTACTGTAAACAAGGCAGATGTCGGGGATATTAAATTGAACCGATGTTGTAATTCTTAATTTGAAGGGTGTGTGCTTTATAGGATTCCCACAGCAGATTCAATAAAACATGCTTGTGTGTGTAATGAGAACTTTCCCTGGATCTCTCGAAGTCGTGGAGGAGACACACTGAGAGGAGTGAAGGGGTGAGGAATGACGGATATGAGGAGAGGGGAGGAGGAGGACAGAAGATTGTTGTGGAATGTTTGCAGTTCTGGCCAGAACTCGACCATCTCATTTGTCAGGGCTTGACCTCGACTGTGGGGTCAAAGGTCAAAGGGAACATCTGAGGGGAAACTGACTCGGCTATCACACACAGTCAAGTAAACACACAAACGTGTGAGAGTGTCTCTCCCTCTCACACATAATTCAAGCTCATGCGCAGTACATCTGTATATATATCATCATTAATATCCATCCTGGTCTTATTTGTTTTATTAATACTGAGTGTTATGTTGACCTGCAGCTATGAAAAGATCAGCTGCCAGTTTCCCAAAAAACATACTATGGTCTTTTTCCAAAACAAATCATAGAGAAGGAATTTGAGGATGCTTGGATTCATTTCTGAGCAGAAAAAGCTTGGGATAGTACTTCATAAACACACACTCCAGTAATGCACTTAGTGAAAAAAAACAAAATCTTACCCACGCAATAAATTTCAGAGGAGTCTATTCTGAGAGTGACTATTAATTTACAGCTAATGTTGTATTTACCACATATATGATTAAATACAATAAGGCCTGTCAGTGCAGGGCTGTCATGTCATTTGAGCCCCAACGCTCTTACTAAGCAGTGGTATCACCGTCACTGTCCTATAATCAAACAGCACTCTCCATAAATTACGTCTCATCCCAGTGTCAGTCCTTGCACCACACCGACACGTCCCACTGTGTTTCCGAATGCCTGGCCGCCATGTTGCTCTCTGCCTGCGAGGAGACACAACACAAACTCAGTTACAAAAGGGCAAGGTTAGCTCCACCGAATCACTCAAACTCTGCTTCAACTTTCAGTTAAAGTGAGGGTATAGTGGGGGTGGCCTGCTTCAGGGACCAACAGGACACCTGTGAGTCACATGACATTAAGACAGTGGCTGACAACAGACACACCTTGCGCACCAAAAACAGTAGATTGAATTACGGTTGAATTTAATTAATATATGTGCAAATAAACAGTATACACTTACTGCGGTTCTGAATCTATGGCTTCTCTCCGGTAGCTCTCCTCCGCACCCTCTGTTCGGAAACAAATTGTTCATTTTTTTGCTTTAAACTCAGCCCATCTCCCTTCATTTTCCTGCTCTAAAAAAGAGGCAGGTAGCACAGCGGCTGATATCCCTGGCTTTTGAGATGAATCTTAAATCTTACACCTTTGTCATTCTTTGGCCGGAGACATCAAACAGGTGCTATGAATAATTTATCTTAAGAGTTTCACATTGATAAGGTCACAATCTGCCAGGTCTGGACACTAAACACAGGCCACCTTCACACCTTCGCTTCACTGTCTTTTTACACACATGTGCCCACACATGCAAACACCAGACACACACCTTTCAGATGAAAATACACAAAATGTCAAGAGGGTTTCGGCCATGTGTGTGGGTGTGTGCGAGAAAAAGAGGGGTATCGTTTAGTTAAATATTTTTTAAGAAGAAATGTGTGATATATTAAAACACACAGTTGTTGTTTTGGCTAATCTGTGCATTTAGCATAATAAACAATATTTAAAAGTTATTTAGGTGGGGTGAAATTCAAGTAAAATTTTGATAGCAGCTTCATGTCCCTATATTCATTTATGGCACATAGCATTTCCACGGTTGCCAAATATAAATAAATAAATAAATAAATATGTGTTTCACTCAAACTTCCTCTGAGAGTTTGTGGGGAAATAATTTTCTGTTTTCTGTGTTCTGATGTAAACTAGACTGCATCAGTGTGCTCAGTCATTCTCAGCTCCAGCATGCTGATGGTTCAGCTACACTACATTTCTAATTAAGCCCCTGCTGTGTGTTGGTTTTTTTTGGGGGGGGGTTATGTAGTGCTGATGTGATGCCACTCATTTAGTTACAAACCAAAAGTTAAACAACCAAACAAGTTAAACCAAAAGGGGGGCAAACTCTGACCCAGTGTCAGCAATCATTGCAAGGCATTATAAGCAGCAGTGTAAACAACAATCTTCCTCCAAAACAGAAACAGAGTTAATTTGTTGTCCTCGCTCCGCTTTGCTCAGTTTTATATTGTGTTTGATGCGAATTTACTCACCATAAATATTTATGCCAGCATGAAAAGGAGGGTAAACCCTTTTTTAAACGAATCAACAGTAACAGGACACTTTATGTACGGCGAGCTATGTCATTTTTTTGTCTCCCTCTTTAAACGCACACAGGGAGTCACTCCTCTACTTCGGTGACCCCCCCCCCCGCATATTCCTCGTCTTCCTCCTCTCTCCTCCTCTGCCTCCCTCTCCTTGTTCGCTTCCCCTAATAATCGCAGTACTTCTTAAAAATTGTTTTGCACTCTTCTGTGTCGGAGGGTAATCTCGCTCTTTTGTCGCTGAGCTATATTTCTACTGTGTGTTGTCGGATAATGTGAGGATGGGATGAAAGGTAATCTGCGTGCAGAATTCCTAAAGCTCCCTTATCCTTGTTGAATTTCTCAAGAATTCCACCTTTGCCCTCCGGTTTCCCTGAAATAAATTACTTTAAGGGTGAGATGCCTTCACGCACCCCCGTTTGGGTCCCGGTTTTTGTATTGCCTCCTTTAAACGCAGTCAGTATGTCTTATTTTAATTCACTTGATTCCTTTAGGCTGCGCCGCTCCCTGGATATTCCACGTGCACTTTGGGAATAAGAATAAATGATTTCTCCAAACTTGCATGAAAAAACGCGGCATTAAAATAGTGTTGCGTTGATCATTTATGATTACAGTGCTGCATTAAGTTGACACAGTCGTATAAACAGGTCGTGTTTAAACCCAACCACCGGCCACTGATAAGACATTTTCCCCTGTCAGTTAATTTTCTGTCCTGCTTAGTTTACTCTGTGTGTTTCGGCTTAGCTGCTGATTGATATACGCTGGGCTTCCCTTCACAGTGGATCCCTCAGAAGTACACACGCTGCTGAAAATCTGTTTCCCTTCATCTAGCTTCTGGTACTTAAAGTTTGGGTTTTTTGGTGTACTACAAAATTACAGTGTTTGCACTGTGGAACCACGAGGGTTTGGGTGCTAATGGATTTATAATCTCCGTCTCTGGGACCATCCAAAGTAATTAGCACATGGGCTCTAAAGAAATGATGGTTAGTGAGCAATAAAGCCATTGCCCATAGCTTAAACTGACAGTCCCTCTAACTTAACACCAACCTCAAGCCTAATTGGGAAAGTCATTGCAGTTATTGTCCTCAATTATAGTCTGGAATGCAAAAACCCTGGAAAAGAGAGACTTTCATTCATCACGTCTAAAACTGAAGGATGTTAAATCTCCAGAGACGCCAGACCATATTAAAAATAATGAGGAAATAAACAATAATATCTGTATACAAACCATGATGATTCACACTGTAGGGTAATGCAGTTTTTACAGACGAACAAAAGTCCCTTTGGGGCAAAAATAACTTTAAAAAAAACATACTGTTATGATGTAATAACAGAAATTAAACAGGGTAATTATGATACGATTTAAGTTACATCTATTCGGGATACGCAGTGTTTGCATCTGCCTGATTTGTAAACTTACCCTGTTTTTTGGGACACACTTTTCCAATAATAATTAAAAGCTATGCAATTTTGTGAACTCTTGTTGCCTGTTAAATGCGTCGCTCTTAAATGGCTGTAGCCTATAGGCTCAACGATATTTCCACTATTTCTCACGAATGGCCTTTCCATTAAGAGCGATTAGATTATGTCTATTGAAACTTGCTGATCCATAGAAAAAAAAGCCAGCGGATAAAAGGCGATTTCAAGTGACCTTCTCGTCCCTTTCACACCAATCTGAGCCCCTAGAATAATTTGGGGATCAGATTTGGACAAAAAGGAGCACCCCCTCCCTCCCACACACACACACACACCCTCACCCCCCTCCTCCCCTTTCAACACACAACCACTCAAAGCAACAAACCCTCCCAATTCAAACAGAAGAATGAGTTTAATTTTTTTTTTTTTAATTCGGACTTGCAAAAAATATTACTCTGATAGTGTTTGTTCAGTGTTTAGTGCACGATGAAAATGTGCCTTCTTTTTTTTCTCCATGTACCATTTAATCCCTATAAGCTGCAGAAGTGTTTACAAAAGTTACACTAACTTAACTGTGTCAGCTACTCACATGTCAAAATCACTGTTATTTCAAACAGGTTGAATGCCTCAATGTAATTTTCTTTTTGAAGAGCCCATTTAAAAAAAAGAAGAAGAAGAAGACGAAAGGAAATTCTCCCTAGCATAAATTAACATGCCAATGTAGGGTTAGCATCCATGTATAAAGCAAATAAACCAGAAGCCCATTTGCAAAAACAAATTATATTCAAAACATACCGTTAAATGATGAACAGTGGACTGCACCTATTGTGTTAATGTATTGTCCATGTGACATATATGCTGTAAAACAGTGCTCATCTTGTTTTTGCTTTAATGCCACATACAAAACTCATTGCATTAATGTTAGTGAGTTCATACACTCTGAAAATGTATAAAACAATAGAAATTATTCTAGAAATTACCATCCTCACTGAATATCAAGTAAGGCGTGTAGTGCCACTCTCAGCGGCGCCCACGTATTTACTCATTTAATCTTAAGTCACTTCATTATTAATGAAAATAACTTCAGTATCAAACTTTTCCTTATTTCACAGAAACACAGTCCAACAAGTGTAAACTTATTTTGAAGGTTTGGAGCTGCATCTTATTACCTCACGTTGCTCAATTTAACAATTAATCAGTGTCTATTATTCAAATGAACAGGCAGGACTCAACATGGAGATGTGTAACGATGCTCCAGGTGCCCGTCACTTTTTTCGTTTTGGTTTTACTTAATCGTTTTTAATGTTGTGTGCAGAAGTCGCAAGGATCAGCATCAGCTGGATGTGGCCCTCTAACCCTGCGTCCAGAAACAACACTGGTGTGCACACAGGAGGTGGTTTGAGCAGAGGGCCCATGGAAAAGCGAATGAAACTCTAAGCCCATGTAGTGTCTTTATGTCTATATGCTGTAGTTGCAGCTCTGATGTGTATACACACAGTCGATTTCAAACAGACCTAGACTATTTCTTAAAATCTGCATCCGTTTGCATTTTTAGATGCTCTCAAACGCGTTGTCATAGACCTGTGTTGTTTTATTGGGGGGCCTTGCACTTATGACCTCAGTGTTTTCCCAACTGATGGTCCTGCTTGTTGGTTTTTAGCTGCATTGAAGATGCATTTCGTGATCTATACAACATCCCACTATATCTGCGTAAAAGAGGTTATCACCTATCGATCATCACAGATCTTGCTAAACTGTTATGTGCTCTCTGCCGCTATTAATATGGTCTTCTGACAAAGTTATCATACGGGGGGATTTAAAAAGTGATAGATAAAATGTGGTTTGCACTGTATTCAATTTAGATTAAAATAGAAAAAAGTCAGATTGAATTTTAATTTTCCAGAATCACTTACTGTGTGTTGCACAGCAAGGCATTAGATTAAGAAGGCTGCTAATGCGCAAAATCATATATTACCTTAAAGACACGTTTAATAATAATGTGATTATGTCATTCTTTACACGTTTTTTAATAATTTAACAGATTATAAAGACGTGCATATTTTGCAGCCCCAAAAAAGAGAGAAGGTAGTGAGAGTTGGAAATTAAAAATAAATGTAGCTTGGCTCACGTGAAATGATTAATTAGCATAAACTTTATGCACCCATGAGAGGATTAAGTTAAATGTTGTTATGTAAGGTTATTTTTTAAAACCTGATTGACGTTCAGTTTGTCCTGGAATAAGTAAACCTGCCCTACATAACATTATTTATTTTGTATCACTTTTTATTACAGTCTCTTAATATCAATAATGCTGCTTTGGTAAATCTCATTGTTTGTCATCTTACATTTCCTCCAGTCTTTTCTCACACATAGTATGTTCTTACTGGTGCATGAGATATTTTGCGCCAATCTATAATATTTGCATCTGACTATGCTGTGGCTAAACTGGCACTTGGAAAACAGCGTAAAAGATGGGCAGCGGCTGCTCTTCTTGATCAGCCTTTTAATCCGGTGACACTATCGCTGAGACAAACAGCCTGCTATCGATCTTTTCATTATGTGTTCAAACAACAAATAGCCTTGCAGGTGAGGTGCACGAGATGTGCAAAAAAAAACAACCTCCAATGTCCAGCGGTACACAACAAGCAGCGTGTAATAACTACTATCCGATGTACAAATCAGTGAGGACAGTCGGAAAACGGGTAAACGAGTCTCATGATCGGCGATAAAGTGGAGGAAAGATGCGACTGTCCACTAGTTAAAAAGTTGTGACTCTGACACCGCGGGTCGGCTACATGATTTGAAGTTAACGGTCATGTGGCGTGACAGAGAATTTAGCCTTCCTTGCAGAGCCATGCGTGTGTAACGTAGGAGAAGTGAGAAATAAATATTGTACTTGCCTTCTCGGTGGCTGGTTTTATCCAGGTAGAAAGCTGCTCCTCTACTGGTAACCGCCGTCGCGGGTGCTTCTTCTTTTAATGTCCTGCTGTCCACTTTCTCCCTTTTCTCTCGCCGTTTCCCAGCTTTCTATTAGAGCCCCTACCCTGCTCCCATTCGCTGTCCCTCTCACTCTCCTCTCCTCTTCTCCCGCGGAGCCCCTTTCCAATCTGTGGAGTTAAATCTTAATGATACACTTACAGAAAAAAATTCTTTGTCCGATTTAATCTTATTGGTTTCACCTTTTCAAAGAGCTGGAGATATGGCCGGGGAGTTTCAGTGGAGTGTCCGAGACAGGGACGGGAGAGAGAGCTCTCTTGTTGAATACTTAAAAAACAACCCATCCCTCCTATGCGTTTCCAAAGGAGGCACTTGCATATTTACGCTCCGTTATATCTCCTATTATCTTTGTGTGGTTAAAGATCTCTATGCAACAACTTTGTTTATTTGTGTTAGATAATAATTTAATGAATTATAAATGCTTCTTCTTTTCCAACATGGTGTATTACCATGATTTTGGAGATAATTTACGCACATCATTTTGACTGCATGTTCCATCTAAATCACATGCAATCAAAATGCTAGTAAACTTTAAGGAGTATTGTTATATGTTTTTTTATATATATATAATCTATATTTATTAATGTCTTTATGAAAGTTTTTTTCGCCGTTATACAACCTCAACATTAAAAGACTGTAGTTTTGAGAAAGTCAGAAAAGATGAGAGGATACGGTACGCAAAATTTGGTCTTATTTTATTTTTTAAATAAACTTTAAAGTTTTAAAAATTCATGTTTGATGACTGGTGCATGCATTAATATGAAGTTGTAATTGTACAATGTACGCTAGATGGCAGCGCGATCCAGACATTTTTGAGTTGGAGAGGTAGTCAGCCTGCAGAAACCCTGATACAAAAAAGACGGAATCCCCATGCAAATTCCCAGCAACTTCACATGATTTTGAATTACTGTCACTATTAAGACATAATGTGACACCAGCTCAGTGATTGTGGAGACTATAAGGACCTCGGTAATTATTGAATATTGCTTATTGCTCCGTCCAATTTTAGAGATTTTCGGCCGCTGGCACGGCATCCCGTTTGTACAACACACTGTCTTTTATGCATCATTCTTCCCATTGACATTTTCCTCCTTTTATAATCTCGTTTTAACTAAATTGTAAGTTTTAATCAGCGAGACTGTGCCGATTACAGACGAGGATGTACCGCAATGCGCATGCCAAAGACAAAACAACGTGTGAAAATATAAATCCGCTTCAAACCAATATTGACATCCGTTGATTTTATGTTAAAGATACGAGTCCAAGACAAACCATTTTGAAACTTTGGGGAATTTCTGAGCCAGAGTCCCCCTTTCGCCGCTGCGCACAGTTTTTGGTTTATTTGTCGTGCGTAAAAGCTTTGTCCCCCCTTGCCTTTACCCCGCTTTTTCTGCTATTCTATTCAGGGTTTCTTCCTCTTTTTGGTGACAATAGACGGCCCATACTAATCAGGTTTCAAAGTAAATAGCAGCGCGGGGCGAGCTCAATGTAAATTGTGCCTGTCAGAGCCCCCCAGCCCCTCCAGCCGTAGATTGCAACACTGCAAAAAATATCCATGCCCAGACATCAGTCAGTTCAGTATTGAGTCTGGAAATCTTGGATTTACCAAAACAGCGGAGTGAATCTTCCACCGGGGCGAGATGCTTCCACTTGTTTCCAATGCCAATCGAGCCGTCACTGTAAATTTTATTGCATCGATTGTTAATTTCCAAAGGAATCTCCCTGTTTACTCTGCTTTGTTCCACGATATTGACTCCTAAATATTTTACAAGAGACGCTGACTGCGATTGTTAACAAGCGGAATTCTATAAACTACACTTGTATGTTTTTCCTACAACGTTTTCAGAAAAATATATATATAACATTTCAAGATTTGAACACGAGACTCGATGGCTTATCGTGATGGACATTTTTTGCAGTGAATGAACGGAGGGGGACTCTAACCAATGGAGAGAAAGAGAGGGCTTGGCTATAACCTTAGCCTCCCATTTTCTCTCTCTCCCTATCTCCCCCCTCTCCTCCTCTCCTCCTCCTCTATGCAGGGCTCTGGCCAGTCAGTCGCCTTTGATTATCAGTCTCCAGCAGCCCCTCTCTTGGCTCCTTGACATGAGCACCATATAAGGCGCAGCGATCTCCATAGAAACGTGTCAGTTTCAATAGTAGTGTCAAAGTTCACTATATACAGACATTCGCGCAGATCCCCCGTTTCGGAAACATTGCTCTGCTGGTCCTCCCGTTTAAGCGCATTCATTTTTGGGTCTCTCCTTCTTCTTGCATATTCTATTAGTTGTTGGTGTTGGTCTTCTTTTTTATCTTTTCTCTTCGTATCTCCATTCCTCCTGCTGGAGAGAGGTGAAACTATACATGGGCACTCCATTCGGCGACGCGGTTTTCTTTCGCTGCCTGGCGAGATGATGAGGTTTATTTAAGAATATAGATGTAAAAATCCGGCTCTTCAGTTTTTCCTCCCCTCCTATACGGCGAAGACGGGAGTGTAAAGGAGCAAGGGGAAGAAAAGAGAAAGGAATTTATCTCCGCAGCACTTTGGATCGCGTGTCTTTCCAGCAAAAGGTTTTTTTTTTTTACTCGCTCCTGCGTCCATGTGAATCGCTCCTGCCTTTCCTTTGTGGCTATTTTATATCAAACTGCAATTTGTTACGACTGGACTCTGGTTTTCCTACAAGATTAGGGATTCCTGAATGGCTGACTGCAATTTACCTTGGAACTGGCCTCCCGATACTTGCATATCCTGATCGGGTGCCTATTCAATCGCCCTGTATTTTGAATGTATTGATCGCGTTGTACTCTCCTTCTTACCCCATATGAGATTGCGTGCTCCTATTTGACTTTGCACTGCCCCGTCTTTTTGAGATCTCATTTTTTCCTCCTCTACGCTTCATAAACACCGGCGATCATTTCGCTTTATAGCACTTTCAGGGGCCGAGATATGGCAATGGTAGTTAGCGTCTGGCGAGATCCGCAGGAAGACGTGGCCGGAGGACCTCCGAGCGGCCCCAACCCAGCAGCGCAGCCGGCGAGGGAGCAGCAGCAGGCGGCGTCGGCGGCGCCGCACACTCCGCAGACCCCCAGTCAGCCGGGACCGCCGTCCACACCGGGGACTGCTGGGGACAAGGGGAGTCAAAATTCTGGACAGAGTCAGCAGCATATTGAATGTGTGGTTTGCGGAGACAAATCGAGCGGCAAACACTATGGCCAGTTCACCTGCGAGGGATGCAAAAGTTTCTTCAAGAGGAGTGTACGGAGGAACTTAACATACTCATGTCGTGCCAATAGGAACTGTCCCATTGACCAGCACCACCGAAATCAGTGCCAATACTGCCGGCTGAAGAAGTGTTTAAAAGTGGGAATGCGGCGGGAAGGTGAATATATATTTTTAAAGCCACTCATGATTACGCATCCGAGTAGCAGACGATCAGGGCTGCCATGTTGCATTAAGGTCACAGGCATATGGCTGGGCATACTGCAGTCTCCATCCATGTTTTTTGGGGATGTTTGCATGAATGATTAGTCTTTCTGCCTATGTAGGAGAGGGGTAAAAGGCCAGTGCAGCCACAGCAGCTATGCTTGTGAATGCAGGTCGCTTGAACAAAGCGGCTCGTCTAGCTGACCCTTTTATTTTTTGTTTTCTTGCCGTCTAAATTGTACTATTATCAAGCAAACCCAGACGGTCCAACAGGCCCTTTTTACGTATAGGTTTTAGAGCAAAAGAGGGATTGTGAGTATGTGTGTGTGAGTGTGTGTGTGTGTGTGTGTGTGTGTGTGTGCCTGCCTGTATATGTCCGTCTGTCTTCTGTGTGTGTATGTGTATGTGTGTGAGTGTGCGTGTGTGTTTGTACAGTGTGCAAGGCTAATAGTCCCTTCAATAACTATGTGCAGCTTACTAATTTATAATAGTACAGTGGGGTTTGTAAGCTGTGTGAATGTAAAATGAACACACTACAAACCCACGTCTCTGTCGAGCTCCTTATGCTGACTAGACAGCTCAGACACACTGAATAATGCCGCTGAAGTTGTTCATGGCTCATTGTTTTGCCTGGTGCAATACAGGCCGTGTAACTTTACTCTCTATGTCAAGTGTTTTGTTACAATTCATGCAAACATCCCTCATTTAAAATCCACTATTTGGAGTATAAACTACAAGCCTATGTATAATGTAGCCTGAGATACATTAATATTTTATTTTTTAACAATAAACAATAGCAGAGTTCCTTTTATTCCCAGCTGCCCTTTTGATGTGGCTTAAATTTGTAAATATGATTGCATTTAACAGCAATTATCGATCATATTTGTGATATGTTTGGCCGCAGTGAATACGTATTAATATAAACAAACGCCTACGTAAATATAATGACAAAGTAATATAAGTAGGCTGCAGTATGCAATATGCTAATATGCCCTGAAATACTCACAATAGTAAATTTGTTAAATGTACTTTTCTAGAGTAGAAAATGTGTGTGTTTGCTTTCTAAAAGTGATTTTCATTTTGCATACAGCTCATGTAGCGTGCAACCCTAAATACAAATGCAAACAGTGTGAAGGTTCAGGGACACATCTGTTTTAATGAGATGTTTATGCTGTCGATATAATAATTTGCTCTTACAAACGGCATAAACTAGTCAATATGTTTTGCAAGGCATGCTGAATTTAGATTTCAGGGCATGCCGTTTTAGTGAGGGGAAACACTAGCTCTAGCCTGCTTTACGCTTGTACTACTTATGAACAATGTTTATCAGTCCTGGATGCACATTTCCTCTTTTTCTCTTTCTTTTTGTCAGCGGTTCAGCGAGGACGAATGCCTCCAACTCAGCCCAACCCAGGCCAGTACGCGCTGACGAACGGGGACCCTCTGAATGGCCATTGCTATCTGTCCGGATACATCTCGTTATTGCTGCGGGCCGAGCCTTACCCGACGTCCCGGTACGGGAGCCAGTGCATGCAGCCCAACAATATCATGGGCATCGAGAACATCTGCGAGCTGGCGGCTCGGTTGCTCTTCAGCGCCGTGGAGTGGGCGAGAAACATCCCTTTCTTTCCCGACCTGCAGATCACCGACCAGGTGTCCCTTCTCAGGCTGACGTGGAGCGAGTTGTTTGTGCTTAACGCGGCCCAGTGCTCCATGCCTCTGCATGTGGCCCCTCTGCTCGCCGCGGCGGGCCTCCACGCCTCCCCGATGTCCGCGGACCGCGTCGTGGCTTTCATGGATCACATCAGGATCTTCCAGGAGCAAGTGGAGAAGCTTAAGACCCTGCATGTAGACTCGGCAGAGTACAGCTGCCTCAAGGCCATCGTGCTTTTTACATCAGGTGGGTGTCCGACATGTCACACAGGAACTCGTCTATAATCAAATGAGGCCTAGTTGCAATAATGTTACTGGAAGCGAGGCTCGCAGGGCGAAACATTGTGGCATCAAGAATATGGCTGTCAAGCATAGGCTGGTCACAAATCTGAGTTTACGAGATGTTTGTGTTGCCGATGGAATAGCTATTTTGTCAACAGCTTGCTACATATCCACTTACATGCATTCCCATGTCAGTTGTAGCCGCAGCATAAGACGTGTAAACAAATCCAGATTGAGTGAGCGCATCAAGTTTTTGCAGTGTACCACTCAGTTGAATGCGCTTTAAAACGGATATAATTGACAGTCTCACATATGTAAATATTTTATAATTGTTGAGTTTAAACTTTTTTGATCACGTCAGAGCCGAGAGCGACACTGTATGTTCGCGTCCATAAATTTTGGAACAGGTGTCAAATAATCGAGCGTAAAGAAGAAATAGTCTATCACTGGGTGATATATGACAGCTGATGCATTTATGAGTGTTGGTGCATTCTTTTATCCTTGTTTTGCGTGCACTAACACATGTATTGGGGGGCAGGAAATAATCCTTAGCAGGCTGAGATCAAAAAAGCTGATGGAAGTTGACTCATATGTCAGTGCATCGCTTCTGTAGGACCCAGAGCAGCACTGTTGTATAGATTGTTTGTAGATTAATCTGAGCTGACCTATTAATTTTCTAAGTTATTGAGGATAGTTTCTCTTGTCGCACACGCTTTGAAAAGTCATCAGCAGCAATTTTCAAAAGTAACCTACATTGTTGATAGCTTAATTGATGGCTGACTGGGGCAAGGTCCTAAAGGTCCTCATTTACTCTCGGTGCGTAATTTAGATGCTATTTTGGAGTCGGTTGTGTACGCTTGGTGCCATTAGGCCTGTTATGTCAAGGGAGTCTGCTGATGATTGGGAGGAAAAGGAAAGTTTAAACTCACCCACAGGCCCAAAACTACTTCAGGACTCACCTCAAAGTTTTGACCTCATTGTCTCATATTTGGCCCATTACAAAATTATGTAATATAGTTTTACATATACTATAATTGAACACCTTTGAGATAAAATATGCAGTTTTACTGTAGTTCTTATATTTGAAGGTATACTGAAATAATTCCCACGTTCAATATCCCTAGAAAGCGTCATAGTCCCCTATTATATTTAATGGTGAGCCTACACTTGTCCTCGAGCATTTTTAAATAATTATTGTTATTTACCTTATGTCACAGTGATGCACAACTGCATATATACATTATCTTAATTTGCATAATTTTATATTATAATATATTATGTTTTATTAATAAATAATATTATATTATTGATTAATTCTTCAACACCAGATTAAAATGTCATACAGTGTGTATAGAGTAAGAATAAGCTGTGTAATTTAAATTATCCAAACTTTGAGTGCTCACCAGACTTGTAAATAGGAAGTCAAAGATTGTATTGCAAAAAATACTAAACTTAAACATTCAATTTCCTTTCTTTTCATTCTTTGTTTTTTTTTTTATTATTATTTTTTAATAGGTGAATACAACATTACCATGTAGTTTTTCCTTCAGTTAAGAACTTTTTATTTTTCTATATTTTTAGTTTTAGGAGCCATAATAACTACTTTTCAGTTCTGGGGTTTGGCAATTTGACACGCCAAATTCGGAAGACACCTGAGAGGTAAATATAGGTTTTTACAAAAATAAATGCATACTTTGCCTCAGTTGCCGTATTTAAGTGATGTGACATCCTGTTAGATTCGCTTTACCGCGTGCACTGACATATTTGGCCATATTTTTCTATTGCACGACGTTTCAGTTATTTACCCCAGATTACCCAGATAAACTTCATACACTCATTAACATCCTCCATGTTTTCTAACAGATCATTTAGTTAGGTTGATAGGCTACGACTGGTTTTGGCTATAGCAAGTCATGTGGCACTTTGCCAAGACCAGCGTGGATTGTTTGCCTTTAATAACACCAGACTTGTCAGTATTTGATGCATAAATAATGGTGGCCAGGCTACAGTATTTCACCACAGTTCAGGATCATTGTCTTACATTAAGGCCTCATCCACGTGTGCACGCTGCAGTGTGTGCTTTTGCTAACCTACCACAGAAATAGTCGTTTGCGAATCTGGAAGCTATCTGCTCCCATGTCTCAGTCTATTGAGGTGGTGGGGTGCAGGGTTGCAGGCAGGCCTAATGGAGAACTATGGGCTGTCTTTGACCAGCTTTCTCTTTACGCACTCGCCCAACTGCAGCCTGTGTTCTTGCGATGCTTCCTATATCGCTGCATTGCAACAAACAAGTATTATATTTTCCCACAAATTTGCAAATGTAATTAATTTCCACCATATTGATCGCTGTAGATTTTAAATGGGACACTCAGCGTTAATCCAGAGGGATTTGCATACATGGGGCTCTGACCGGCCGGACTAAGGTCACAGTAAATCACCCCGAGATCTCAGCGTTGCCCCCGGGTTCATAAGGTTATTGTGTCTGAACATAGTGAGTTATAGCACCGAGGAATCACGAATAGGCTTAAAAGCCTCTGTCCGGTGTTTAATGTATTAGTGCTTGAAAACTAAAGCTGTCTTCCTCTGTGTAGTTTCTACAAAAGCACAGCTCAATCCAGATTCTTTTGAGGACAGCCTAGACTCCATGTGGGACCATATATGCCAGCGGTTACGCTGCTTTGCGTTTACAGCAGTTTATAGAACACGCATGCTCGGCTTGTGTGAAAAAAACACTCCTCTTTAAAACATCGTACGACACTAACAAGCCTTATATGCTTTTGTCCATAGTGAAGCGTGGCTGCACAGGGCTGCACAACCCACCAGTGAGCACCAAAACACACGGCTCGCCTGCGTTGTTGCACAGGCTCATTTTCTGACATTTTATGTCGCTTCTGCGTGACTATTGACTTCACCTCCCCTAATAAATTTGATTGCTTCCAGCGGCCTGTCCTATAGGCTCCATCAAAAAACAGGCCAAGAGTGGTCTATGGAGAGAAGAGCGGCGAAATGACTTAACAGCTTACTGCAGAGTAATTAGGTCACATTACATCCAGTGTAATTTCAGATTCATCAGTGCCGTTTATGTTTCCTTATACTTGAATCCCCAGAGTCCAGACAACAAGAGCAGCGGCCTTTGGGCCCATACCCTACCTTTCGCCTTTGCTCCATTGCCCCCCATCATCTCTTCCCTTACACACTAACAACACTGTTTTCATGACATTTAACTCTATATTCTGGTCGATTGTTGTGAGAGCAGGCAAAGATATCCTCCATTGAGTTGTGCATCCCCTACTCCAGCAGCAAGCCCCCTTGTTTATTCTGCATGACAGTCCCACTCGCTCAGTGTGATGTAGCATGTTTGGGCAGTGTGTTTGTTCATTCCACTTTGTCAATAACACGTAAAGGCTGATGTTGAATGATAAGCAGAGTGCTTCTGCACGACACAAATTGGGTATGGCAAGGTGTGCACTTGCCAAAGCGAAGCCCCCACGTGAGGCTAAAATTGACCATGTGGTTTTGTGTTCCTTTTTTGTGCAGAAAATATTCAGCGAAATTGCCAGCCATGTAATCTGAGTTCTATGTATTTACAAAATACATATATAAGGGGGGGAAGTAATATGTGTATTTGACTCCACTGTTTTTTTTCTGCAAGCCTGGTGACGTGATATATAAATAATAATATAATATTATAATAATATATTTGTAGCCCACAGTTATTGTTTCACTAGTTCCTCGAAATGTTGGCGTTTAACAGTAAAATAATATCAGATTCAGAGACTTTTCCACAACATGTTGTACCTTGGGGTTTTACAGACGTGACGAGTCTAACCACAGTGTTTTTGGTGTGTCTTTCTCAGACGCTTGCGGCCTGTCGGACGCTGCTCACATCGAGAGCCTACAAGAGAAATCCCAGTGCGCCCTGGAGGAGTACGTAAGGAGCCAGTACCCGAACCAGCCCAGCCGCTTTGGGAAGCTCCTGCTGCGGCTGCCCTCTCTGCGCACCGTCTCATCGTCGGTAATCGAGCAGCTGTTCTTCGTCCGCTTGGTAGGTAAAACTCCTATTGAAACCCTCATCAGGGATATGCTATTATCCGGGAGCAGCTTCAACTGGCCTTACATGTCCATCCAATGATCCTTATATGAAAGTGGGAAAAAGAGAGGAAAAAAAGGACCAAAATTCAGCACCCCTCACCCCATCCTCCTTCAAGAAGACTATATATAGGACCTTTTCTGAGAAACTTGGAAGACATTACTTTTTTTCTGTCTTCTGGGACTGAGATGGAATACATTATGTACAGAAAAATATTGGAACTGGACTTTACACCTGTGTAAATCCACCCTCATCGTCAAGAACAATACTCTTCATTTTGTAAAATACTAGTCTTTATTTTCCTTTTTTGTAAAAAATACAAATAAAATGAAAAACATCATATGCGCAGTAAGAAAAAAAGAATCAAGACTTAGCGGGAAAATAATGTTTCCAAGCAATTATAAGAATTGTCCTGTGTCTATGTACCTCTCTGTTTTGTATTTTTTCTGGTTCTAAACCAGGGTTTCTGTGATTCTATACTAATAATTTTTTGATATAACCTTTTGCTTCTTATAATGAGTGCGATATATGTTGTCGAAGCTATGTTCTCCAAGAATTAAAATTGAAGTGAGAATTTAAAAACAGAAAAATAAAGAAATTTAGACAAATAAGAAACAGTCTAATCGCTATGACAATATCACCACTGATGGTTGAACTTTTTTTCCCAATTGATACGATGGACCTGCAACAGCAGCAAACTGACCTCCAGGACATTTTTACTGAGAGGACGTCTGGGGCGCCTTTCCCCGGGCCATGAGTGCGTGTGGAGTCGATCATCAGTCAAAGAGGAGAGACATGAAAATCAAAAGCACTTTTAATATATCATTTCAAATACATTTTGTTTGTTTCGTCTTGAAAATTTTCATTGTTTCTTGAATTTTATTGGTTGTTGCCTTCAATTTGCTTACTCCATGATGCAGCTTTTTGCAGAAGGGTCGGTTGATGAAGTTGTGTGATGGTGACTGTACTATTAAAAAAAGAAATAGGCAACAATGTCTCATTCTCAAGCATTTTCCTGGGAGCAAAATGTCAAAATTCTCGGACTCATTTTATACCATCTGAGCGGAATCTGACGTCTCTGTGCGCTGCTGGTTTATATAAGAAAGGCGCAAGTGCAGCTTACTGAGTCACTGTTCTGCGGAGCCTTATACTCAAACATATAATTCTGAATACACAGTTTGCCTCTACTAGTGAGAACGAGGTGATACACGAGATTAAGTGGTAATTGCACAATGGGTGCATACCTTACATTTTTAAAAGACCCACTGACATAACTGGCAATACTAACACAAAAGGAGGGGAGGCTATACGCAACGAACTACAGCAGTGAGCTCTCTGCCAGCCTGTGAGCGTATTAATGTTTAATATTTTTCCCAGACAGCAAGGAAAGCCTGCGCACCACACAGAACCACCTCTATCCTACCTCCTGTGGCTTAATCAAGGTGATTCTTCACAAACCAAACAATATCCCACCACCCCTCTCTCCCCCCTCGTTCTTAAAAACTCTGCCTTGATAGTGCATGCCTCAATATTGATGTGGGCGTCATTTGGCAAAAGGGTTAGGCCCCGCTGCAAAGCTGCTGTGATATGCGTGATCAATCTGGAAAATGTATTTTACAGCATGTAAGCCAGTCGATAGGAACACCGAGTGTGATGCATTGTGTGGGAATAGAGAGGAGGAAGGAGAGGGAGGGAGAGAAAGAGAGAGAGAGAGAAAGAGAGAAAGGGGCAGAGAGACTGTGGAGCCAGTGCAGAGACAAATGAGAAGGGAAACGTGTGAGAAGGAAGGCAAGTGTGTGTGTGTGTGTGTGTGTGTGTGTGTGTGGGAGACAGAAAGAGATGTGGCCTTGGTTTGCCTGATACATTCAGAATGTAATGAGTACATCGATAAGTCCTCAATGTGTTAGATGGGTTACATAGAGTTTCTGTCCTTGCATTGGTCTGTCTCTTATGCGCGTTTTGTCTCCATATACTCCACAAATGACACAGGAAGCCCAGTTATGGACCTGGATCTACCCTCACTGTCATTACAGCGTTACACTCACACCTAGAGTGGTAAAATGTGATAAATTGGAAGGCGTTATGAAGAAGAAAATGGGGTTTCGGTGTGACAATTATTACATTTGCCTGTTAGCCCCCCCTCTCTCTCTCTTCATCATCAGACGTGTTGCTTGTGTGCCATATTGCTCACATCTTCATCTGCTGACTGGCAGGGATGAGGGACAGGAGGACAGGAGCTGAACTGCATGTAGCACGTAGCAATGTCTGAATTTGATATCGCCATATTTGTTATCTGCCTTATAGGACTTGGAGGGGGGAGGGGTATTCGTGCCAGTGGTTTATTTGTTTGTATTGCCTGTCTCGTTCAAAAGGGCTACGATATTAAGGTATTAATTAGTTCGCGCTCGCGCTGGAATGATGCTATAGGTTGTGCTTTAGGTTGTCCTCAAATGCTCTCTCACAGGGATACAGTTTTCATTCTCATGATTAATGTCTGTTCAGGCATATTGTACCTATTAGCTCCCAATCGACCTGTCTGTAGCGCTGGGTCAGTTGTCAGGCGCCTTGTTGTTGCCTACTGTACAAACATAAATGTGTTATTTCTCCAGGCTGGATCGTTGTTTCCTTATTGTGGATATGATTCTCTCGGAGCTTTAGGTCAGGTGAAAGTTGCAGAATAATGAGCTGATGAGGCCTTTCTTTTGTGCTTTATACTGGAGGCAGAATTTAACCAAAAATGAACAATGCACACACATAACCAAGAACCTCTAAAACGCAGCTTAAAAAAAGAGATAATTACTGAAGCACTGGAATTATTTAGCGTGTTTGTCTTTAACTGGTGTTTTTGGAATAATCTAGAGGATCGTTTCCTGGACGGCGAGGAAGGGTGCATTTGCGAATAAATATTTGTTCTTCAAAGAGAGAGAATATGGCTTCACCATAGCCATCACAACAGTCCAGGTCGTTTTTGTTTTATGTAGCTCTGGACTAAATTGTTTGTTGGGTTATTAAATGCAGCTTTCAGCTGGTTGTCTCCACATAATGTATTCTAAATCCCTCTAGAGTAACTATCTTTTATCCTCTTGCTGAGAGCATTCGGTTATACAATTGTTACACTACAGGCTATATAAAGCAGGAGTTCAAAAACAGATGAAATGGTGGCATGTGTTGCTAATTAACGTTTTCTGTAAAAGCAATACAAGCAAAACACATGAGGACTCTAGGAAAAGTGATTTTTTTTTTTTATTTAGGCTGTGGAGCATTTTTGACTCTTTGAGATGAGCTCAATTTAGTTTATTATGCAACACCTCAAATATTAAAATAATACGCTTCAAATATCAGCTATATTTATCGTGGACATTTATCATCAAATTTCCTCTCCTCTGCTGTATGACAGCATGATTAGTATTTATATTTAATTAAATGAAAGCAAAGAAAAAAGTGCAAATTGCACAAAGAGAGAAGTGATTCACTGTCAGATTGGACTATGGCTGCGGTGGGTAAGGGAGATGGATTTGTGGCACACTATGGGCCCCATTTGTGTCTCTGTAATTTCGGAAACTCCGGTTACCAAAGTGTTACTACGAAATGAGTTAAATAACCATTTACCTTTGTCTGGTTTCATTCATCAAACCACAAGTGGAGGACTCCTAACATGGGGGGCTATTTGTTTGCTTTACACAAGCAGCTGGGTGCGATTTCACGTTTGAGATATCTGTCTGAAAGCGAAACA
Organism: Plectropomus leopardus; assembly: GCF_008729295.1. Taxonomy (NCBI): domain Eukaryota; kingdom Metazoa; phylum Chordata; class Actinopteri; order Perciformes; family Serranidae; genus Plectropomus; species Plectropomus leopardus. The sequence continues at coordinate 15,350,740 of NC_056468.1, read as the reverse complement.
TTTATTATCCTAAGTTGTCAGCGAACCTATTTCTCCAAAACCCTCAGTGCACGCCAATGGTTTTATGCAGCGGTGGAAACGTCCTATTGGCGTCACACGTCACTTCATTTCACTTATAGTAGCCTAGTTTCCCCCGGTCACATTTGACAAATACTGTTGTTTGAGACAATAACAATTTCCAAATAGCGGCTGCGTGTATGAATGGGGGGCCCTCTGAAGTATGACACGGCTTATTTCTCATATTGTCTTGTGCGTAAAAATGATGACAACACGGGACAACAAGTGCTTCGCCGTGTCTACCACGCACCTCACTCACAAGAGCTTGCAAAATGGCTGGGAACGGCACAGCGAGGACAAATGTCCAAAATTAAATGGATTCCCGTGAGATGTTTGCGCTATATCTCAGCACACGGTTTCTTGTTGTATTGACTGTACACAGTCAATAAAAAGAGGCATATCTTTATGATTACAATGTGCTGCTCTGAGATCTGTCCGCGGACCTCATAGGCAACCTTTAAGCCATGGATCAAATCCAGCCCTACGGGGTATAAAATATCCCTAGTTGTGAATGTAACATAAGGGGACGCCTCCCGGGGACGCCTCCCTGCGACCGTGTGTGTGTGTGTGTCCGCGTGTGTGCAAGTTTGTCATGATTGTCAAAAGTGTGTGTGTATGCAATGACAGGATATATATATATATATGCGTGAGGGCTTTCTGTATGTATGTGTGCGGGCGCGTTCTTTTGCATGCCCGTGCGTAAAAGCGTGTATCTATCAGCGTGCGTACGCGTGTGCGCGCGCGACTGGACGAGAGAGAGAGGGAGAGAGGTGGTTGTGAGAAAGCCCGGATCGCTGTGTAAGCGGATCCCTTTGTGTTGATTTAGGAAGACGTTTGCTGTATATAACGTTCAAGGCTGATAATATCATTGCCTGGCCAGATAAATAAAGCATTGGCCAAAACCATCGGGTCAGCTATCGATCCGCTTTCTCTCCCTGAGAGAGAGGGAGAGAGAGAAGGGGAGATGGAGGGAGTGAGGGAGGGGGGTGGACAGGGGGAGGGGGGGTTGAGAAAGAGAGAGGGAGAGAAAAGGAGAGAGAAAGGGAGAGAGACCTCACTCATTAGCATTCCACAGCCATGGACTAAACGCTGACAACTAACAGAGATATCCAGCTCTACACCACTGCATGCATTTCCCCCCTTTGTCTTCTTCCCCTGGCCCTTCATTTCCAGCGGACAGATCTCTCGTCACAGCCAACACATTTTTATTTATGCCTTCTCTACTCTTTTTGCACGAATGGACCCCGTGCACAAGAGAGAAAACCTTCCAGTAAAGCAGAGAAAAAAAGGGGGGGAGTGATGTTGTAAAAGCTGTGCAGAAGTGACAGCGCTAAGCACACTCGCTTTACTTGGGAGAGATATACAATTGTGTGTGACTTGACAAAATAGACGTGGGAGACGTTTTAAATTGCAACCTTAACTGCTATTATTTAGATATTTGAGGATTTAAAAAATCGCCAGCCCGTGTGCTTCATTATGAGAAGGTAAATTATAATTTATTTATTTTTTTATTTCCAGTTCAGCTGTAGGTCAATATTTTTTCCACTTAGTTTTGGACATTTGGTTCAGTTTCGTGTTAAAATTGGAGAAAATGTTTTACCTTTGAAACGTTTGTCTGATAGCTTCCTATTAAAGCTGTTATTTACGATTTTAACATTATCCGTAGAATAAAAATAAACAGACTTAATAATTCCAAATCTCTTAACTTTGAAAAGTTAAACTTGTGTTTTGTTTTATTAATATATAAATTACTTGCATTTATGCTATTTTAGAAAGTAAAGTATGTTTAAATAATAAATTCAAACTTAAAATATTTGGATAAGTGATACAAGGACTACCAATGACTTTATTTGGACAAGCTCTTTTTTTCAGATGACTATATCTTAATATGCATTCAAGTCTTGCCCAACAATGACAGCTGTTCATCTGATAGTAACTTCTTTCCAAGTTTTCTCCCCTCCCACCCCGGGGCCCCCGGTCTCTGTCTTGCTTTGTTGTTTTAAAATATGCATGTCTCTCCGGAATGCCAGTCACGGGTCCAAACTTTGTGTGTCCCAACCTCCCACATGATGAAATGATCCTTTTAAAGCGGGCTCAATATGTCTCAATCTGCACTCCTCTTCCCTCTCTAAAGCTTCTGGGTTCGGGACACAACCCAGAAATATATTAATTAAAGCGCACTACTACAGACTTTTTAGCACTGGGGGAAGATGTGGCTGGATCAAGTCAAGCTCTGTCAACTAGGGGTGGATGAAGATTCACGGCAGGAAAAAGAAAAAAGTAAGCCTCATTTTGACGCACTCTCTCTTCTCCTCCTCTCTCTTTCTTTCCTTCGCGTGTGTGTGTGTGTGTGTGTGTGTGTGTGTGTGTGTGTGTTTGTGTGTGTGTGTTTTGCACTGTGTTCTTGTGTGTTCCTTGGACTGAAACGGATAAAGCCAGGGGGAGTGAGTGAGAAAGAGAGGGAGAAGTGTGAGAGGAAGGGGAGGAGGGATATATACGTATAAAGTGAAAGAGGATGGGCATGTGTCTATGTTTGTGTGTGCGTGTGCGTGTGTTTGTGTGTGTGTGTGTGTGTGTATATATATATATATATATATATATATATATATATATGCGCATGTGTGTGCTTATGTAGTGTGTGTGCTTGTCATCACCAAGAAATTTATCAGCACGTGGCATTGAACTCCAAAGTGCAAGTTTTCTCACAGTTGTACTATATGTATGCAGCACAGTATATTGACTCATGTTTACATGAATGGAGGTGTTTACTTGCGCGCGCGCGTGCGTGTGCTCATATATAAATGCTTTGCGGAATAAATCACACTACCTACTCGGAAAAAAAGGGACCCGGATGGTCGGAAAGGAAATGCTTGGTTTTAAAGGGGAAAAGTGTGAATCGGATGTAACAGAGCGTTTGCAGCCCAAGAGGAACTCCGAATTCATTCTGTCAAGTTTGAGAGGATGTGTGTGTTTAGTGTGTGTGTGTGTGTGTGAGAGTAGTATGTGTGTGTGTGTGTGTGTGTGTGTGTGTGTGTGTGTGTGTGTGTGTGTGTGTGTGTTTCTGAGGCAAAGTGATGCCACTATTAAAGAAAAAAAATGACGTTATAGCAACTAATGCCGGCGCTTATAATAATCAGATGTTAAGTTAATGACATTTAAGGGAAAGTTGGAAGTTGGAGCTAACCTGTTGCTCATGGTCCAAACACAACAGCAACCTCAATACTGTCATAACATCCGAAGAGCCCCTGCAGCATTTCATCCCATAATAATCCACCCTCTCCAAAAATGTAAACAGACCAACACTGGGAGTCATTTGGAGATCTGCACAAACAAACTGAATTTAATTACTGTGTTCATTTATTAAATTCAGATACGTTTTAATAGACATCCCAACAGTCTGATTATGTCAACATATGGGAGGCCATGCAGCAAGGCCCGGGCTTACATACCTGATAACGCCTGGGCTTTTCAGTAATATTTACGGCTTCTCTTTCTAATACACTCCAGATGGTGTGTGACTGTGCCACCGCAGCCAGCAAGCTCCTCAATTTTTACTCAGCAGCGTTTTGTTGCAATTACATCAGTGCTGAGACAGAATTTATTGGTGACCCATTTTTGAAGCATTACATGCAAAATATAAAAGATTAAAAAAAGAAAGGGAGTGGGAAAAAAAGTTTTGGCCACTGAGCTTTATGTGTGTGTGAAGTTTTTTGTTTTTTGCCGCTCTGAAGTATACTATTAAGTTTTTTTAAAAGAAAAAAAAAAGTCAAATAGTCCCCTCTTCATGGTTTGATGGATTAATATGTTATGAAGACAAAACACACAGGCCGCATTCATGCCTGACCAATCTTTATTGTAGCCTGTGCGTTTTTTTTTCAGCCAGTCACTCAGGCAGAATAATGCTTGTAAAGATATAATCCACTGAGCCTATACCCTCTGTAGTCCTTTGCTATATTATCCACTGACAATGAATTGGCAAGCTTTTTAGCAGGTATCCAACCTCCCCACTAAACACATGTGAATGTCATTTGCCAAAGGATTTGGTTAATAGACTCATTCCGTTTATATTTTAATACAATGTTAGGTTTACTGTGACATGATAAAAGCCTGTGTGTCAGCGGTAGGATAAATGTAGTTTTTTGTGCATTTGTGCAGATACTCATAAAATTATAAGCTGAAAATAATAGAAAAAATGCAATCATAAACAAATATGATTAGGTTACATGTGCATGAACTAAAGCGCAACAGATATTTATGTGTCCATATTAAGACATCTATCTATCTATCTATCTATCTATCTATCTATCATGTAGTCACTGATGTGTTATGGGTTGTTTTACTGTCAAAGTTGCAGCTGATATTGTTGCTATCTATGTTCACCTGGATTGCTCAGAGAGGCTGCTGTAGGTCTATTATGATTGACTGAAACGATGCATCGAAGGGTATTTTTCATCTTTGCCACGGGGAACCGCTCCTTACAGTGGTAAGGTTTCCCATTGACTCCCTTTAGTCTCCTTGGTTGGTGCTCTCTCTCGCTCCTTCTCTCTCTCTCTCTCTCTCTCTCTCTCTCTCTCTCTCTCTCTCTCTCTCTCTCTGCCACCTCAGAGGACATGCGGCATGTTGATAAATACATGTCTTTTTTCCATCTTACTCAGCACCATCCATCAAATTTGGATGTCCATGTTACACTGCTGTGCTTAAGGGAGGGATGGGGAGGCAGCAGTCGTGCAGAAACACACTCGAAATCGTCAACAAGGGATGCATTGCTCTCTCTACATACTAAATAATTACTTGATCACTCTTGCTGTGTTTCTGGTCATGTTAACGCACTGAATTGTCTCAAGTCAGCCGATGCCAGGGTTATGCTGTTTGGAGATTTAGAAGTGGTCTTTTGCTGTGCTCTGTGGGTTAATAACCTCTTCACGCGCTATAACCACTGTGTTTTGATCCTAGTAATACGTTGGATAGAGCATTTCTCTGGCTTGCCCACGGCTTGGACCACTCTACAGAAGACCAGTCGCCCTGTGGTTGCAAACTCTTTGTGGCCCCACATACCGCCGCTGTGATTATAGAAGTGCCTCCTCTCCCTTGTTAAAGGAGCAAAGCTCTAATCTAGCCTCTGTGTCGCCCCCAAAGCCAGCGTGCTATAGTGAAAATGAGCGTGCGCGAGCGCGCGTGTGTGGGGAAGAGTGAGTGGGGGTCGGTCGGAGCAAGAGAAGAGGAGAAGGGAAGGGTGGGAGAGAGGGAGAGTAAAAGGAGGGGGTTATAACGGAGTGGCCCTTTCCTTCTTTTGAGTGACACGACCCCTCTCTTCTCTTCAAAGGCCATGCAGAAATAAACGCATCTCATTTGAATGGCGATTTTTTTTTCTTGGTGGTATTTCACAGCCAATATTTCTGGAATGGGAGTGTGTACTTTTTTCCTGCAATATTGAATTCGGGGATGGTTCTGGTGGCGGGGTATTCAATATTCCCATCTCTCCACATGCAGCATTCTGCAGCCAGTGTGGTATTTTGTCCATGACTACACCACTAACACCACCCCCCCTCCACTCCCGCACCCCCCACTCCGTCCAAATTCATTTGCATCCGCTGATGATATCAGTAAAGAATTGCTGGCACCATATGAGGCAGGGTGGGGGAAGAAGGCTTATTTGGATAAAACTGGACCGCAGAGTGGACACGGCCCTAAAGGTCAGTCGCCCATTCATGTCAAGGTGGCAGGGGGTGTGTGTGTTGGGGGGGTCGGCATGGGATTGCCAAAGAGGCTTATTTGAAAGCGAGCGTATATTTGAGGCAGGGGAATGAAAAGGAGTGGACCACAAAGCTCGTCATACTTCAAATACGCCCCGTCACATCTTCACTCTTTCCTCTCCACGCAGGCGGTGGGTATATAAGGAAGGTGGGGTCTCAGTGCTGTGGCATGGCCTGCAGAATATGCAGCAGAAAATAAAACGTGTGGACAACAAGGTGGATCACAGAGGTTTAGGTGCACAAAAGAAGGGGTTTCCAATGTTCTACCGTTGGTGGTTCCTCTTGGTTTGTGCAAATAAAATAATGGAATACTTCAAATGAGGAGGCCAGTGTGGTTGTCAGAAAGTTCCTTTAATGCTGCTGATGTGGAGTATTTCATGTAATCTCGCGGGGTTGGATACAGCACCATAATGCGGAAGAGATAGAAAACCTTTTTGGAAGGACTCTTTACAGCACCAAAATAGGGCTTTGCCATTGAGGAAGCCTATAATTTTCTGATTACCAGGCTATATACTACAATTTTGGTAATGGTGCAGAATGTCAAGGATTCACTTCTAATGAAAAACGTAAAACATGGAAAAGTATGAATATGATGTTATGTATGCTGTAGATTACAGCTGAATGACACTGAACTCCATGTGTTCTTAAAAGTAGAAAAAACAGGCAGTACGTCATACTAATAATTTCAATATTTGTTGTATATATTTATATATTTGTATATATTTATATTTTAGGCTATTTGTTTTTTTTTTGTTTTATTTATTTTTATTTTTTAATCTAATACATTACCAATGACCAGTTGCATATTATATTCAGTACACAGAATAATAGATCGTGTAAACAATGTCACATAATGACAGAACACATAATAAAACTGCAAATCCATTTTCCCATTAATTAATAAATCAATTAATGCACTCTCCTGCCGTGCATATACACCAATTTACTTCGAGGGCACTGTCACCATCCACCGTGCGCGCGCCAATACGCACACACACACGCGCGCGCGCGCGCGCACACACACACACACACACACACACACACACACACACACACATTTATCACTTCATCATTATGTATATAGAATAAAATTAGGTATGGTGCGTTCAGTGGAAGGAGTCACAATTTCATTATAATTATTTCTAAAACTATAATAGTGGCCTAGTTCTAAGTATGCCTATGCAGTCTAAACTTTATTTTCAGTGTGGATTCTGAGGGGGATTATTGGACGCCTTAACCAAGCGAAAATTGTCACAAATTGCTGGTTGTCGAGGGGCGAATGACAAGATAACGAATATGAGAAATTTTGCCCCCGACACTTCGGTTCATATATCATTGCAGACGCCGACCAATCACTCACATGTTGTCTTTAGTGTTATTACACTTCAATATCTTGTTTAAGCGATGTGTCAAAATTGTAAATTTAGATTTATTTTACCCCCCCCCCCCCCCCCCCCCCCGACACACACACACACCTTAAAAACAAACACTTTTTTTTTGCTAATTTATAAATAAGAATATCTAGAATTACACAACCTTCCTTATTGATGCATAATACTAAAAAAACAATGCAAGTTTTTGTTGTTGTTGTTTTAACCTGTTCAGTTTAAATGTCGACTAAGATGAACAATGACATGAAGAATCCGCCGGTTCATGAAGCACAGTGAAGCTCGATCATTTTATATATATATATATATATATATATATATATATATATGTATATAGCTCTGCATTGATTGCTGCTGTTAATAGTGCCCCTATACACGCGACCAGGCTTTTACCACTGCTATCATTATTACTCATCATTATTACTGCTTATACTGTACGTGGCTGTAACTGCTATTGTTGTTATTGCACCATCATTACCAGCAATGATTTTACAAGGAAGACGACTTAGCTCTATCTTTGTATATGAAATAATGGCTGCGGTGTAGGATGAGTAGGGGAGATTACTGCGAGTGGGTGAGGATGGAGGAGTTGGAGGCATATTACTGACCATTTAACACACACTTCTTTTTTCGGTCAAACCCCCCTCTTAATACCTCCGGCAGCAGCGGAGTATCGTACATATATATATATATATATATATATATATATATACATACATACACACACGTATATAAGAGCAATCAGCAACACTCGTCAGAAGATGTATTGTTTGCCTGTGATACACATACACATCCCCAGTAAAACGCTGCGATGGAGCTTGAAAGTGATAGTATCGATTGATTTTTTCAAGTGGAGGAGTCACCTGCCGCCCTTCCCTTCCCTCACCCACTTTGACATTAAAAGTTCTCCCATTTTCAGCTTGACCACTGATCAGCTAGTTTGCCATCTTGACCCCTCGGATGCTCATTAAAATTTTATCCGGTGGATAAAAACAAAATTAAAAAAAAAACAGCAGACATAACACTAACAGTAATTAATTGATTTTGGTTGGATCGTGTATGACTGTTTCTAAAAAAGCAAGCTTGCATAGCAGGCACGGCATGGCTTGGATCGCGCTAAGGCATGCAACATACACAAAGTTTGTTTTAGTGTTTGAGAGCGCTAAACCGCGGCGCTTTGTTGTGGCGTTCCTCTGCGCCCCTGTGTGCTGTGTGCGTAAAGACAGCCTCTCCGCCTCAGACCCTCCGTGCTGTTATTGTTTCTACCTTTGTTTGCTAGATGGCGCTCTGCGTTGTGGGACCCTCTGACACTAGAACCGCCTCATACCCTCTCCCTCTCTCCTCAGCTCTGCTCTCAGCCCCACAGTCATGCTCCGCGCAGCTCACAGCAGCTCTTCCAGGGCGATTTTTTAAACCAGGAATTTTCAGCAGCTGCAAACGACTCTAACGCAAAACCCACCGCTGCGAATAGTGGGGCGAGTTTTATAATTCCATTATCCTATGCCGACTGACATTTTTGTTTGTTTTGTTAAGCTGCGGAATCACATCGATTAAAACCAGCGATCAGCAATGCATTTAATTTTTAATGTAAACTGATAATAACGCGGACTATCGCTCAATATTTGAGTTTAAGATAATTAATTGTTTGTTTAAGCGATGTTAACGTTGCGGAATATATACACTCATTCACATTTAAATTATGTTGAAAGGAATAAAGGGACTTTAATTATCCGTTTTCAAATAAATAATGTCTTATTAATTAAAGACAGGCGTACTTAATCTGAAGATGCAACAGAGAATTAAGAACAAAATCTTAACATCAAAATTTTTCGCAACAAATTTGCTTTGCAGAAAATATTTTTGAATTAATTATTTATTGTACAGTGACACATTATATCTGAGAAAAACTGCTCTAGGTACGGTAATGGAAAAACTCCGTTTTAATCACGGTAAAAAAAAAAAAAACAACAACTATAAAAATGATCGAAAAATAACCTTTGTATAATTGAACAGTTTTTATGTTGATGGTTTTTTTTTTTAAGTAATCCAACGATCATCTGTCCGACTTTATAATCTGTTTTAGATTGGTTGCAACCAGGAGAAAAAAAAGCTCCATTGTATTGTTTGCTGAGTGGCCCACTCTGCTCTAAGATATACTGCTGCAGTTACACTTTCACTAAATAGCGGCTTGTCGGTGTCTGACGTTGATGAATGTGTTGGAGACTTGGAGAGCCTTTTACAGCTGTCTTAAAAAGCGCCGTGGCCCCAGACCAGCCACAAACAGATCAGGTGCATGGGGCCTTTAATACGGCAGTCAATGACAAAGAAACACGCACTTTACACACGTTTGGAAAAGAGACACTTCTGCAGTAAAAAGTCTGCAAAGGTTTTATTTTGAAATCGAGCTCGCTCACCTTTTTCGACGGATATTTGTGATTGAAATTGAAACATTATGTAAATTATTTAAAGATGTGGTCGTTTTAGGAAACAAGAGCGAGGATCATTTTTTTTTACGATGATTAAAATGTTGTTAGTTTATGCTGATAGTTGCTGCAAAACATGCATTTTAATCATCTTTTAATTGCCAATAGATAATTTGACAGATACGATTGATTTCCTCTCATGTGGATGAGGATAAACACGGTGCAAGTGCAGCCCATGTGGGCTGTGAATATTGGTTTGGGCTTTTTTTTTTCTCCTCATGTGGCTCCATCTATTTCTCACGTGAAGGTATCTGAAATACAGATGTATAACACTCCAGTATTTTATAGGATTATTTTATGGCAATTAAAAACCTGATTATTTTTCGAGTATGGCAGCTCATTTCGGTAAATTGTGTATTTATAGTTGATCCTCATGATAACAACAGAATGATACATTTTATATGGAGTGCTCAGGAACTTTTATGCCTGTTACAGCGGGTTGATGGGGAGAGGGGGAGCTTCATGCAAACTTCTGGATGCATAAGTTGCCTGATATGAGTCTTGCTGGGACCTTACAGAACAATCTCTCAAACAACCGACAAGATTTCATTGTTGATTGAGCTGTATTATGATCCATTTGTCCTACACCCCCTCCACACAGTCACACTTCCTCCCCCGTTGGATCCTGGGTGGTGTGGCACAGCAGGCTCGCGTGTACTGTATACAGGGCTCCTCCACCTGCAGTCAGGCTTCACCTCATTCCCTCCAAATCCACGTCTTCTCTTACTGCTATTTACATGAGCTGGCCTACACTTTGCTAACACATTATTAGTGAGCGGGGGGAGAGAGGGAAGCAGCATTTCAATTATTTTTTTGAACAATGGGCATGGGCCCGTCATACATTTTGAGTGTTTGAGTAAGGCTCTCTTGGTATTTGTTTTCCTCGACTTAACAAGCCATCATCTCACACATGCATATAGAATTGAAATTGCTCAGAGATCCCGCAGGCAAAGGGCGGGTTGTGGGTTCAATTAAGGTGGAATAATGCATGGGGACAAAGCTTATGATGACCTCGATTGAAATTGATCAGAAAACGCATTCACAAAAACACACACACACACACACACACACACACACACACACACACACACACACACACACAGAGTAGCCTCTTTGTTTTGACTCACTGTTGCCTCTTTGTATCTGCACTGAGGCCTATCTGCCTCTCTGAAATCGCACTTTGATTTTGGAAATAATTCCAACGCCCGAATATAATGCTAAGAATTTAATACCACCCAACCTATGTCTAGACTAATTCACTCTTTTTTTGACATTTCTTTCTTTCCTTCCTTAATCGAATTTGCCACGTTTAAGCTGGCGTGTGGATTTTGAGGCATAAGCAGCCATTTGGGCTCCATCCCTGGAATGACAGAGAATACGAAGGTTTGTCATAATTTCTTAAGTAGAAAACAAGATATTTCAGCGCCACAGTGGGATTTTAACGAATTAAAATATCTCACTGCTCGCCTGTGATAAAACGGTATAGGATTGAGGCGCTCGCTTGTTAAGTAACTTGCTGTCAGTATAGTTAGCACTGCTCTGATATGGACGGTGGCTGCAGAGCCTCATCTCTTGGGGTTTTAATTAACAAGCTGTCTCAAAGCTGTAGAGCTCCATCAAACAGCCTCTCTCTCCCTCTCTCTCTCCACCACTAAATCCTCCTCCCGTCACTGCCTTGGGCTCTCTCTCAAACTTTCGACATTTCTGGTTCCCAAATCAACTTGTTACCACAGTATGTGCACCAGCTGATAGGGTGTAACTACTGTGAGAAGATTTGCTAAAATATATAAATCGCTTGTTTTCTCTCTCTTTTTTTTGTTGCGTAGCATCTATTTACACGCACTGCTGCACGCGTTTTATTCAGCAAATGTCCACATACTGTACTTACTCTGTTGGGGTCTAACTTCAAGCCTGACTGGTGCATGAAGAACTGTTGCTTTTCTCTGTAGCTCATGTGATAGGGAGATTTTTGTGGTCTGTTAAAGTGGATGAAATCTTTCAATCTGCTTCACAGATGTTAGATTGTGCACCTTTAACTTGCAAGACATGTCCCTGATGATCGCTAAACACACTTTGTAAACTCAAATTCTAGAGTTATTCATTAGTTAAAAAGGCCGTAATGGAATGTACATAAGAGAAATGTACCTTTTACTCCTTTTAGTTGACAGTTTAAATTACTGTAACTCAATTGATTAAGGTTTTGCATACAAAACATATCATTATGTTCATAAAATATGATGCACTGTGAAAGATTAACCTACCCAGTATGTTGAATGGTTAAAGTGAGCTCCACCTCAATCAACTATACATTACTGCATCAGCAATGATGATGCAGTAATATAGTGTATAATAGTTTTCTATAGTAATAGTAGTAGTAATAGTTTTCTGACATAAGAGTACTTATACTAAGATACTAAATGCATTTAACTAACAACATTTACCCTAAGTACTTTTTAGCAGTTAAGTGGAGGACTTGCCATTTTAACAGAATAGCTTTTTTATATTGCTATATTGCAACTTTACTTAAATAAAGAATACCTCTACTACTTGAAAATGTATGTTTTAGAATTGGAGAGCCTCAGTTTTTATATCACCAGTTTGAAATCCACTTAAAAGAATATATAGTATAATGAAACTGAAGGAAGTCATACTAGGCCGGGCGGGTCCGATAAGGATAAAAAAAACATAAAATAAAGTCTTTGTGTAAGTGTAACCGAGTATTGTTTACATAGGCGGTTGGCGCAACAGCCAATGTAAACCGCCAACCTCCTCTTGATTTACCACAGTATTACAGAGTGTAAGCACTGGCTTCAGAGGAGATTTGTCTTTGGTGAAAGAAGCAAAAATCTCAAATCTCTCTCTCTCTCTCTCTCTCTCTCTCTCTCTCTCTCTCTCTCTCTCTCAGCCTAGAGTAAAGTTGGTGCTGGGCTCCCACCGTGGCCCAGACGGGGGTAATTTGATAGCAAGGCAAGGTCAAGACAGTGCGCTGTCCATGGTGCTGCGGCGGGGCAGGCTGGATGTTATCATCAAATTAGACAGGACAAGTTTCAAATCGATGCCACCCCCGGATGTCTGGAGACCGCCAGCAGTCGGAGTTAAAGTCCTAACAAGTCCCCCCTGACAGGTCAACACCTCAACACAAACACACACCTCTGATGCTTCAGCCTACAGGTCAGCAGCGCTGTGTTGGCGAGATAAGCACCAATCCCATTGAAGGCTCTAAGTCAAATATAGCTTTAGGTCCACTGTTATTCTGCGGGCTCTGCATGAGACTCGTGCAGCTGAGGCTGGATGTCGTGCTTTTATAAAGATTTTTTTCTGCACTTGAAAATCTTATTCTCGCCGATTTATTTGACAGTGTATCCGTTTTTGAGGAATATCAAGGCCCCTTAGCAGACGCACTCATGCGCACATACATCTTGGTTTATAATACAATCCATGCACATACTGATTTGGAAGGTCGAAAGTTTAGGGAAAAGCATAACTTTTTGTATCATTTATTGAACTGTTATTGTAATGCTATAAATATTTATATTAAGCAGAGTTGTGGATAAAAAGGTTACACGGTCAGTAGCATTAATAATGTGCTTTTCATCTTGACAAGATCAAAGAATGCGATGTTTTATGGAACTTTTTGATCTTTTTGAAAAAAAGAAATACTTTCATTGGTAATTTTCAGATCAAACACGATGCCCTTATTAACTTCTTTACACTCCAACATGCTGCATTTAATTTGTAACAGATTCTGCAAACGATAGAAAATATTTTAGTTTTAATTGGATTTTCTTTATTATTTTCATCTTTATTTTATTTTATTTTTCATTTTTTCATTGGATCAGACTGAAATAGATATCTCTAAAGAAAAAAATCCCCGTGTTTACCCGCAATTTATACGTTTTTTTAAGGTCTCTACATAGAAAATAGTTTTAAAATTGTATGTCAGTGTAATACAACTGTCTTCAGTTTTAGTCCTATAGATTTTTAAATGGCATTTCGTTGTGAACTAAATAAATAAACCTACAAATAACTATTAATAATAGAAAAGAAAGGTTACTCTTTACCTATATGTGCATCATATCCAGTATTATCCACAGAATAAATGGCATTAGTAACAATCCATTTGGGAAAGATCAAAAGTGAATGAGTAGAGAGGGGATCTCAGAGAGAAGGGAAGAGGGCACTGATTAGAGCTGCTGCCAATCTGTCACCGCCTGACAGCTTTTGCTGCGGGGATAAACAGCAATAAAGTCGAGTTGGCCGCTGTGTCGTTAACTTCACACACACTATCACACGCGCACAGCTCGCCACCGGAGGAGCAGGTAAATTCACTCAACTCCTCACAGGGCTCCGCTCGCCTATCATCGCCTCTGTCTCCCTCCCCGCATGTCAAACTACCCCTTCCTCCCGTCCTTCCTCCCGTCAAACTCTCCTCTTTTCATCCTCCCTGCTGACTCAGGTAGCAAACACAATGAGGACCTTAGCGACAAGAAAGAAAGCTATTCAACCGGATGGAGAGATTGTGGACGGGAGAGAGGGAGAGAAACGTTATATTTGAATGGCTGATAAAGAAATGAAATAGATGGGAACAAAGTCTAAGCCGTCGGGATGGGAAGGAGGGGTTAGGCATCAGAGAGCAGGCTGCAAGGTGACTGCAGGCCCTTTAATAACACAAGTATATTAACTCGCTTAACCACGGAGATTCAAAATGAACCCAACTTCACTTAAGGGGCCCTGCAAACCATGAAATGCACATCAAAACATACACCTGCCAATCCCACCACCTATATTCCTCCAAGCCCGCTCCCCCCTCCACCCCTCTCCATCCAAGCTGTCTGTCATGGTGTGGCCCGGCTAATTTGAGTTCATTGGATGGCAATAATTTCATTTAGACCTTCATCTCTTTTTGGGCTGGATGTAATGAGGATGCAGGGTGCTGCCAGTGAAAGGCCGCTCCCACAGTAATAATAACTTGGATCTTATTCTTACCCCACGCACTGCCGTGTTTATCCTCGGAGGGCTGCGTCCACATGATGAAACTCATCTATAATGTGTGATTTAATATCGCGTTGCACTCTGTTGTTTTTTTTCTCAGATATTTTAAACCCAAAAGAGAGAAGACGGTGGGCTATAGTGTGGTTTAGTTCAGGATCTACACTGCAAAAACAGTTGTTTTAACACACCGCTCACTCTGTATTAAACTCAGAGATATTAGTCTTGTTTTCACACGATTTAAAAATATTTAAATACGCAATATTTACCGAATAGGTGAAAATTAAACTAGACATATTGACTCATTTGACACTTTGTCAGATGTAATAACTCCCAACGTTTATGAGAAAAATATATTTTAAGAGAAAACGTGGATTATAATTCTTTAAAAGGATACCTTTTTTTTGCAGTGTAAGTCAGGGCCTTTTTTCTAACCGCCAACTGATCAATATCTCACCAACTCGAATGCGATATTGATTTAGAGAGGATTGTGCTTTAAGGATTCCTGGAAATATCTCATTATTTCGTTGCTTTAAGTGCACGGAAAATATTGTTTCATATACAGTCGACCTGTGCACTTAATATTTCACTCATGGATGACAATACATTTCTGTATTTGTTGTTAGTATTACGAAAATTATTTATAAAGAGAATTGAGCTTGGTTTTGTTTTTTTAGACAAATGACCAAAAGCCACGTTCCGATTGAAATTCCACGTTTTCTTTATCAGACAAACTCTCTGTAAAGTTTGAGAAAACTATTCATAAAATTTCATAAAGGCACTTTTTTCGTGTATTTTCGTTTTAATATTATTTTATGCATAGTATTAACTACAACCACTCCCTTTTTCGATTGATATTTTTATTGTATAAATGTTTATTAATTATTACCATTTGACTATTGACCAAAAACGTCCTTTATGGTAATCTTTTATGATTATCCAGGAGGATAAGATATCTTCTTTTTTGTCGTTTTAATAAAATTAATTAATACAGATTAGTTTTATATGTTACATTTAGATTTTAAAATAGGGCATTTATTGTCTGATGTAGATGTTATTATTTCATAGAATTTAATTATAACATTTTAGTGCAGTGTATAAGGTCGCTGTAATTATTAATACAAGTTGAAATATCATTCTTGAGTAAATACCCATGGAAAATCGTGTGCTTTTTATTATTTCTGATCAATGATTGCTCCTGTGTTTACTTACGTAGTGTGTTTAAATCGATGGTATATAATTCAAAACTATCTAAAAGGCCTTGTAGTCAACTCGTTGAAAAAATAAATAATGCATATAATTGTAGAATTATAAATAAACTTAACTAAGTTTCGAATTGAGTCTGAAATATCTGAGCAGTAAACTCGCATTTCTTTCAACTTTTTTTTCTGTGCATACTATAAAGAAATACCGGAAGACTTTTCGTCACATTGCACGTTTCTTTCTGTTGGCTAAGTGTTTACATCTAGAAGACGTGGGAACACACACAGATACACGCGCGTGTAATTAAAATTGGCATTTGTCGGTATGATATTTGGAATTTGACAAATTACACAGTGCTAAATATCACACATTACTGGCCTTAAGTTTTCCGATATCTCGTCGCATTTTACAGCCTGAGAAAGGCCCCGATCACAGGCCTACCTAGAGCCCCTTCATCCTGACCGCCATTCATCAAGACAAAATGACCAATTTTCCCCAGTAAGCCGTCGGTGGCCTGTTAAACTAGGCCAATGAGCTGTGTTATACTTCCCTTCCTGTCTCCTTCATCACTGCTTGCCTAACACTGCTCCCCTGAAATCATCAGAGTATACCCCCAAATCTTAAAAGTCAGAGCCCATTCTTCAAATGTATTGCATTTCAGACGTTTTTTTCTTTTCTTTTTCCTTTCTTGTTTTTTTTTTTTTTTTTTTTTTTTTTTTTACTGCAGGAGTCTTTAGGCCAGCAGAGTATCAGAGGAGGTGTAATTGAGGGGGCGGTGAGGGGATAGAGTAGCGGTCCGCCTGAAAGCTGCCATTAAAGCCAAATGGACTGAACACCGTAAAACGGCTCTGCCAACAGCTGTCCCACAATCGGAGTCTTATACGCCAGGATCTTCGAGCGCGCACCACACACACATTAGGCTGTTGATGTAGTGGCTACTTAGAAGTATTAGACAGCAAAGCCGAGAAAATAAAATACTTAAGAATAACCACACGAATATCCCGGCAATATTCGTATTATGTTCCTATATGGGACTTCAGCTTAAGATGTACTTCTTGGTGATTTACGTCTCTAAAGGCATTTTCACCTCTCTACATGCCTTGCTGTTCTCATAATAGTCTGGGGAATTGCAATTTTGCTGGGATATCCGATTTGCTTTGCATATTTCCACACATTATAGTCCTTTTTTATAGGAGCCCCAAGTTAGGTGGGACTATATGTTTCTGAGTGCGCGCGAGGAGAGGATCCTCAGGGTATCATTGTTCAAGTTTTGCACATGTATTTGCTTAAAACTTTTAATGGCAGGACACTCCAAAATGGTATTTCTCCGCTGTTGTGCAGTAATATATATGATATCTCGCACATTATTGAACAGTACGAAATTATTAAGTACATATTTGCATGTTTCTAGGGACTTGTGCATCCTTTAAGAGGCCTGACCTCCCCCACTTGGTGCAACACCTGTGACCAGGCGCACTTCTCTCAGAACTCCTGCACCTTCTTCCCCTGCACCCTGCACAAATAAAAGTCCAGTCACACTTTTTTCCAAAATGTGATGCCCACGGCCTCCGAGTGTTGTCTCAGTCTGCGACTCCTTATTAGAATAGAGAAGCAGAGGAGGCGATTGAAGAGGAGTTGTTTCCACTGGATTAAATGGTTTCTCTGCAAGTCAATGAATATGTAATGATGTCTAACGAAACCGGCCAGTGAGTTCTGTGCTCTGGTATACAGGCCTCTATATTAAAGACCTCTTCTGCTGAGGAAAAACACAGTATAGAGCCGCGGCCGGAGAAAAGAGGGGCAGAATAGGGGAAGGGAAGAAGGGATACAATCTTGAATGCACCTCCGAGCTTAAGCCAGACATTCTCCCCCAGTCAATAGATGAAAAGATGAAAAAGTATTTGCTCACGTACTGAGGGAGAGAGTGAGAGAGAGAGAGAGAGAGAGAGAGAGAGAGAGAGAGAGAGAGAGAGAGAGAGACTTTCTTGAAGCAAGGGTGGGGGGTGAATTTACATTTTTTAAACTGCTTTGGAAATATTGTTTCTGATAAGCAGTCATGCCAATAAAGTAATTGAATTGAATTGATAGAGACGGGGCGAGAGGGAGAGAAAGAGAGTTCCTCCACCATGATTGTTAAAGATATTTCTCCCTTAGTATACCCGATAAAACATTGATTGTTGCAGTTAGTTGACCCGTAAAATTTGGGGGTTAGTTTTCTCTTCTGAGCTGAGCATATAATTATGCAAATAATGATCTGACAGTGATCCGCTGGAGGAGTGCTGAAGGAGTGTGTGTGCGTGTGTGTGTGTGTGTGTGTGTGTGTGTTTGAGGGGGGAGGCTGTCAGAGGGGTGACATTCCAACTTTGCCTAACGCCTGGTTCCTTTGGAAAGAGTTCATCTTCTGCAGGGATGGCGTGCATATTAGAGTGGGGCCGGAGCAAGCAGGCGTGACAACAACTCTCTTAAAGTAAAAATTGAAATATCAGGCTGTGGCAGCACAGGGGTTCCCCAACTTTTTCATGTCAAGGGCCCTACCCAACCCACCCACTCCTCCCCAAAATCTGCCATTACAGCACAGACCCCCCATTTGGCAGGATTTCATCCTAAAGCTCCGCAGCTGATGCCATTTTCTGTTGCAGATATGATTCAGTGTGGAGCTGTCTGTAACTGTCTGTGCGACAATGGCTGCGATAGTGAAACCTATAATCAAATCAGTCATAGCTATTAAACATCACACGCTGTGCTAACTTCCAGTGAGTAAAAAGACACACAGACTGGTTCTCTTTCGATTTGCGACTTGGGAGGGTCCCGACTTATAGGAACCAACGACAAGTGCCTAGCCAGTAGACATGAAGAGATCATGGCTGTCTTTAGAGGTGGGGAGACAGCTACATGTGACACAGTGATGCATGAGTGGTCAACCTGAATACACACGGCCCTCAGAGACCCACTTAAGGATAATATAGTTTCTATTAAGCCAAATACTTAGAAACGGGACGCAAAAGTTTCCTCTGCATTGGAAACTTACTTTACACAACTTTTTAAGTCGCCATATAATCTGTAATATAAACTTAGATAGTGAACAAGTCTTAAGGCGTAACATAATTCCTGGCCGAATAATTCATTTCGCTGTGTATTAGTCGCCTGCCTTTGATCATCACTGACTGGGGGTCATAATTTATGGAAGCGCTGCATCACTGCTTTGGACAGAAGGCAGGTTATTTCATGAAACTCTGAAAACTCAAACGAATACAAGAGACTTTCTTTCTTAATTTGGCAGAATTGTTAAGTCATCTCCATAGAACACATTTTTTAAAGACAGAAAGTTGTGTGTGCCTATGTGTGTCTGTGTGTGGCTGTGAGTGCGTGTGTGATTGAATGCCTCTCTTTAATCAGCGGCCTGACACGGTGTGAGGGGGACTCGCCTGGTTCCACTTGTTGTTCAGGGGTTAATGGAAAAGATTTCTAAAGATTTATTGAGGGGGCGTTTAATGACCTGATCGGTTTCACCGTGTGAAAACAAATGATGCTGTAAAACCTCGCTGAGTTGAGGAGGGGGGGGGGGGGGGGGGACGACTCACTTGACTCACTTTGCCAAAATTAATGACCAAAAAGAGGGGAATTACTGTTTATAGTTTGTTTTCCTTTTGACACACTTAGTGACTTACTTACTCACTAACGATACAATCCATTTAACAATATTGCTTCTTTCAGAGTAGCCTGACCCACAGGAAGTGTTTTTAAAATTTCAAACTTTTATCTACGGCTTCACTTGAAAAGAGCAAGATTTAAATTAAGTAAAATTGGTAGTTTGGACTGTTTAGAAACACGATAAAGACACTTAACTCTGCGTGGCAGGAAATTGGCGTTGCTGGTCTTCTGTCTCGGTTAGATTTCATAGATGTCATGTGAGATGATAACTCAGGTCATTTTGCACACTCTGCTGGACTTTCTCCTCCTGCTGCACTCGCTTTACACATATCTTTCTGTCTTTGCAATCGATCCTAACTCTTTATGCAGCTTATTGATTTGTTCTCTGTAAATTCCCGATGAGCGCTATTTTGCTTCGACATCAGTAAAATCGCCTACTTCACCGGGAAAAAAAAAGCAAAAATAAATAAATAAAAAAAAAATACAACACTGAAACAGGAAAAAAGTACAGTTTAAAAAGCATGATGTGAAAGTTCATTTTATTAGCTTTCGACAGGTTCAATAGGTTAATTACAAAAAAACAAAAACAAAAACAAACAAACAACAAAAAAGGAACTTTAAAATATTTTTTAAAGATAGACGTTGTAAACCAAAATGGATCAAAAGAAAATGAGACAAAGATTTTGAGAATATAAGAAAAATATGTGACCGGGCAGGACACTCGCGGTTTCATAAAATCCAAAGGCTTATGCGATAAAACAAAATAGGCGTGTTCCCTAAACCAATACAACATATAAACCATCTGCAAAAAATAAAGTCTTCAAGAGCAATTGGCAAAAATTAGTCCCCTTTTATTCACAGACTGTGCTTTGGATTTAGGCTGCTCTTACATCTTTAGTTCCATTCACATATGGCTTGCTGGATATTATTAAAACAGTGAACAGAGTCTTGTTTATTCCTAAGGCAACAATATACAAATTATGGAGTGAAAAATGAACTGATTGTGGCTGAAAAGCAGAAAGATGAGCAATGGTATCTTGAAACGAAACTCATCAAATCAAATAATAAGCCAACTTCTTTGCTGAAACCTGGAGAGATCTGAATCAAATTAAAAGGAAATTAGGCCTGCAACCATCAGCCACAGTTGTCTCATTACAGCGGAAAGATAATCCACAAAAGCCTTAAACCACACACACACACACACACAGTGGGCAGGAGAGGCAGGATTTCACAGTGTTAGAGTTAAACAATGGGAACTATGGGAAGTTTTTTTTAAAAAAAAAAGGTATATATTTGAGAATGTGTCTGAGGTATCATAAGATTTAGAAGCCGGTTTGAGTTTTTACTAATGTCATGACACATTAGAAATGTATTCCATTAAGCCTTGAGTGGTTTATAAAGCACACAAGCCCTGTGGAATTTTTTTTATCATGTTTGTGTCACATAGTCAGATTATGTGCAGCTGAGCAGGGAGCTGACTTTGTCACTTCTAAGTACACAAGAAGAGTATTTCAGTGGGAGGAAAAAATAGATATGTTACATTTCTCCAACATCTAAGGAAATATCATTCAGGCTTAGAATAATATTGAAATCTTGGATTTCCTGACATGTGTAAGGCGATATATTGAGGCTTTATGAGTGTTGTGAGCTGACTTCTGGCTCCTGTTAAAATGAGATATCCCTCAAACCCATTTTGATGCTTGACTTTAAGTAATTTTAAATACGCTCAGTGTCCGGATTTTTCCATATTCAGCACAGGTTTTGTTTGTTTTATTTGTTTCATCACATTCAATCATCCAGAGACATCAATTTCAAGGATATCAAATTGAAAAAAAAAGAAAAGATATACATTTATAATAAACACAGAGAAATGGACCCTCCGCAGTTTTGCAAATCAACCCTAGAGATATTCTAAAGTTAACACTTGCAACTCAAGTATTGCTTCATATTAGAAAAAAACAGTGTGAATGTGTGTATGAGACATTGCATTCAAATTTAGCTCAAAGTTGAGAAAAAAAAGATCTCTCTTATTATAAACACTGCAGTCCTAGAATTATATGGCGATGGTTAGAACCACATTTTACACAAAGCTGAATGAGAAAAGTCAGGTTTAAAAGCTGACTGCATGTGCGGAGGAGTTAGAGAATAAAGAGGTCATAAAAACAACAACCTCTGTTAAAACAAAACAAATGGTCACCAGTTAGAAGTGTGTTCAGTCTTTGGTGAAACATTTGTTGTGGTTATGGGCTAAAAAAAAAGAAAGAAAGATGGGGTTAGGTTAAAATGATACAGAACCTTAGCAGAGGATACCATACTGCAAGAGCTGATGTCGGGGTAAGCAGCCCAGGCTTTAGGACCAGGGGGGAAGAGGGAGAGGAGGGAGAGGCTGAGCGGTGAAGACTGGAGGGCAGGCGGGGCATTAGCTCAGTTCAGGCTGATGTCAGGACAATTAGAGGTGCACCACAGCGCATTGTGCACAGCGCCTGTCAGCCTTAATCTCTGCTGCCGTGGCCCGTACCCGCAGCCAGGCCACAGCCCACGGGAAGCGCTAACACTCAGGCCCATATTGCTTTGACAGTTGCGCTCATCTAGAAGTAATGCAAAACGTTATCGTGATGTATACATGGTGACCCTGTACTCTTGTCTCTTACAACAACACGGCTATGTGTGTGTAGAGCCAGGGAGGGCTGGAAGGGAGAAATGACACTCAGGGAGAGGAGTTAGGGGAAAGAGAGGTTACAGAGGGAGAGGGAGAGAAAAAATAGCAAAGAGGACCTGGAACCTTAGACTCTCTTTCTGCACCCCCCATCCCCCTGCCCATCCCTCTCTTCTTGTTCCAAGTCATTTTCGTTGGTCCTTTACAAATCTTGGTGTTTGTTTTTCAGGGAGCTGCTGCGTGTGGTGACAGTGTTGGAGGTCTCTTCCGCCTCCTCGTCCTCTTTTGCCTCCAGCACCTCACTGAAGAACCTGAAGATGGAGTTGAAACTCATCCAGGAGGTCAGCTCATGCCGCTCAGTGCCTACATGTAAGAGACACACACATAAACACATAACCATTAGCATGAGCAAAGTTTACAAGTATAAAGTAAAGTTGGTATGTTGGATATTCTGACATAAATATAAATTAAGCTCTGCATTCTAAACACCTACTGTGGCTATAAGTGAACATTATTTAGTCTTGCAAGGCTCACCACTCCCACAATGCACTGCATCGCCCCATGCAAGTCTGAGGCCTTATGCATGAGAGCCATGACAGCCTATGACCTATTAGTCCAATGGGACAGCCTCAATATGTTATCCAAGTGGATACCTGATAATCAACACCACCACACGTCCCTCTTTCCGTCTCAGGCCTTCCAACAAAACCAGAGTTATGCACAATGGGGGCACTAAGCGAAACCAGTGGAGCGGTAGTCATTCATTCTAAAGGGCTGATTGAGGATAGGCAAGACAGACGCTGGAGAGAGGTAACCAGCGAGCATATCAAGTGGTCGGGTGGTGGTGGGGGGAGGCAGCAGTGCTGGGTTTCCCTCTGACCTCCTCCAGGTTAGCCGGTTCCCAAGTTGGGGTCACACTGGAGCATGAAATCTGGTACATGCGCCTTGGGTTCCTGCCCGCCTCAGGGGTTAGGGTATCGCTAGCCAGTCTTTTAGTTAGATGCAAACTCTATGTCAGTTTCTATGTTTCTCCTACGCCAGCTAGTCTCGCTACGGAACACTTCGGCTCTGCATCGGAGCACCCATGATGGGGACAGATCGTGGCTGCAGCTTTTGCCCGAGTCGTCTCCCACTCCTGCTCGCTAACCGTTCAGCAGGAGCACTAATAGATAATGGCTTGTTTCTGCTGCCGCTGGCTAGCAGCTCAGCTGCTTAGCAACACAACTGTAACTGGACTTGAGAAGCCATATTGAGGTGCCCTCTTGTTTCCCAGAGGGAGAATAGGTTTGCAGTGAGATGATGTTAAGAGTTTCATCCCTTGATAGATGGAGCTAAGAAAAAATTACATGTGTTTACAGACAGAGAGATGAGTGAATACAAGCTTTGAAATAATGGGTTTTCTTTTTTGAATCCTTATTTGCACACTTTTTTGTTGGGACCTGCATTTGTTTTCAAGATAAGAAAATTAAAATGTGTCCCCTCAATTTTCTCTGGAGGATTAAAAAAAGGATAAGCTTAGTATCTGAAATCAGTTAGGGTTTTAAGAAAACAACTGGTCCCAACAGAAAAGGGTTGAAAACCACGACCCTTGTGGATGACTTAAATCAGTTCAACATTAAAAATCCCACTCTATTTCTCCTCCTCTCTTCACTACCTTTCTCCTCCCGTCTCCTCTGTGTACATGCGATCGGCTACAAAAAACTAGACTTGAAGGCCGCAGGGATACAATTAGGAAGCACCTTAAAGGCTCTCTCACCACAGACAGGCCTCTGATGACCACTGCACTGACCCCATGTTTATTAGATTGACCCCTGCCTGGACGCATTAATGGAGATGGCGTGCGTGCACGGGTGTGTTTGTGTGTATGATTGTTATACCGAGGGTAAGTGCGGGCTCTTTGGCTGAGAGTGGATTTGGGTTCAGTTGCTGGTGGTGTGTGTGTGTGTGTAATTTGTGTGCACAAGTATGTAAGGGGGTTCTCGATCACTCTGAGATAAGGGAGTGTGCTGCAGACTATATAGCAAGTCAGTGCCTTGGGTCAAATTTACTGGCCTGGCAATCATGGGAGTCAATAACCCCACACTCTCAGTGACTCTACTACCTGTGTAGGGCTCAACATAACACCCATCCCTGGAAAACAAAGACACAGCCCTCTCACACCTCTAATCTATCATTTATATCCAATTTGAGGCACTGTGATCTTTTTCCACCTCCTACTCCTCCTCAATTTCCCCATCTCATCGGCCTCTCCCTCACTAGTGTTTTTACTTCTGTTTTGTCCTTTTTTTCTCCTGCAGAAGCGATCAATGCCGCAGCGCTCTCTCATTCACCCTGAACTGGTGGTGAACTCCTCCGGAACAGCCGCCAGCCTCTCCACCCTATCCCATCGCAGCCCGGGGTCACCAGGGGGGCGTCTCTGTGCCAATATGCAGATGAGCCTGTGCCCCTCCAGTGACTCTGGTGTTAAGCTCCACCCTCTCTATATGATGGAGCCCCCTGCCTCCCCCAGCCACCCAACAACGCTCACACACACAGACATAAGAGACATAAACGCACTCTCACACTGGCTTAAATAGGCCTTTAACAGCTTATGTCCGCTCTTCCTTTAATAGCCAAAGTGTGTCGAACCTAATGGATGTTGTCAAAGCTGAGATGTGACGACTGATTTAGAGGAGGAACCCCAATGACCAGCTAGCCACTAAAGAGAGAGAGAGAGACAGAGAGAGAAAGAGGGAGAGAGAGAATTACCTCAGCTGTGCCACAAATCAAAGTAATATCTTTAAAAGATGTAGGGATCGATGAGGTGTCATCTGGCTGTATCTTGCGTGTAAAGTGAACCCATAAACAGCCAATGAGTATGACTTTATCCTCAATTTTAGTCTCTTACTGGAAAAGTTTTTCAACTGCTAAGCAGATTTTTTTTAATTTCTTTTTCAATAATTGATTTCAAGTATTGTTACAATACTATGTAGTGGACAAAAAGTGGTTCCATTTTAATCAGTTTAATTACAACTTGTATCTAGTATTTAATTGATCAAACTTTAAAAATAAAGCACCCTGTATGTTTATGTGTGCTTTCTCACATTAACTGTGAATCAATTAAGTTGCATGTGCCAATTTTAACAAGATCATTGGCACTGTATTCATTTAATAAAGTTTATTGTAAATTCAATTATGTCCTCATTTATGCTAAATGCAATAATGATGTTACTGTGCACTCGTAACATCGGGTATTGTCATGGGAAGTGCAGAAAAAATTCTCTTTACTTTCACAATGTTTTTGTAATTAGAATTAGGCAATGGCAAGCTTAACAGAGATTATTTCAGCGAGTAGAATGATGATGGCTGTAACCTTGAGGTGATGCAACAGACACACACACACACACACACACACACACACACACACACAGATACACACTCACACGCAGAGCTTGGTGATGATGTTTCACTGTAATGCAGGAAAAGGCAGGTATGTGGTCTGCGGTGAAAGCTCCCCTTCCGTGCTCTCTGCTCGGGTCATGGCAGAGTTTCAGTCCGGCGCCTAACCCATGCCCTGTGTTTGAACATTCTGTGTGTGTTGTCTGAGCCTGGTGAGGCTGCCTCATTATGTGACAGGCAGAGGAGAGTATTTGATCCTGGATATTTAGCCTCCTCCACTCTGTCACAGCCACTGGAGCCCTCTCAAGGTAATTGACTGACTGTTTGATCTCCCTCTGACTCTACACTGGTACAAGATGCAAACACACACACACACACACACACACACATACACACATTCGTCACTTGCAAGCATCTACTAATGGGTGGCACACACTCACACATACATTCACTCACACATCATGTAGCACATACCCACTGTACCCTCCCCCAAAACACCAAACAAGCCAACGCAGCTCCCCCCCCAATATACACACACACACACACACACACACAGAGTTGTTATCATTTGTGTGCAGTGAGGTAAGGGAACAGAGGAGGAGAGTTTTGAGCGGTTAAAAAGGAAACAAGGAAACTCCTCCATAGCTATGGGCCATGCTTTCTTCCCTCCGCACCAAACGCTGCATGCTGTTACAAATGGTAATCGGCTCTGATTGTCACAAATTTCAAAACAAACGCTAGGTGACTAAAAAGCCAAAGTGACGCCCCGAGTGATACTCTGACAGAAAGCCCGAATCAAAGCATGCCGACTATAATTAGGTTCCATCTGGGCTACATTATTTAAAGCCGCACCAGTTAATTGCTTGTGTACAAATGGCCTATTTTATTTGAATCAAACTTTTTTTTGTGATTCGTAATTACATTGATGTGAAGGGGGCCATATCTCTTTACTTCATTTATAATATAAATACATATTCAAATTATTAAGAGGACTCTGAGGCAGGGGAAATGTAAAGTGATGATACTTTTCTTTGTGTGAATTGAATTCCTTTCAACAATTATGAGTGCTTAATCAAATATACTGACATTTGGGTTAAACATTTAATGAGCTTCAATTAAAAAAAGGGAGATGAACAATGATATAATCATGAGGCGAAAATTACAAAAACAGAATACCTAACAGGACTGATGTGCCTGATATTATTTCATGTAGAAGCAAACATTTTCTCATTTCCTCTTGTCAAAGTTTTCATCAAAAATCTAACAAACTGTGTTTTCTTATCGATTTCTTATCGATGGTAACCTGAGCTTTTGTTTTATCTCCATGTGAGGCAGAGCAGTGCGTGGTGGTGCGGGCCATGGCTGACTGCAACCTTAGCCGATCTGCTGTTTGTGGAAACTATCTGTTGCATGGATCAGCGGTGGGGAATCGCTATCTGTATCCTGGTTGTCAGACGATCGGATTTCCGCCCCTGACGCTCTCTGATATTAGATGATCTTCCATGGTGTGTGTGAGTATGTGCAAAGTGTGTGTCTGTGTGTGCAGTTGTGTGTAAGAGATGCACACGCGCGTACAGTCAGTTATGCGTGTTGTCATCTTGCTTGCCGACATGCGTAAAGGTCAAGAATGTCATTTTGTCCCACGTGGCTGTCTGTCGAAGGGAGTAGGACATGTTGCCACTGGAGACGAGGTCAGAGAGAACCCAGGCAGGTGACAGCCGGTCAGACACACTGCCAGAGCAACTCTGTCCTCTATAACAAAACATGGAGATGTTGTCCTCAGTCAAAAAGCTAATTAAATCTAAATTTACTCCCCCTCCTCGTCTCTCCACCACCACTCCTCAATTTCCACTCAGGGTGAAGACATCCACGTCAAACCCACTGACAGTGTAGCATAGGTGTAATCAGACTTTGTTTTTGCTATGCTACGCTATGTGTCTTCATATTTAATAAAATCAACATGGCACTAAGCCTTCACGCATCTACAGGGGCATGAGAGACACACATGCATCACAAAAGGATAAAATTAAACAGAAAAATGTCTAAAACAGAGCTCATTTCATCAAACCAGTATCACCACTGCTGCTTCTCGAACGCAATTCATTTTTAATGCTCGTTGGTAAACGGGGTCTACCCCCCCCCACCATCTCCCTCGTACTGCTTTTAATTACTTTGCTTATTATTGTGTGTTGTTGTCAGACAAAAACAAGGCAGAACTCATTACACATCCAGAGATGAGGAACCTGAATCACTAGCTACAGGGGCCGCTGAGGGGACTCTGTATTTGCTTATATAAAACACAAACAGAGGAGGGACATAGAGAAACAAAGTCGAGTGAAAGCCCAGAGAGAGGAGGATATCACATTAACTTGTTGAAATCATCAGCCAAAGTAACCTACTTTTCATTCCATATTATAATCCCAGGAAGAGTAAAACTTGTGACAACAAGGACTCCACACAAAAGACAGTGTGGCACCGTACTTTCTACTTCTTTCTCCTTCAGTTCCCTCCCTTCATCTATCCTTCCCCACTTGCTGCCTCCATCCCCAGACTGCACTGAGTGCTTTTTTATTTTAACGTGAATGAGTGGCCTTGGCGGTCATAAAGGACCCTCGCTTTTATAGACTTGGAGCGCAGTATTTACAAGATAACCCTGGTCCAAGGACAGCGGCAGCTATTTGATACCAGTGTCAGACTCTCCCCGCTCCTCTTCAGTAAAAATCGAAAGCCGAAACATGCCCTCGCCTCTGACAGCACCTCTCAATGTCAGTTGTTTTATTCCGCTTGACTAAATTGGTATGAGACACTGTGGAACAAGAGGAGAGACAGATCAGTTGCACCTTTTCTCGTTTACTTGTTGAATTGGAATAATAATGCCTTTAAATACTGATTTATTAATAAAGTGCATAAAAAAATTAAGATTGAATATTCAAAATAGCAATGTAGCCCATATTTACAGTATGTGAGAAAAAAAGTTGCTATGAATTAGTCTCTAGAGTAAAATCAGTCAAATATATGAAATGAATGCATATCAGGATAACTATAACATTTTATTTAACTCATAATCAAATCTTATTTTCCTTATATTAAAGACAGGACAGTGTGCTGTGAATAAAACTCTGAATTACTACTTTAGTTATGGCTAAAAAGACAGAGAGACAGTGGTGTCATTAGGCCTGGGTGTTCAAGGCTTCATCCCCAAATGTTGTGTAATATACATAGGCTATATATATCTTATATATAAAACAAAACAAAAAAACAACAACACCAAAATGTAAATAATAATAATGATTAAAAAATAATTAAATCCTGGGGAAGGATCCCTGCAGACCTCCCTACTCAGGTACAGGCTGATCCCCCAATGCCCTCATGTCCTAGAAACGCCCCTGCAGAGAAACATCTGTATTGACTTGATGGCAATATTACATAAAATAAGCTATTTGTTTAAAAGGGAGAATTTGAAATGATAATCTGAGCACACTGTTTGCTTATACAAGTTTAACTGACTACAGTAAGAAACACAAATTGTGAGAATGTCTTTAATAGAGAGAATTCATGGCAGCTTTGGAAAACAATCAGATGCACACATAGCACACATTCTGCTATTTCTTTCCTTCTAGAGACGTGTTCCATGTTCACCATTATGGATGACAAATGTTCACTCCAGCATATCCAAGATTCAGTGGCAGCTTTTTTTTTTTTTTTTAATGCACTTGCTCTGCACATGTATACCTGTTGATTCAGTGTACGTTTGTGACAGAGAGAGACACAGAAAGAGAAATTGAGTGACTGAGTGTGCGTACACATGTATGTGTATGGAGGGGCCTTGTTGGGAGTGCCACCCAGACATTAGCACTGTAAACAGTGTAGGCCTCCTTCCCTGTCCAGAGCCTTTGTTCCATCTGCACCACCATTGGTTGGGACTTAAATGGCAAACACTCAGGGGCTGCTAGCTCGCCTGACACGGTTTTGTTTTTGGCCTATTGAGGGGCAATGGAGAGCTTCTGTTTCTATGCCCAGGCACAATGTGTCTCAAAAGCAGCATGGCTGAAAGGAGAGGCCCCCACAAAGACTGTCCATTAGTGGAGGCACTGCATGCATGCGTATACGTGCACTTGCATAGGCACAAGCACATATGTACACACACTGACACACACATCATGACGCCTGGGCAAGGGTTAGGACAGACAACCTTGGCAAAGACACTGGTGGAGATGGAGCATGCGCACATGTTTCCACCAGCATACATACAAACATACAGTCTATATAACCAAATCCAAGCCAACCTGCACACTTGCTACACCACTTCACTACACTACACTCACTCCTTACTCACATAAACACACAACCCCTGCTCCACTTCAACACAATGAGGTCAGGTACACACACTAGTGCACACACACACACACACACACACACACACACACACATCCCCAGCACCTTCAGGACAATACCAGACAGACATAGAAAACACACACACACACACACACACACACAACCACACTTCTACAATATCAGACATACACACATCACTCAGTCACAAAAGAGGTGGAGGAGGAGTAGAGGGGTAAGAGAGGCCCCCTTGCACCTGTAAGAAAGACAGGCCGCATTCAGAATCAATGGTCACAGAATAGACAGGGCTGAGTGTGGGAACCCCCCACACATGGCCATGGGGATCACACACACCTTACATACAGCCCTCCTTCACTAACCAGGTTGTCTAAGCTCTATAGTGCACAGCCACTAAACACCAGTAGCACATGCTTTGTACCATGCACAGCATAACTGCAATGTATCTAAAGGCATATACATTGGCAGCACAGTGAGGGAATGTAAACATGACAATCTTTTCCTAAATTATTTCTTAATATTCTACCAAAATAATCTTTCTCCTGCGCTGTTTATACAATCCCACATTTGCTGCTTTTTTCAATTACAATCTAACTATAAATCAGGGAATCTCTGTGTGTTTGAAAATGTCATAAAAAGTCATAGTATAAAATGTCAGAGAAATAGTTTAAAGCATAGTCAAAAAAAGAAATGTCACAAAAAGTCATTCAATAGTATGCTGAAAAAGGAATATTCATAAAAAAAATCCTAGAAGTCATAGTATACTATGTCAAAAAGGGTGATTAAAAAGTCAGTAGCAAAGTATGTCGGAAAAATGTCCCAAAAAGGTCATAATATAGTATGTCGGGAAAAAATGTCATTAAAAAGTCATAGTATATCATATTGAAAAACTATCATAAAATAGTCATAGTGCAGTATGTAGAGAAAAATGACATAAAAAGTAGTGGCAAAGTGTTTGCGAATGAAAAAGTCATAGTATAGTATGTGGACAAAAATGCCATTCACTAGTATGTCAAATAAAAAACTGTCATAAAAACTAAGAGAAAATTACGCTGTCAAACATGCAATGAAAAAGTCACAGCGATGGACTAGCAATACTACAAGTCAGTGCATTAAATACAGAGAGCGCTCTTTAGAGGGCGCTGCTACAAGTGTGATTCCGACCAATCATCGTATGCCGTCGTCATGACGTCACCGAGGGTCTCGTGACCGTGCGCGAGGTCATGGGTCGTCGGGGAGGCGTGTCAAGAGAAAAGGACGATGGCGGAGGACGCTGAAATGTTTGAATGTGGAAGCGGGAGATCGACCGAGAAGCGAAAGAAAATGAGGACGGACTCATCGATCCGTAGCGAGTATGAACGGGACAGAGTGCATTCGGACACTTGTTGTTGGACTCAAGCTGCGGGGTTTGATCGAGGGGACAGGGTGTGGAGCTCTGTCGGAGAAACATCCCAGAGTGGAGCCTGGACTTTTCAAACACTGCAAAGGTGTTACAGGCTGTTTCCGGATGACAAGATTTGATAGGGGAAGTATTTAAGGAAAACGTTGCGATGAAATCTGTTATGCTTCTTTTTGACCCGGAGTACCTGCCCGACAGGGTGTTTTTGGATCAAGTGTGGCATTATTTTTCCAAGCCACTGCAATGCAAGAACTGTTGGAAGTTTTGGACATAGTTTGTTTGTCTGCAGAAGGGACACTGAAACGTGTGGTAAATGTGGAGGACATGATTGTGCCGGAGACTGTGTGACTGTACCGGAGTGTGTCCTTTGTAGAGGCCATTATGCGGCATGGGAGGCTACCTGTCCACAGAGAGTGAGGGAGACAGACACTGTCAGGGCCCGGATCAAGAAAAGACATAAAGGTGAGACTGATGGTGGGACCAGCTATGGTGAGCGGCGCGAGGCTATGGTGGACGTGTCAGTCAGGACACATAAGGAGTGCATTTGTAAAGATCAAATTAAATGTTTGGCCTATGTGGCGATCGTGATAAATTGTACTGCTGGCACTGAGAGAAAGTCTGAGAAAATAGAGGTCATTATTGACGCGGCAAGGAGGTTTCTGGATGTTGGAGAGGTTTCGGGAGAGGATGTGCAGTAGTTGTTGAGAGACGCTTTTGGGCTCTCTCAATCAGCCGAGAAGTAGTTCAGATACATTGAAGAGGGAGCGGGATACGAAGGGCTATTGTGATTATTGTTATTCTTATTATTGGTATTGTTAGCCTATTCCTACTTAGTTAGTGGAGACATTGGGTTGTATCCAGTAGGTGGCGGTAATGCGACTTTATGGACGCCAACCGCCATTACACCCGACAGAAGAAGGAGAAAAAGAGGCGCGTTAATCATGGCTACAGCCTAAGTGCTGTGTGTGACACCAGAGGCCTTGTGCTCGGAAAAGAAATAACGATTGTGGACTCGTCTTTTTGTGTCTCGAAGAGGACGATGTGGGCTGTGTATTCTTTAAATTGAACTTGAGGTAGGAATCTGAAAACATGGCAAAAAATTAGCCCAGTTAGCCGTTATGTATGTTAGCTAGGTTAGCGTCGCTGTATGTAAACAGGGGTCTTCTCAATACAACATTTTGCTCAGTATCACTACAGTCCTCTTCGTCAGGAAGCATTATGTTATCCTGCTGGCGAACAGCAGGATATGGGTTGTTGACTTCGGTCAGGCTGTCAAACTAGAAGGAAAAAAATTGCATTTGTTGTCCCGACATTGTGCCATGGTAGGCGGCGACGCAGTCAAGTCAACCCCCCCCTCCCCCTCCTCCTCCCCCGCACTCCTTCTTCAAAACAAACCGTGTAAGTTGAGTAATACTGTTGCTTGTTGATAATGTTAGCTAAATGATGTCAAATTAATTACATGCTGATATAGCTCCGTGAACAAGAAATGCTAATGTTGTTGTTACCTGTAGCTGGCTAGCTAGCTTCATGCTAGCAAAACGCCCACTCCTCCGTAATTTCTGCTCAAAATTTGTGCCCACTGTTGCTTTGCACTTATTTTTCTTTCATCTTTAATGCTACAATAGAAAGATAAGGG
Organism: Plectropomus leopardus; assembly: GCF_008729295.1. NCBI lineage: Eukaryota > Metazoa > Chordata > Actinopteri > Perciformes > Serranidae > Plectropomus > Plectropomus leopardus. Next base: position 15,317,797 of record NC_056468.1, on the reverse strand, counting down.
AGGAGGTGGACCAGAAGACAACACTGATGCTCATGCAGAGGCTTCACAGGTGAGGAGAGATTATAATTGGCTGAGAAAATATATCTGTAGCATAAAAGTGATGTTGAGATTAATTTCCATAGCTATTGAACAACTTATAATTTTTTTTGTTTTATCTGTATTATTGCACTAGATGGCAGGGAGGGGAGGCAGCATGCAGTGATCAGTGCAGAGACCAGACTGCAGTACTGACAGTCAGAGAGAGGCTTCACAGGTGAGGAGAGATTATAACTACTGGCTGTAGGGAAATGTATTTTTAGAAAAAGACTTTGTCATTCATCTCCACAGCTATTTCAGAACTAATCTTATAACATTTCTTTACACATATTTTTTGTTTGTATTGCAACAGACAGAGCTGGGAGAAAGCGGCACACAGTCTGGACAGAGACTGGTCTGCAGCACTGACCATCAGCCCGAGGCTTCACAGGTGAGGAGAGATTATAACTGGCTAAGTACATGTCTGTAGGATAGTGTTGTAACAGCTGTTATTGAACTTTTCATGTTCAGTGTTGTTACTTGGCACTTAATTATCTGGCTTCTTACCATGTAGATGATTGAGGGTCATTTTGTGTCAACTCAACCAGAGCTTGGCAGCTGAAACTTTTTTTGTTTATATTATAAGATTTTGATTATTTTAAAGAACTTGACTTGGTCCCCTTGTGCCATACTGTTGCTGTTTGTAGTTGTTTGGTTCTTTAGCCGCTAAAGAGAGAGAGGCGCAATTAAATGTGAGAGGATGATTAATCGCTCAACAGTGAAATGCCATTTGATGATTGTTGCCATCAACTGAATGTAGGAGTCTTTGATTTAGTCTTAAGTATTTAGATTGGGTGGATTGTAGGTTTTGTTTGTTTTGTTGTTGCTTTTTTGTTTTTTTGTTTGTTTTCATTTTTCCTCGTCTTATTTTTGTTAGTTTAAATCCTGGGTAAGAGTGGTGCCTGCACTACTTGTGTAAATGAACATTATATATTAATTTTGCATTTGTATATTTGTTAAGAATTTCTATGTTTGTATATATTTGCTAACACTTTCAGCAAATTGGCCGATAGCATAGCATGTCGAAAAATGTGATGAAAAGTCAAAGCATTGTATGTCCACAAAAATCTCATAAAAAGACATAGGATAGTATGTTCACAAAGAAAAGTCATGTGGATAAAGTTGTTATATAATGTTGTTCAAAATAGCAGAAAAAGACATAGTATGCTGTCTTCCAAAACAGCATAAAAAAGACTAAATATAGTACGCTGTCTAAAATAGCATAAAATAGTCATAATACATACAATATAGCATCAAAAAGTATCGTATGGTGTCATCCAAAGTAGCAACATTTTTTAGTATAGTTTGTTGTCCAAAAGAGCATAAAAAATTTAGAGAACAATACGTTAGTATAGCATGTTCTCCAAAATAGCATAAAAAAGTCATACTATAGTTTGTCATCCAAAACAGAGTATGTTGTCAGAAATAGCACAAAAAATCATACTTAAGTATAGTATGTTGTCTAAATAAAAAAGTCAAAGTATTCTATGTTGTCCAAAATAGCATATAAAAGTCATAGTTTGGTATGTTGTCCAAAATAGCATGAAAAGGTCATACTATAACATATTGTTTGAAGTGTTATAAAAAGGCCATTCTATATTCTGTCTTAAAAATAGCATAAGGAAGTTATAAAATAGCATAAAAAGCCATTCTATGTCATGGCTCAGAAATGGCAAAAAAATGTCATACTATAGCATGTTGTCCAGACTAGCAAAAAAATCATATCAAAGTGTGGCGTCCAAAGTGGCTTGAAAAAGTCGCAGTGTGTTTTCCAGTATAGCTTAAAAAGTCATAGTGTTGCATGTCATTTAAAATAGCATAAAAAAATCTTTCTATAGTATGTCATCTAAAAATAGATCTAAAAAACATCATACTATAGCATGTCATCCAAAATAGCATATAAAAGCCATACTATAGTATGTTGTCCAAAGTAACATACAAAATTCATGGAATAGGATGTTGTCTAAAATAGCATAAAAAAGACCTACTATAGCATGTCATTCATAATACCATAAAAATGTCATACTGCATACTACATACTGTTGTTTGTCATCCACATAGCACAAAAAAGTCATTGTATAGCACGCCTTCTAAACAACATGAAAAAGTTCTACAATAGCAAGTCATGAAAAATAGCACAGAAAAGTAATAGTACAGTGTGTCATCCAAAATAGCATAAAAATTCATACTCTAATAATACGTCCAAAATAGCATGGGAAAAGTCATACTATAGCATGTCTTCCAAAATATCACGAAAAGGTCATACTGTAGTATGTTGTCCAAAATAGCATAAAAAACGCATAGTATATGTTGTCCAAAATAGACAGAAAATGTCATACTATAGTTTGTCGTCCAAAAATGGCACAAAAAGTCATAGTATAGTATGTTGCTCAAAACAGCGCAAAAAATCATAGTATAGTATGTTGTCCAAAGTAACACAAAAGTCTTACTATAGAGAGTTGTCGAAAATACCTCGAAGACGTCATAGTATAGTATGTCATCCAAAGTAGTGTAAAAAATCGTATTATAGCATGGTGTCCAAAATAGCATTAAAAAATCATACTATATGTCTCAAAAAGTAAGACGAATAAGTCATAGTATATTATGTTGGCCAAAATAGCATAAAAAAAGTCAAACCATGGTAGGTTGTCTAAAATACAAAAAAAAATGTCATACTGTAGTATGTCAAAACAGCATAAAAAAGTCATACTATAGTTTGTCTTCCAAAAAAGCATAAAACAGTCATAGTATAGTAATAACTTTATTTATATAGCACCTTTAAAAACAGTTGTTTTCCAAAATGCTTTGACAGACAAAGCAAAGGTAAAGTCTCAGGGAATAATCAGATAAACATCAGCATCCATGCCAAACAGAGAAAGCGCTAAAACAGTCAAACTAAGAGGCATGGACAAAAATGTGTATACACAAGGTCAACAGGATTACAGCAATAAAAGGAATAAAAGTATGTTGTATAGTTTAGTATGTTGTCTAGTGTAGTATGCTGTCCATAATAGCAGAAAAATGTCATACTATAGTATGTCTGCCAAAATAGCATAAAAAAAGTCATAATATAGTATGTCGTCCAAAATAGCATAAAAAGTCATACTCTAGTGTGTCGTCCAAAATAGAAAGTCAAAGTATAGCATGCCGTCCAAAATAGCATGAAAAAGTCATACTATAATATGTCCTCGAAAAATAGCACAAAAAAGTCCTGGTATATTTTGTCGTCAGAAATAGCATTAACAACATCATACTGTAGTCCGTTGTCTAAAATAAAAGAAAAAAGTCATACTTCAGCATGTTGTTCATAATGGCTTGATAAAGTCATAATATAGTAATTTATCCAAAATAGAATAAAGAAATCATACTGTCACAGGGTGATGGTGTTTGTGTTTGTGGGCATCCTCTGTGTTTTTGCGGGATTGACAATTTGACCTAAAAAGACACTTAGGTGCAGCTGGTGCTGATTGGTGCTTGGGGCTCAACAGCGTTGTCTTGTACTTCCCCCTTCACAGCAGTCAGAGGAGATGCAGCACAGATGTGTGGGGTGCGCACAGCTGTGAGAGGAAGACTGACGCTGTGGCAGAGGGAAACAGGACAGACTTGGTCTGCAACGACGAGATTGACGTTGAAAGGAAAACCCCAGCCTGCGGCAGGTCGAAGACACAAGACGGCAGAACCTGAGGGTGCGAGACGTTCGACAGCTTACTGGAGCCACGACCTGCGGGGGAGGAACACAGGCCTGACACACATCAATGCTGCCAAAGCAGGCCGCTGCAGAGAGGGGAACAGACTTTGTGGAAAAGCGGACAGGTGACTGCACCTTCACCCCTCCTCCAGTTAAATCCATCTCATATTTTTTGATGGTCTTAACTGTTTAAACATGATGTGGCCCAGAGTCTTTTCAATAGTGATTACATCAGAGATTGACCTACTAGATAAGGACAGAGCCTGTGTCTTTTTTTGTGTGTGTTTTGTTTTTTCAGTTTAGTTTTCTTTGATATTGATTTGCATGCTTATTTGATTCATTTGGTTGCAGGGTGTAGTTGCTAGATTACTTTTTTTTGTTTTGTTTTGTTTTCCCAGTTTATTTGACTGAATTATTTTACTTAACTATATTTGCTTTATTGATAGGAGTATTTGGTTTGTGATTTAAATCTGGTAATTGATGTTGGCTCATCCTGTTTAGTTCAAGGTAATGTCATGCTATATTAATACCCGATGAAAAGATGAGGCAGAGGCAGTTAAGCCATCTGATCTGGGTTCTACTCTAATGACTAGTTAAAGATGCGAAGTGTAGGAGAAGCTGAGGACCATTGCTGTGCTACAACTAAAAGGCTGAAAATGACATATTATAGCTCATAGAGACATGTCATAAAATAATTTTTGAAAAAAGGCCAAAAACATAATTATACAGCATGCCAAAAAAAAGGCTAAAAGGTCATAACATAGCATGTCCAAAAATGGCTGAAAGCAACATAGTATAATATGATGAAAAATGTCCAATTTTTACATATCAAAAAATGGCTGAAAACCGCATATTATAGCTCGTAGTGACATGTTATGTATAGCATGTCATAACAAAGGCCAAAGTGGAAAAAAAGACAAAAAAAACATCACAATTTAGCATGTCGAAAAAATGACCGAAAACGCCATGATATATATAGTATGTTGAAAAACATAAAATTTTGACATGTCACAAAAATTGCTGAAAACTACATATAATGGCATATAGAGACATGAAGTAGTATACAACTGGAAAAAAAGGCCAAAAGTGTCATATTATAGTATGTCAAAAAACGTCAAATTTTGACATGACAAAAATGACTAAAAACTACATAGTTTAGCGGATAGAGACATGTAAAAGTATACAATGTGGAAAAAAAGGCCACAAAAATCCAAAAATGTCCTAGTATAGTACGTCAAAAACGTCAAATTTTGACATGTCATAATATGGCTGAAAACAACATATTATAGCTTTTAGAGATGTGTTATAGTATACAGTGTGGAAAACTGGCCAAAAATGTCCAAAAACATCATAATATAGCATGTAAAAAATGGGTTCAAATGACATAGTAAAGAATGCCGAAAAATGTCAAATTTTGCCGTGAGAGCGAGGTATTATAGCTTGTAGTATAGCATTTCGAACAAAAGGCCAAAAACATAATATCGCATGTCGAAAAACATAAAAAAACCAACAGTATAGTATGTGATAAATTTCCAAATTTTTTACAGGTCACGAAAATGACTGAAAACCAGACTGAAAACTGAGATTGCAGAGACAAGTCACAGTATACCATGTTGCAAAAAAGGCCAAAAACATCATTATATTGCATGGTGAAATAATGAGTTAGTGGTAATATATGGAAAAGATACATTTTGACATATCGAAAAAATAGCAGAAGAAGACTTGATAGCTTCTCGACGTGTAGAAAGTACAAACGGCATATGTTGAAAAACATCAAATTTTAACATGGCTGAAAATGACATAATATAGCTAGTAGAGACGCATGTAAAAAAATGGCTGAATACGGAATATTATACCTTGTAGAGATGTGTCATAGTATACAAAGTGTGAAAAAAGGCCAAAAACTTCATTATTTAGCACTTTGAAAAAATGACTTAAAACACCATAGCAGATAATGTCAAATTTTGGCATGTCAAAGGAATGGATGACAAGGACACATTAAAACTTGTAGAGATGCATCACAGTATACAAAGTGGGGAAAATATAGCATCATAATATAGCATGTTGAAAAAAATGACCGAAAACGGCATGGTATATAGTATGTCGAAAAACATCAAATTTTCACACGTGAAAAAAATGGATGAAAACGACATATTATAACCTATAGAGACATGTAATAGTATACAGTGTGAAAAAAACCATCATAATGTAGCATGTCAACAAATGGCTGAAAACATCATAGTAAAGTATGTTGAATAAAGTCAAGTTTTGACATGTCATAAAAAATGAGTGGAAAAACGACATATTATAGTTTGTAGACATGCATCGTACTATACAAAGTGGAAATAAAGGCCCAAAACTTAATAATTTGGCTTGTCGAAAAATGGCTAAGAACTACATCGTATAGTTTGTTGAAAAACGTCAAATTTTAACTTGTCAAAAAAATGGCTGAAAACCCTATATTATAGCTCGTAGAGATGTGTTATAGTATACAAAGTGGAAATAAAGGCCAAATATGTCATAGAAATGGCAGAAAACAACACATTATAGCTAAATAACAGGCATTGTACGATACAAAGTAAAAATAAAGGCCAAAAAGACACAAAACATCATAATTAAGCATGTCATAGAAATGACCAAAAACGTAGTATAGTATGTCCAGAAATTTGTTGAATTTTGACAATTAAAAAAAATGGCTGAAAACGACATATTATAGCTTGTAGAGACGTGTCATAGTATACAAAGTGGGAAAAAAAGGCCCAAAACATCATCATTTAGTATGTTGTAAAAATGACTGAAAACACCACAGTATAGTATGTCGAAAATTGTCAAATTTTTACGTGTCAAAAAATTGTTAAAAACAACATATTATAACTCGTAGAGACGCGTAATAGTATTGTGTGGAAAAAATGTTCAAAAAAGGCAGAAAACTTAATAATTTAGCATGTCTAAAAAAGTGGCTGAAAATGCCATGTTGTCCAAAATGACACACAAAAGTTATACAAAAATATGTCGTCCACAATAGCATATAAATGTCACAGGAGAGAAGATAGAAAAAATAGCATGTAAATACTAAAACTACGGTGTGACAAAAAAGCCACAAGAACACATACCATAACTTGTTGAAAAAGACATAATAAAAAAAATCTGCATGACATATGTTGAATAGGCCATGAAAAGTAATAGAAAAACCTTTAACAAAAAGTCTCTGTGTATGTATGTGATATGTAGGGGTGTGTTTCATATATTTTGTTAACATTCGATCCAAAGTACTTAACTCTTTGCAGGTGTAATGATGTGCATTGTTGAATTTTGTGTGATTTTGAGGCAAGACATGTGCTGAGTGTTAATAAAATATCATGAACAAGCAAAAGTTTCTGTGGCTCTCTGTATCCCTTGGGGTTGAGCATGACGGCTCGCTGGAGTGTAAAGCATATCTTCATCACGGATGAGGAAACACTGACAAAAGGTAATGTAGCAAACTCAAACATTTTAATCATCAGCTTACTTTCAGAATTAAACAACACTTTTCCTTCCCAAAACAGGAACACCTTTGTCGAGTCTGATGTTGAAGGACCTGCTGAGGACTCCTGCCTTTCTGCGCGCGGCAATACAGGTGAGGAAGACATAGGTTCTGTGCTGCTTCAACAGCAGCTAGGGAGAAGGCTGTTTACTCAATACCCCTTGCAACATGAAGTGGGATCCTTGTTTCAGTGTGAAGAATAATACAGTAAAAATTCATTGATAATTATATTGTGTTATCCAAAATCGCAAAAAAAAGTCATATCATAGTATAGTATGGTGCCCCATTGGCTGAAAATGACATATGTTAGCGTGTAGAGACATGTCATAGTATAGCATTAGGAAAACAAAAGGCCAAAACATCAATTTATCGCAAGTGGAAAAATGGCCGAAAATTGCATACTATAGTATGGCAAAAATGTCAAATTTGGCCTTTTTTGGTCTTTGTTTCTACTTTCTACACTATAACGCGTCTCTACAACCTACAATATGTCATTTTCAGCCATTTTTGGGAGCGGTCAAAATTTGACATTTTTGCCATACTATAGTATGTGATTTTTGGGCATTTTTTCAACATGCTACATTATGATGTTTTTGACCTTTTTAAACCTTTATTTCCACTTAACACACTATGATGCATCTCTACAAGCTATATTATGTTGTTTTTAGCCATTTTTAGGAGCGGTCAAAATTTGACATTTTTCCCATACTATAGTATGCGATTTTTGGCAATTTTTTCAACATGCTAAATTATGATGTTTTTGGCATTTTTTGGCCTTTGTTTCCACTTAACACACTATGACGCGTCTCTACAAGCTATATTATGTCGTTTTTGGCCATTTTTGGGAGCGGTCAAAATTTAACATTTTTGCCATACTATAGTATGTGATTTTTGGTCATTTTTTCAACATGGTAAATTATGATGTTTTTGGCCTTTTTTGGTCTTTGTTTCTAGTTTGTCTACTATAATACGTCTCTACAAACTATATTATTTCATTTTTAGCCATTTTTAGGAGAGGTCAAAATTTAACATTTTTGCCATACTATAGTATGCGACTTTTGGCCATTTTTTCAACATGCTAAATTATGATGAAAATTAGATTAATTAGATTAATTAAATTAGACCAAAAAAGGCCAGAAACATCATAATTTAGCATGTTGAAAAAATGGCCAAAAATCGCATACTATAGTATGGCAAAAATGTCAAATTTTGACCGCTCCTAAAAATGGGATAAAAACGACATAATATAGTTTGTAGAGACGTATTATAGTAGATAAATAGAAACAAAGACCAAAAAAGGCCAAAAAACATCATAATTTAGCATGTTGAAAAAATGGCCAAAAATCGCATACTATAGTATGGCAAAAATGTCAAATTTTGACCGCTCCTAAAAATGGATAAAAACGACATAATATAGCTTGTAGAGACATGAGGTTGTAGTATGTCAAATGGAAACAAAGGCCAAAAAAGGCCAAAAACATCATAATTTAGCATGTTGAAAAAATGGCCAAAAATCGCATACTATAGTATGGCAAAAATGTCAAAATTTTGACCGCTCCTAAAAATGGATAAAAACGACATAATATAGTTTGTAGAGACGTATTATAGTAGACAAAATAGAAACAAAGACCAAAAAAAGGCCAGAAACATCATAATTTAGCATGTTGAAAAAATGGCCAAAAATGGCATACTATAGTATGGCAAAAATGTCAAATTTTGACCGCTCCTAAAAAATGGCTAAAAACGACATAATATAGTATTTGTAGAGACGCGTATTATAGTAGACAAAGTAGAAACAAAGACCAAAAAAGGCCAAAACACATCATAATTTAGCATGTTGAAAAAATGGCCTAAAAATCGCATACTATAGTATGGCAAAAATGTCAAATTTTGACCGCTTCCTAAAAATGGATAAAAAACGACATAATAATATGTAGCTTGTAGAGACACGCGTCATAGTGTGTAGAGCAAAAGTGGAAACAAAGGCCAAAAAAGGCCAAAAACATCATAATTTAGCATGTTGAAAAAATGGCCAAAAATCGCATACTATAAGTATGGCAAAAATGTCAAATTTTGACCGCTCCTAAAAATGGCTAAAAACGACATAAATATAGCTTGTAGAGACGTATAGTAGTAGTCCAAAGTGGAAACAAAGGACCAAAAAGGCCAGAAACATCATAATTTAGCATGTTGAAAAAATGGCCAAAAATCGCATACTATAGTATGGCAAAAATGTCAAATTTTGACCGCTCCTAAAAATGGATAAAAACGACATAATATAGTTTGTAGAGACATATTTATAGTAGATCAAAGGAAACAAAGACCAAAAAAAGGCCAGAAACATCATAATTTAGCATGTTGAAAAAATGGCCAAAAAATCGCATACTATAGTATGGCAAAAATGTCAAATTTTGACCGCTCCTAAAAATGGCTAAAAACGACATAATATATAGTTTGTAGAGACGTATTATAGTATCAAAGTAGAAACAAAGACCAAAAAAGGCCAGAAACATCATAATTTAGCATGTTGAAAAAATGGCCAAAAATCGCATACTATAGTATGGCAAAAATGTCAAATTTTGACCGCTCCTAAAAATGGCTAAAAACGACATAATATAGCTTGTAGAGACGTATCATAGTGTGACAAAGTAGAAACAAAGACCAAAAAAGGCCAAAAACATCATAATTTAGCATGTTGAAAAAATGGCCAAAAATCGCATACTATAGTATGGCAAAAATGTCAAATTTTGACGCTCCTAAAAATGGATAAAAACAACATAATATAGTTTGTAGAGACGTATTATAGTAGTCACAAAATGGAAACAAAGACCAAAAAAGGCCAGAAACATCATAATTTAGCATGTTAAAAAATGGCCAAAAATCGCATACTATAGTATGGCAAAAATGTCAAATTTTGACCGCTCCTAAAAAATGGCTAAAAACGACATAATATAGCTTGTAGAGACGCGTTCATAGTAGTGTTAAGTGGAAACAAAGGCCAAAAAAGGCCAAAACATCATAATTTAGCATGTTGTTGGCCAAAAAAATGTATCCAAAAATCGCATACTATAGTATGGCAATGGCAAAAATGTCAAATTTTGACCGCATCCTAAAAATGGAAAAAAAACGACATAATATAGCTTGTAGAGACGCGCTCCTAAATGTATAGTATGTCAAATGGAAACAAAGGACCAAAAAAGGCCAAAAACATCATAATTTAGCATGTTGAAAAAATGGCCAAAAATATCGCATACTATAGTATGGCAAAAATGTCAAATTTTGACCGCTCCCTAAAAATGGCTAAAAACGACATAATATAGCTTGTAGAGACTACGTTATAGTATATCAAATGGAAACAAAGACACCAAAAAAAAGGCCAAAAACATCATAATTTAGCATGTTGAAAAAATGGCCAAAAAATCGCATACTATAGTAAATGGCAAAAAATGTCAAAGACGCCGCTCCTAAAAATGGCTAAAAACGACATAAACTAGATTGTCTAGGAAAAATAATGACCGTCGTAGAATCGATATTATAGCTTAGTAGAAGTCATAGTGTTGAAACAAAGACCAAAAAAGGCCAAAAACATCATAATTTAGCATGTTGAAAAAATGGCCAAAAATCGCATACTATAGTATGGCAAAAATGTCAAATTTTGACCGCTCCCTAAAAAATGGATAAAAACGACATAATATAGCTTGTAGAGGACACGTGTAGTTATGTCAATGGAAACAAAGGCCAAAAAAGGCCAAAACATCATAATTTAGCATGTTGAAAAAATGGCCAAAAATCGCATACTATAGTATGGCAAAAATGTCAAATTTTGACCGCTCCTAAAAATGGCTAAAAACGACATAATATAGCTTGTAGACACGCGTCATAGTGTGTTAAAGTGGAAATAAAGGTTACCAAAAAGGCCAAAACATCATAATTTAGCATGTTGAAAATCGTGCATACTATAGTATTAGGTTAAAAAAGTTGGCCAAAAATCGCATACTATAGTATGGCAAAAATGTCAAATTTTGACACCGCGCTCCTAAAAATGGATAAAAACGACATAATATAGTTTGTAGAGACGTATTATAGTATATAAAGTGGAAACAAAGACCAAAAAAGGCCAAAAACATCATAATTTAGCATGTTGAAAAAATGGCCAAAAATCGCATACTATAGTATGGCAAAAATGTCAAATTTTGACCGCTCCTAAAAATGGCTAAAAACGACATAATATAGCTTGTAGAGACACGTTGTATAGTGTGTCAGTGGAAACAAAGGCCAAAAAAGGCCAAAAACATCATAATTTAGCATGTTGAAAAAATGGCCAAAAATCGCATACTATAGTATGGCAAAAATGTCAAATTTTGACCGCTCCTAAAAATGGATAAAAACGACATAATATAGCTTGTAGAGACGTATTATAGTTGAATATCAAAGTGGAAACAAAGACCAAAAAAGGCCAGAAACATCATAATTTAGCATGTTGAAAAAAATGGCCAAAAATCGCATACTATAGTATGGCAAAAATGTCAAATTTTTGACCGCTCCTAAAAATGGCTAAAAACGACATAATATAGTTTGTAGAGACGTATTATAGTATACAAAGTAGAAACAAAGCCAAAAAAGGCCAAAAACATCATAATTTAGCATGTTGAAAAAATGGCCAAAAATCGCATACTATAGTATGGCAAAAAATGTCAAATTTTGACCGCTCCTAAAAATGGATAAAAACGACATAATATAGCTTGTAGAGACACGTCATAGTATATTAAGTGGAAACAAAGGCCAAAAAAGGCCCAAAACATCATAATTTAGCATGTTGAAAAAATGGCCAAAAATCGCATACTATAGTATGGCAAAAAATGTCAAATTTTGACCGCTCCTAAAAATGGCTAAAAACGACATAATATAGCTTGTAGAGACACGTTATAGTATCAAATGAAACAAAGGCCAAAAAAGGCCAGTTTTTTTTTAAACATCATAATTTAGCATGTTGAAAAAATGGCCAAAAATCGCATACTATAGTATGGCAAAAATGTCAAATTTTGACCGCTCCTAAAAATGGCTAAAAACGACATAATATAGTTTGTAGAGACGTCATTATAGTAGACAAAAGTGGAAACAAAGACCAAAAAAAGGCCAGAAACATCATAATTTAGCATGTTGAAAAAATGGCCAAAAATCGCATACTATAGTATGGCAAAAATGTCAAATTTTGACCGCTCCTAAAAATGGCTAAAAACGACATAATATAGTTTTGTAGAGACGTATTATAGTATATCAAATAGGAGAAACAAAGACCAAAAAAGGCCAAAAAACATCATAATTTAGCATGTTGAAAAAATGGCCAAAAATCGCATACTATAGTATGGCAAAAATGTCAAATTTTGACCGCTCCTAAAAATGGCTAAAAACGACATAATATAGCTTGTAGACACGCGTCATAGTATTGTTAAGTGGAAACAAAGGCCAAAAAAGGCCAAAAACATCATAATTTAGCATGTTGAAAAAATGGCCAAAAATCGCATACTATAGTATGGCAAAAATGTCAAATTTTGACCGCTCCTAAAAATGGCTAAAAAACGACATAATATAGCTTGTAGAGACGCGTCATTGTATATTAAGTGGAAACAAAGGCCAAAAAAGGCCAAAAACATCATAATTTAGCATGTTGAAAAAATGGCCAAAAAATCGCATACTATAGTATGGCAAAAATGTCAAATTTTGACCGCTCCTAAAAATGGATAAAAACGACATAATATAGCTTGTAGAGAGACACGTTATAGTATATCAAATGGAAACAAAGGCCAAAAAGGCCAAAAACATCATAATTTAGCATGTTGAAAAAATGGCCAAAAATCGCATACTATAGTATGGCAAAAATGTCAAATTTTGACGCTCCTAAAAATGGCTAAAAACGACATAATATAGCTTTGTAGAGACGTTATTGTATATTCAAATGGAAACAAAGGCCAAAAAAGGCCAAAAACATCATAATTTAGCATGTTGAAAAAAATGGCCAAAAATCGCATACTATAGTATGGCAAAAATGTCAAATTTTGACCGCTCCTAAAAATGGGCTAAAAACGACATAATATAGCTTGTAGAGACCGTCATTATAGTAACAAAGTGGAAACAAAGACCAAAAAAGGCCAAAAACATCATAATTTAGCATGTTGAAAAAATGGCCAAAATCGCATACTATAGTATGGCAAAAATGTCAAATTTTGACCGCTCCTAAAAATGGCTAAAAACGACATAATATAGCTTGTAGAGACGTCATATGTATCAATATTTAGTGGAAACAAAGGCCAAAAAAGGCCAAAAACATCATAATTTAGCATGTTGAAAAAATGGCCAAAAATCGCATACTATAGTATGGCAAAAATGTCAAATTTTGACCGCTCCTAAAAATGGCTAAAAACGACATAATATAGCTTGTAGAGACGCTCATTGTATAATTAAGTGGAAACAAAGGCCCAAAAAAGGCCAAAAACATCATAATTTAGCATGTTGAAAAAATGGCCAAAAGTCGCATACTATAGTATGGCAAAAATGTCAAATTTTGACCGCTCCTAAAAATGGCTAAAAACGACATAATATAGCTTGTAGAGACGTATAATATAGTTTGTAGAGACGTATTATAGTAGACAAAGTAGAAACAAAGACCAAAAAAGGCCAAAAACATCATAATTTAGCATGTTGAAAAAATGGCCAAAAATCGCATACTATAGTATGGCAAAAATGTCAAATTTTGACCGCTCCTAAAAATGGCTAAAAACAACATAATATAGCTTGTAGAGACACGTTATAGTATATCAAATGGAAACAAAGGCTAAAAAAGGCCAAAAACATCATAATTTAGCATGTTGAAAGAATGGCCAAAAATCGCATACTATAGTATGGCAAAAATGTCAAATTTTGACCGCTCCTAAAAATGGATAAAAACGACATAATATAGCTTGTAGAGACACGTTATAGTATATCAAATGGAAACAAAGGCCAAAAAAGCTGAAAACATATAATAGTTCACCAGCATGTCCAAAAAAAGTCATTAAACGTAGTATAGTATTTCCAAATCATCAAATTTTGACATTTGATAAAAATGGAAATTACACATTAAAGCTTGTAGAGACACATACAAGTATAGAAATTTGAAATAAATGCCAAAAACTTCATAATTCACTATGTTGAAAAAATGGCCAAAAACACCATAGTATAGTATGTTGAAAACCTCAGGTTTTAAGATGTCAAAACCATGTCTGAAAACAACATATTATTGCTTGTCGAGAAGTGTCATAGTATACAAAGTGGAAATAAAATCCAAAGGCCAAAAATGTCATAATTTAGTATGTCCAAAAAAAAAAAATGCTGAAAATGCCCTAGTACAGTTTGTTGAAATTGTCAAATTTTGACATGTCAAAAAATGGCTGAATTGACATATTTTAGCTTGTCGAGAAGTGCCATTATATTCAAACTGGAAATAAAGTCAAAAAAGGCCAAAAATGTCGAAAAAATGGCAGAAAACGCCATAGTAAATGCTTCATCATATTAGCCACTGAGTAAGTCACAAAAAAAGGTCTGAATTAAAGTTGCAAGGTCTGGTGAGAAAATGTCTGCTGTCTGTGTATGTCTGCATGCATACCCACTTTGTTTTGTGCCCCTTTTGAAAAAAATATTTCCTATGCTCTACTTTTTAATTGTGGTTGTATGAACTGAGTAGCCCATGTCTTCATCTATGTCCACTGGGTAAATTTGCCACACTAATACCAACAGTAATACTGCCAACACACGCAAAGTTTTTTTGCAGACTCATTCATGATCTAGTTTATAACTGTGGTAGGTATGTCAAAACAAGTGACTAACACACTGTTTTCGGAAATCAATGCAGTGTATTTCACTGGTGATTGTAACCGCGAGTTGGGACTTGGACCTGTTCTTTTAGGGGCTGATTAAATAATTTGGGGGCCCTGGGAAGAGGCCTTATTGCTTTACTTTGCACCCTTTCTCTAATTGGGAATACTGATATTGGCAGTAGTAAAGGAAATAGGCCTATGTTTTTCTGCTGTTTAACTATTAAGTATTGATGAAAAAACTCTTAACTGCACAGTAAAGGTTATGCATTCAAATTTCTACTTAAAGTGAAGAGAATAAAACAGACATTATCAGCACAATATACTAACATTTACGTAACACCAGTGAGACTCCCAGTTTTCATTTAATGTCCAATAGCTTAATGAATAATTATGTATCACATTTTAACTGGTATATTTTTGAGAGAACCTGAATCTGTAATGAACATGTCACTGTCAGGTTACATCTAATGGTGGACTGACACTGTTTTTCAGCTTAAGTACTAGTGCACAGCCAGTATTATGCTGTTCAGTTGTATGTTTTTCTGTCTTTTTTACCCCATTATTTGGGGACAAAATGAGTTAGAATAGCAACATAATTAAATATTTTATCGAAACATCAAAATAAATCTCTAGCTGTTAAGGGTCAGGTGTATTACTCAAGACCCAAAGAAACAAAATGCCAACTGTGAAGTTGTTTATATGAGCAGTTCTTAAGAAAACTGCAAGCCACAGTATCCCAGGCCAAGCAATTGGCATGTTCTAAACAGGCATGTTTTTAACGGGCACTGTACTCGTGAGAATTCAAATGCCTTGTTGCATGTTCTTTACATGCTAGGGTGAATGTTTGTTGGAAAACAAGCATAAGGCAGATTTGATTACCTCAAAGCAACAGGAGCCATGACTACCACTTCACCTATATATCTTTCACACAAGCTAATAAAAAGACCTGTGCAGCGAACGCAAATGACTGATATTCTATGTAAGGATTTGTCAGCCGTGTCAATCTCCAACAGAGCTGAGAAAACACATCAGTGTTAGCACAAAGCAGCTGTCTTTGGACCTTAGGACATGAAAAGGCACAGTGATGCAAAGACCAAACAAAAAGAGCTGCTTGTATTTTTCTCTTTGGCCTCAGACTATGTTGAACTGAAAGTGTACACAAGAATACACAAAAACTAACAAACATACACTTGTGGGATTCTTAAGTGAGACGACATGCATGCAAACCACCTGGTTTTAACCCAACATATTCCCATGGGGGCTATCCAGCAACAGTTGAAACACTGCCTGATTGAAGACTTCTGTGCAGGGTTTTGACTTCTGTTTGTTTATATGTGCAGGGTGCACATATAAACAAACTAGCATTAATGCTGTTGTTGTTGTTGAACATGTGGCAGACTAAACTGTAGGATTTCCACACATTTTGCATTTAACCACAATGGGAATTTAACATCTATATCCACCAGCTAGTTGCTTTGTAGGAGCCTCATTTTACTTTTTGGTCTCAAACAGATGCAGATACATGCACCTACTTGTCACATGACCTTGTGATCCCATGCATTGAAACACATATAGAGAGGGTAGGAGAGTGTCGGAGGAATGAGGAGAGGATAGGAGAGGAGAGGGGTTGGGTGGGGGAGGAGCAGGCCTGGGGTGGAGATAGCAGAGAGTGGGTGTTGAGGGCGGGGCAGGTCTGAAATAGATCACTTAAGGGAACAAAGTGTAATTAATGGGTCGCTACAGATAAGAGGGCTCTGGCCCTATCTGGGAATGTGCTAATGGAGTTGACACACACTCAACAAGATCAGTGGACAGCCCTTCTTTATGTGTGTGTGTATGCGCTTCCATGGAGGGGGGTGGGGGGGTGTTTAAAGGACACACAATGGATAAATAGTAGGAGGAGAAGACTGCTAAGGTGACAGGTTAACATGGTTTCCTCCATGACGAAGATCTGCTGTCCCCGCAATCAGAGAAAACCCAGAAGGAAACACACACACACACATAAGTTTTCTCCTGCTACACACAACCATAACACAGAAACATATCTACGTGAGTCAGCCTCCCTTACTCACGTAGACGTCCCGCCTTACATCAAAACATGAGTGATGTTATTACACTTGGCGAGCCAGCACGTCTTTAGTCGCAGGGATGTGGTTGTTTACGGAGAGATGGAGGAGGAGGAAGCAGCCCGGTCAAGAGAGGGTCAGACCTGAAGTGTTCTAAGAGAAGCAAACTGACACAAACCTCTCCTCAAACTTCCTGCCTGCGTGTGTCTCTGCGTCAGGGGAACCTGGCTGGAGCCAAGCGGCCGGTGCATGTGGACATGTGTGTGAGTGTGTGTGTGTGTTGGTTAAATCTCCTGGGTTTGGAGCCTGGTCAGGGAAGGGTTTGCGGTAGCCCACGTGCGCTGGGACAGTGAGATGGCCTGTGATGGACAAGGCAAGACAAGGAGGATTTCCCCTGTTTGTCTGAGTGAGCACAGCAGGGGCGTCACACACACACAGAAGGAGAAATCTGTCTCCGAGATGGATTTTGTGTGTGTATGTGTATGGAAATCGGTCAGGCATCTGACTGGTTTTGTGTGTAGGTGTGAGTGTGTGAGCCTCTCTCAGGGTCACAGACCCCGGGGCCATCTACTTGAGCCAGGTTAAGTCAGACAAGCCAAGGCCACAGTGACACACTGCATGACTTAATAATATAGAGAACCCCCAGCTCGGTGCCCGCAAAAACAAGGCTCAGACCTGTAAATAATCAAAAAAACAAACAAAAACATATCTTTCGTCTCTATGGAAATGAACCATTTGATATCATAACAGTCACCTTGACACGTCAATAAATATCAAATGAAGTCAATGCAACAGTCCTTAAACACAAGGGCTCAACCCCGACAACAGCAATCTGTGCATTGTGTTGTCATGTGTGTCCTCAGCAGCCTGAATTGTGTGTTTTGTTTGTGCGCAACTGTGTGATGTAGCATCAGGGGGTTAAACGGAGAGGGACGATACTCCGATCTGTCAGGACAAGGGGAGAACAGCTTCAAAGACTCAACATCAACCCCTCATACACACACACTCAGGCACGCACACAAACACACTGACGGACAGTCCATTGCTCCCAGCATATCTCTACTTTGTCCTTGGACTGTCTGAATACCACTGGAGGCGAGCATGATTTGAGAGAGCAAGTGGGAACAAGAGAGAAAGAGAGACAGAGAGAGGGGAAGAAAGAGGAAAAATGATAGAAGGAAGGAGAGGGAGAGAAAAGAGGCGCCCCTCAATGACATCTAAAGAGATAACTCACTCTCCAGAGCTTCTTTTCTCTTGCTATCACTTTCCCAGGCAGCGCTCCTTCCACATAAGGCCTCAAGTGTGAGTGTGTGTGTTAACTCTGTCTGTGTGCATGCGTGTGTATGAATGAGTGACAGTAGTGTATGTGGGAATACAGCGTACGTGAAGGTTAAGAAGGCAAAAGATTTTGAATCTCAATGAGATGATCTAAAGAACTATCAAGCACAATGAGGTGCATACTGAGTACAGCACATTGTGTACGTTGGCCAGAAAAAAATGTTCTGCTTCATCACACTCGATGGTTGTTGTCGGAGATTGTTATTAAACTGGTTTGCATGTTTGTTTGCATGTGTTTCATTGTAAAGCTGAATGTTGATAACACGAAATAACTGTGTGCGGTACATATATTCACATTACAATGCTGTGAGTCTGCACTCAGACGACTGCTTAAAAAATGATGTACTAACACAACACAAACAACAGCTGGCTTGTCTCTTGATTGAAAGTTAACTTCGGGAAAACAAAGCATCGGGCCAGCGGCGGGTCACAACAATGTTGAAAACACCCAAACAAAACAGCAGGGAAACACAAAGTGGCCCGACGCTGCCACTGTTGTCGGAGATGCTCCCCTTTGTAGGCACAGACAACTGTGGGGAAGAGTTAACCTTTTGATAAGCTGCTCCTAGTCCCAGCTGTATGCATTTTTCATCGAAATGTGTGAGTCAGAAAGAGAATAATTATCTCCTCTCGCTCCATGGAGAGGCAAGGGGTTGCAGCCCCCAGTCTGGTCTTCATAAATGAACTAAGTCCTGAAATGAAGCAGTGCTGATGAGCAGAGAGAGAAACTGAGTTATTCTAATTCATATCCCAAAATAAAGGAAATTTACAACTTTCCCAGTTAAGCACAGGCGCTGAGAAGCACACATATTGGAACTGCGAGACGCATTGAGATGTTCAATTCACTTAATAATCACCCCGAGTCTGTACTTCTTTTTTTTTAATTCTAATACAGTATTAACTTTAAAATAACTTTGATAAGAAACCTAGCCCATAAACCGGTAAGGCTGCATTTAGAATGACGATAGCATTGCTTCAAATATTACAGCTTTCATATTCATTTCATTGAAATCACTGCATTTGTGCTGTGAAGATGTCATCTCAGGATGCTCCAGCTAGCCTGACTATCACCAGACAAAACAATGGGAGGAAAACAATGCCTGTGTAATGGCAAAATGTAAACAGACTACAGTGTTCACACTCATCACACTTTAGTGATGGTCTCACATTTGGTCAGTGTAGCGATGTCATGAGATACCCTGAGCAGCTGCATTTAGTGAAGCCTAGTGCAACCACCATGGTGTAAAAAACAATAAAGTTTGCATTGGGCGAGCGGAAGCGGAGGGGGGTTGGTCAGATAAACTCTACACTCTCACCTGCATATCCTACTGTTCACATCCAATGTGAAGCCAAAAGTTAATTATTTCTTTTATTTTAAAAACAAGGTATTGAGCTATTATGTGTAACAAACTATGCTAATGATGTATGTCACGTAACATAATGTTATATTTATGTTACGTGACATACATGGTTTTTTTACAAACCAAATGCTTTTCCCCATATACCCTTAAAAAGTAAATCTAAAACATTTTTTTAAAATTAACTTTTTTTTAACCTATGTTGAAGGTATGTAGGAATATATTCATTAAACAAGCAGAAACTGTTTATGTCCTGTAACAATGACAATTTATCTTGACAAAGACAATGCATGTAACAGGCCAATATTGACACGACCACCCTAAAAGCCCAAAACTTATGCAGGAGGAGTACCTAGTGTGTCACATTTACTGTAGATTTGCCTGGCCACTAACAAAACGTCAGTATTTGTTGAACTGAGAGTGAGAATGCGTAGCACTCTTGTACACCACAAAGACTTCATTAGAAAGTTCCACATCAGCTGCTGCCATCTTGGTTGCTTTTGAAAATGCTTCAACAGCGCTCCTCTCTATGGTTTTTGTATTACATGACCAACATTATATAAACGGTTTTGATTGGCCCTGCATGTCTCAGGATGCTGGAAATCCGTCCAGAGTGAAGGGAGATGCACCTGCCAGAGCAAATAAAACATGAGCTCGCAGAACATCCCAGGCAAGGCTCCAGCCAGGGTTCCCTGGCAAAAGAAAGTTGGCACTCACTGATGCACTTTGTTGGCCAACCAAATCTACCATTGCATATTTCAGGTAGTTTTTGCTGTAAAGCATTGTGCTTATTCTACTATTTACCTTGCAAGTAATGATGCAGCAGAGCACATTATTGCGGCCATAATAAAACTGAGATGATTTTTTTTTTTTGCCTCAAAGGATCATAAACTGCTATTACACATTCAGACAGGTCTTTGTGGTTCGTATTTTATCCGTGCACCTGCACTTGGAACAATCACCCATACAAAAATCCCTGTGTTTCTTTAATGCAGTTTTATTGTTGGTCTAAACATGGCCTAACAGTCCTCACTTTCCTAATCAACACAAAAACAAACATGCATGCATAAACACACACATAGACTCACAAGTTGAGAAGCATCTGCCAAACAGGGCAAGGTCACTGACCCCTGTAATAGAGTGGCCACGATCGCCTCTGGAGGTGACACCATCTACACCCACCCTGGCACACACACATGTACACACACACAGAAAATAAATAAAAAAAGAACACCCACCCCAACAGAGCTTAAGACCTTTATCTGACAGCATCAGCTAACACCAGATACACACACAGTCCTGCCCTGACCTTGCAGCACTTCAAGACTAATCAAAATTGTGGCTGGGATCAGAGGTGTGGGTACAATGGGCAGAGAGAGTCATTCATTTTGTGCACGTGTGTGTGTTCTTCCATACGTGTGTGTGTATGTGTGGTGAGGAGGTGGACGAGTCAGAAATTGAGGGAGGAGAGGTCAGGGGATGTGCTCACCTTCTCAATCCTCCACTATTGACTTGTGAGCACAGAGACGGTGCCGAGTGGTCAACAGCAAATAGAATAAACTGATCAATAACCTTGCACTTGTCAGGAGGGACGGAGGCACCTTTAAAAAAAATAATAAAACAACACACTAGCCCAACTTAACCTATGTAGGAGGGGAACATGGATCAAATCACATAGAGCCCTGCTAACCTGCTCATCCAGTTTTGTCCTCCATTCATGATGTGCGTGGAACGCTATGTCTAAATAACACTGTGGGAGAGGGCTTAGAGAGAGGAGGGACAGCAAGAGTATGTGTCAGTTCAATTTAACAATGGGAAGCCATAACCAAGTGGCAAATTAAAACATTTAAAAGAGATAAGACACATTAGGCAAAAATGGCTTATCCTCAGCCTTCAAACAGCAAACAATTAAAGAACGTGATTGAGTATGCGTGGAGGTGGCTGCTTGCTGAGGCAGATGATGAAGAAAAGGTAAAGAGAGAGGTTAAGAAGTCCGCAAGATTAGAAGAATAAGAGAGGGGAAGGGAAGTGAGTGAGAGCAGCAGAAACACAAGTGCGGGGAGGAAGAAAGGACAAGAGAAAAACTGTGCGGGAAGGAAAAAAGAGAGGAGAAAAACTACCCTCTGTCATAATTTAAACGAGCCGTAGTCTCCCAACGCTCTGTTTACAATGTATAATTTATGCCTCCCAGTTCAAACACAGCTTTATCTGCACTCAGCTGCTAAGTGATATGATTTCACTTTTTATAGCAGCAGCCCCACCACCCCCAGTCCCTCTGTAATGCAGGCTGGTGTGATTCTGCACGCCTCATACACTGACTTTCAACTGTACAGCCCCCTGAGGGCTAAAGTAGCATATTAAACCCCTCCCTAACCCCATCCTCTTCCCTCCCTCAAGCAAAACCGCAGCCCGAGACACTAACTTAAGCACATGCGTTCTTGCGTGTGTGTGAACACACACCCACAGTCGTGCACACCCTATACAGTGCGAAAAGAGAGAGGGCTGCCTCATATTTTACAGCAGTTAAAGTTTCTTTCTGTATTTATTGCTGTATTGGTGAGCAGTAATGTCCCATTTCACAGCAGCACACTCTGACCTATGATCAGAGCCTCTCTGATGACCCCATGGCTCTGACTGAGTTGCACTAATACACCACTTAGGTTACTCTGGTTTAATGGCACTTTTCATCTGCCCCCTCCACATTTACCCTGCGGTGCACGCACATACACACACATGCATTACAGATATATATAGATATTGTATCGAACATAATATAGAGGGAGACATTCTGGGTGATGTTTGGTGTCCTAATACACAAAGTGCCTGTCAGGGGTTACACCCAATAATAAAGGCTTAATGGGTTTCCACAGTGTTCGCCATGGTGATCAGCACAGTGATTGCACCATGGGTCAAAAATTCAACCAATGAAGGCATAAACTAAGGCTGGCACTGTATCAGATTTTCACTAAATGCAACAATTGTGACCAAAATAATTTGTGGTGATATTATAATTATATCTTTTGAAAATAATAACAATAATAATGCCATAAATCAAATTTTATTTAACTTTGTTTACTGTGCATTTTGTTTCAGTGGCTCCAAGGCTGAAAAATTTATTCAATTCATCAAATGGCCACTTGAGGCTGGCTCCAAAACAGAGTGAATCCCTGCAGACACCATTAACTTAACCACCTAACTTTGGCTGTTCAAATGCCTTATTTCATATCTTGTTTCAATTGATTGTAAATGTTTTTAACTATACTTCTACACCATAACATGTTTGTTATCCTATATTTTTATGTTTTTAGCTATTTACATTGCTATTATTGCTTGTTGCTGTTTGATTTTATTAATATTTTAACTTGTATTTGTTTGCTTGTTGATTGTTTCAAATGTCTTGTTCATGCCCAGCATCATTGAAGATGAGGGTCTCCCTCAATTAATTTCCCGAGTCTTAAATAAAGGTTTGAATGAATACTGAACTACTGTGACAGCCCTAACAAGTGTAGTGTATTCAACCTTAAATATTATTTAAAATATAGTTTTTAATGCTAAAAACAATTTCAGTGAGTTTACGATAGACTATGTCAAAGAGAAACTGTAACTGCTGCACAAACAAAGCTTTGTAATGATGATGTTCAAACCAAAAACAAAAAAAAAACAACAAAAAAACCCTGATGATTTTGTGCCTCATACGCTATCATAACACGCTATTTGTACTGATACACACTATGAACTCGGGCCTATTGTCATTACACCATCATGTTACAAATCAATTTATCCAACTTCTACAAAGTATAACCCCTTTGCTCTTCTTCTACTTTCCCACCATTTCCACTGTGCATAATCCTGCTCCCTTCTCCTTTCCTCCAGCATCCTTCTTTTTACTTATTCTCTACCATCTCCTCCCCTCTTCTTTTTTAGCTATCTGCCTACATAGTGTTTGTGCTAGCAGAAAATTCCCACTTCGTCTCTGGGGGGAACTGCGTTTTTCTCTGCTCCACTCGTCTCTCGTTCTTCTCTTGTATGTTTTCCATGCTGGCAAAGCTTCCTCTTCCTGCATGCAGCAGGGAGTGTGCTCCGTCTGCGGCTGTCCCATAAGGGACCCTACAGTGTGATGTTACAATCTCCACATCCAGAGGGATCCTCTCTCTATCCTCCTCTCTCTCTGGCTGCTCTTTTTCTCTTTCTCTATGAGATGTTTGTGCCCTTATTTTTTTCTCTCTTGCCTCTGACTACTTTATCCTCTTCTCCCTCTCTTACTCTCTTAATCTGTTTATCTGACTCTAACCCTCTGACACTTTCCACCTTAGATGCACTCTCTTTCACTCTCACTCTCTCTCAACCCCCACTGACACCCACACACTTAAAATTACTCCTTTTTTCCCTGTTTACTTTTCTCTTTTCTGTACTCTTTTCTGGCATTGGTTGATCTAGTCTCTTCGAGAAGTGCAAATCCTGAACATGCTGCCAAAAATAAAAAAAAGAGAAGGAATTAAAATTCAAAATTAACTCAGGTCTGACATGGAAGTCTTTTGAAAGTCTAGTTGCAGACTCTGTCATCTACCTCATCTATCTGTAAATATGACTTATGTCTTTTGGGTTCATTTACTTCTAATGCAACAGTGTGTGAGGCCTAAATGCCAGTAAAGTCTGAAGCTCCAAGACTCCACAAACACCTTTGCGCTACCATACTGGATAAAGCCTCAGTCTTCAGTCTCCAGGGAGGTGGCTGTTGTGTGTGTGTGTGTGTGTGTGTTGTAGTCCAAGTGACTGGGCAGCCAACCTACTAGGGATCCCCGCCATATGGCTTGGAGTTATCTTGCTCCAGTGTCCCTATAGGGGCACACGATGATGGGCCACCCCACAGATCCTGAACTGGGCACCATGCCCCGTGACACACACTTGGTGGTAAGGAATGGTAACACAAACACACACTCATGCAACAAGACTACAGCACTACAGATGTGCACACGTGCATTAACATGGAGGTTCTTATTCACATGGGGGCTTTCTCTTGTTGACATCACAGAGAGAACTAAAGTTAGCATAAAACTGTTTGCAACACAACTAAACCAAATGGACAGTTTAAATTAATCTTATTTCCCTCTCATTAACCAAACCAACCATTCTGCCAAAACAACCACCAACAGGAATTGAGCCAAATTGTAATAACTGGCACAGTATTAAAGCTGTCACATTCTGGTCTGCTGGTCGATGTGCTCTTGTCTGACCAAATTCTCATTGGTCGAGCAATTGCCAGTGTTACTTTGATAAGGCCGTGTGTCCACCAAAGCCATTTTTTCCCAGATGAAAAACCACAGTTGATGTTGTTCACCACTTATATTTTGTCCTCTGTGATGGTTGGACTTTGTGATATTTGTGATTTTTAAAAATGTATCATTATTATTATTGTTATTATTATTGTTATTCTTCGTTGGCACTCGTACCTTCTTCTTATTATTATTATTATTATTATTATTTAATCTATTTATTAATGTACAGCACTTTGGTCAACTGTTGTTTTGAAATGTGCTGTAAAAATAAATTTGAATTGGATTTGTCCCACCTTTTCTCCACTGTGATTGGACAGTTGGTGACAGAGATGAAAGCAGTGTCAAACCCAAAGTTAAGTGCTATTTAACTGTCATTTTTTAATCAGAAAACAGGGGAAAATACAGAGGACATTCAGTGTTGAATTTATCACTGTGACTTTTTTTTACTTATTCTCTAAAAAGACACCACAGCTGGATTATGAAACTTCTGAGAGGGATATGATCACACCAGAGCACTTACTGGAGATGCAAGATGGCAGACATCTGCTTCTGGGCTAACAAGTCTCTCTCTTACATCCAGAGATATTTAATGTTTAGTAACATTACGTTGTATAAGTCATTGTCAACCCCAAAGTTAACTTTTATAGTGTATGTCCCATTTTTTTCATTTTTCCCATTCAATGCTAAGTAGTGATACAGACTAGTGCATGCAGCTCAGCAGGACAGTTTATTTTCAGAGTTTACTTGCCTTTATATATATATATATATATATATATATATATATATATATATATATATATATATATATATATATATATATATATATATATATATATATATATATATATATGTTACATTCTACTTAAGAAAACAATGAAAGAAATGGGGAAAAACATTAACTTGGAACCCAGTTTAACAGTAAAATTATATATACTTTGCAGTTTATATATACATTTCAGAAAAAGAGAGAAATGGTGGTGTCCTTGTGTCATAATTAATATGTGATGTGCCCCTTATTACCCATATTTCCCTGTAAGCAAGCATGTCATCACATGTCAAATTTGGAACTGGCAACTCAAAAGTGAAAGCTGCAGATGGGAACACAGCTTGGATAAGCCACTCACATAATGATGCCAATACGTACATATACATGGAAATACTGTATGTACTCATGGGACTTATAAAGATGTAAACAGACTTTTAGAGGTTGAGGGAGATCTTCAGTTTGTATAAATGCAGAGCAAATGCCTTGACTAGAAAAGATGAGGTGCTGTGTGGGTGAGATTCCCTTGACCTGCCATCTATGGACAAGGTCTCCGGTTAATTAAGTTTCTTGTACATCCAACTGCATGGCTATTATGTTTGCAGTTCTCTTTGGAGATTAACATGGAGGCCTCTAAATCCACCTCACAATTTCATTTCATTCAACAGGATTTCTTTTCTCTTTTCTAAAGGTTCATATCAGCAATGTGATATAGCGGCGGGGGACTGTGTGTGTATGTGTGTGTGTGTGTATTTTTGCGTGCGTGTGCGCATATGTGTGCATGTGTATCTCTGTTCTTTTCAGCGTGTATTTTGTGACTTGTCTGTGCTGAAGCGATAGATAAAGAGAGGGGAGGAGAGCGAGTGAGGTCTTTTCAGTGTGCATTCTGGCATGTCTATGTGAAAGAGAGAGGTGTTAAACTGAAACACAAAGAATGGGATTCGGGTTAAAGCTAATTCACCTCTCTAAATATTGCTCTTGGCTGAGGATGACACATTTGTCCATGGTGTTCTCATGTGGCCAGAGATGAGCTGGAACACAAAATGTCAGAACCTGAAGCCAGTGTGATCAAGAGCAATCACAAGGTGAAGAGCAAGCTGACTGTCTGTCGGCACAAAAGCAGACTTTGACACGTCTAGGTAACACAATCCCTCAGTGTAAATGATGAGTACAGAGGGCATACAATATTAGTATGTTAGCTACACACACTGTGCCAGGCATATGCAGACAAACATACATTCACACATACACGCATGCAGATACATGCACACACATGTCTAATGAGCGATTGGCACAGGATGTTTGTTTGGGTGGAACTTGAACCTGTCTGTGCCCCAGGGCCACAGCCAAGCAGGTGTTGGTGCATACACACACTCACACAATCACATTGAGAAAGTAAGAACACCTGGACACCTGGGCTGGGGCTGCACAGCACTGTCAGGCTCACATGAGCTGTCACACACTCCAGGATGAAAGTGACCCTAGAGCTGAGAGGGGCACACCTGTGCCACGGGAGGCCCCCTGTCTGTCGAGGACCCTCTCATAAAAACACTCTGTCACGGTGACAAAGTTGTAGGCGTTTAATTGGCACTTAAACTCGCTCACTGCTAATAAGGGTACTAATAACATCTCTCAGAGCCACCTAAACAAAAGGACAAAAGAGGCTGAAGAGGCAAAGAGGGTTACAGTAATACAGAGAAAGTAAATTTAGTATCGCGGTCTGAATGAGGCAAATTTTCATATTTGCAAACTAGTTGTCTGGCCACCTAAGTTCCAGGCTGGTGGCCACAGCTTTGGTAATACTGTCTAAGTCTGTGTGTCTTCGCAGGGCGGTACAGTGAGCAGCTTTGCACTTTCCGCTGCTATGAGCAATCATCAAAGCCAGTCACACGTACACATGGGAGCCGAGGTTCCCGGGTTTCATGCTCGGTCACCTGGCTCAGGGCAGAGTGTGTGAGTGTGTGAGTGTTAGTGTGTGTGTGTGTGTGTGTGTGTGTGTGTGTGTGTGTGTGTGTGTTTCAAGGGATCAGGGCATTGTTTGATCATTGCCCAGTATTGTTCAGTCTGGCCATTAAAGGGCACTTGTATCTGTGTGCCTAATGAATGATGAGAGAGCAGGGAAAGATGGAGAGAGACAGACAAACAAAATGAGTGACTTTTGCAAAGTCACGGAGACAGAGTCGGACATTTTTAAGAAGTCTGACACACAGCCACAACAAGAGACAAAAAACAATGCAGCAGAAGAATATCGAAGCTACAAACCCAGGCTGGGCAGTACAGATAGATGGGTTGGGGGGAAGGGGACAAGGGAGGGCAGTGGGCTTGTGGGTCCTGTCCTGCCCTCGACCTGCAAATGCTGGCACACCCTGTCCTGCTGCTGGCTAAATAAAGAGCCCCAGGGTGGGCCGGGCTGGGCGGCAGGAGAAACAGACACAGAGTCGGCATTACCCAGCTAATCTCATTAGGGAGGCAGCCCTGCCAAGTTGCCAGGGGTCAGCCAGAGTGCCACGTCACTCATCGCACCTTTGGCACTCCCTTTGACCTGCAGGCAGGTTTGGGCTGAGACTGGCCAGCCGGGGTGAGGCCGGTGAGGGTGTGGAGTTGGTGGTAAAGGTGGGCAGCAGGCAGTAATGCTAAGAAGAGGGGCCTAAACCAGATCGGCAGAGTTTAAAGTCAGTGAAGCTTAGAGTCTGGGGAGTGTCTGCATGCAGTACTTTCAGATAGAGGTAGCAAAAGGGGAGGGAAGCAGAAAGTGGATAAAGGAAAAACGAGAATGAGACAAATACAGTAAAGCCGATATATTAAGCAAATGAGAGAAAAAGACCATGGAGGGAGAGAACGAGATAAAGATAGAGTAAGAGCAAGAGAGGAAAAGAAAAATGGAGAAAGGATGGATAAGCAGCTTCCTCCTCTGCAGCTTGGTTTAATGTATTTACAGCGGATTGCATCAGGGTGCTGTAGTTAAAAGGGCCATCGCCATCCAGCAGGGTCATCTGTAGTGTGATGTGCCTCTCATAAAAGGGGATGTGTGTCACTGAGATCTCACACACACACACACACACACACACACACACACACACACACACACACACACACACAGACAAACAGAGGATAAAGTAGCCACAGACACACAGATGCACAAGCATACACAATTGCGGGCATACATGTACACACGGTCAAATCTCTTTAGAGCAAAATATGAGAAGCCAACAGAGTGTCATAAACCCTTGCCAGTTCTTTCCCATGGAGTAGACCCCTCCTACCTTCCTATCTCTTCTTCTCTCTCTCTGTGAACAAAGTCGAGAGCTGATATGATGACACTTTTAGCTCCAGGTCCGTGTGCTGGGTTGACATTCACCACCACCAAAGGTAGGGGTTTACAGCCACAGAGCACCTCAGTCCTGTCAGCACATTGGCTGCATGCTGCTCCCAGACAGGGTCAGCCACGTTATCTAACATTACCTGCGCAGCATGCCCAACATCACCAGCTTTGCCCACTGTGGACACAGAACCACAGCAATCATTGCTATGCCAGCACACAAGAAAACTTGTCACCATCACTAGACCCTATCACACAAGCACTGCAAATGTAAAATTATCAAAGCATTACCCCGAGGAGCTGTATGTTAGAACACAAATATCTGAATCAGTTAGATATGACACGAAACAGACTTCATCCTGCCAGCTTCCTGGTACGAAGCTTTTGTAATGTTCGATAGAACCCATGTGTGAATAGAGCTGGTAATTGTCTTGAGAATTTCCAGCAAGCAAGTGGGTGTTTCCATCAGGCGGCTCATGCAAAACCGGAAGAAAACAAACACCCGAGGGTGAAGAAGAAATGTTGTTTACATGAATAAGGCAACAAAAATTTCTAACAGAGAGACAATGTGATTTGGGAACTTCAGTTGGTAGAGGCCGAAGCTGAAATTATGAAAGAAATTCAAGGCACAACAAGAGACTCCGCTGACCAAATTACCAAATTATGAACAGGGTACCAAACCATGATGTTATTTGCATTATGTCCAGCCTCTGTACGCTCTACCTAGGCGCCACCCCTTCCCTCAATCATAGGGAGTATTTCTAGTAAATGTCCAGCAAATCCAGTAAAACTCTCATAGTATACTCATAGATGAAGCCCCAGAAGACATGTCTATCAAGTGAATAAATAACACTGTGGATGTCCAGTATACTGAACATTCTGTTCATTCTCTTCAAAATCATAGCTCACAGGACTTCCCATTAAGTCTTAAATTCTGGCTTTGGCTTTAACTATGAGATTAACAAATCTTATGTTCAGCTCTTGTCATTGCACATACTTGGACCAGCGTCTTCATTCCGACCTTCTTTTGACCCCTCAAGGTCAGTAAAGTGTAAGCAGGATGAGAGCAGTGGAGGCCAGAATAGCATAACTAGTGGCACACACTACTATAGACGGAGCTCAGTTCTTTTAAACCCCAATCTCATTATAGTAACTCCCGACACTGGCTGGAAGGGGTTGTGAGGGATAAAGAGAAAGGAAGAGGAGGAAGTAAGCCGAGGGCAACATGGAAAGCAGAGGTCTTGTCGAGTCTAAAGCTGCTGGTTCGTGTCTGTGATGACTAAAACAGAGACTTACAGTTTTTTGGCCAGGACTTCTATCATTAGCCACCAGCCAGTGCCAGTTGACATACTTAGTGGTTTTAAAAACGAAGTGAGAAAAGGGGAAATTAACCCAATCGCCTTTTCTGCTCAGGGGACACATTTTCAGAGCTGTCTTAGTTAGCCCAGCTTTGTAATATTTATGAAGGCGAGCTGGCTGATGGATTAGGGGACTACCATGATAGTTGTTTGACTGACAGCATACAGCCGTGTGACTCCCTGACTAGCAAGCTGACTGGCCGGTTGGTGTGCTGGCTGCTGTCTGGATAATAGCAGAGAGTTTATGTTATTGTTGAGCTCTACTCGACACCCTGAGTGTGTTTAGACGTGCCCTGTAAACTGTGCATAAGAGCATCCACTGCACATCGAGGCCCCTATCCAAAACCCTCCTAAAAAAGGCAGAGATGGAGTTGGGGTAAAGGGGGAGCCAACAAACTAGAGAGGGAAGGGCGCTGAGGGAAAGGTTGAGAGTTCACAGCTGAGTTCAGGCGGGCCATGCACTGCTTTGGGCCCCCGGCCAAGGCTGAGATCAGGATAAGCTCCTGATGGTTCCACTGTGAAATGGGATCAGAGGAGGGACAGAGAGAGGGATGGAAGGATGGAGGGAGGGCTTGGGGGGGGGGTAACTGTATGAATAGGCCAGAGTTGGCGTCGAGATTTGAAATTGTTTAACAAGCTGGTGTTGGAATATGCAGCCGGGAGCGGAGCTGACTGAATTGCAGCTGTATAGGGAGGGAACATGCTCGCAGGAATTTTTCTTTACTCTAAATTATAAAGATTGCTAGAATAGTGCGATTTGATTAGATTCCTAAAGAACCACATGATCTGTGGCAGAGGAAATTATCTTCAGAGCATCAAAGTGAGGAATAAAAAAGGAATTTAATAGGACAAACCACATGATGCGACAAACCATTCTCTTCTCTGTTGTATAATTGATTAAAAATAGAAAGGTTGCACAGTCACATGTAGGATGACCGGGTAGATGAGGTAAATACTGAAAGTAAAAGTTTCGGTGAAGTAAGCCAAAGTGCCTGAGGGCCTATTCCACCGCAGGTGCCAAAGTTTCCAAACTAAAAGCTGATCAAGCTAACCTTACAGTTACCTCAGTGTAAATGCTCTACAGTTGACTAAGAGTGGGAGTGCCCTTATCCTCTCAGCAGGGGAGAAAAAGAAGCAGAGGAAGAGAGAGAGAGGGGTGTGGAGATAAAGAAAGAGTCTTTAGGAAAGCAAGGCTCTCCTGACTAATTTTGGAGGGGTGAACAGTACAGAGTTCGGATTTGTGCCAGAGCACGATTTGCAATAAAAGTGCATGCACCACTTCAGCAAATATTAACAAGAGTTGGAGGCACATGCCATAGCTAAGTTAAGCAAAGGGCTACGTAGAAACGGCTCCTCTTAGAAATTTGATGGTCAGCTAAAACAATTACAACTTAAAAGAAGTCCTTCCTTTAAAAAAAAAAAACATGTTAATGAAATGACTTAAAGATCTGTTCACAATGTGGTGGAATTTTTGCAAATTGTTCTGATGACATCCCAAAAGATTTACAATATAAATATGACTACAAGACATTATATTTTTATAACCTCGCTAGATTCATTTTAGACACATATTGTCATTACCAATCTTTTATGTATGTGCTTGGGGGTTCCTGTTACATGTGTGTGTGTACATTTCAACGCCTCTGTGCATGTCTACATTCTGGGAACTCATTACCGGGAAAATCAATGCATGACATTGGTTTATAGCGGATGGCTTTTCATCAACCTAAGACCTCATTCCATCCTCTCTAATTTCAGGCTAAGCACAGACACCACAACATGTGAACACAGACAAAAACACACAAATCAATACAGAATGCACAATCATCCTTATGAGTGTGATCAAACACAGCTGAGAATGTGCAAGAGCCATGTTTATGTGTCTGTGAGTGTTTGTGTAAGAGAGACGTAGGCAATGAAATGTGTCTGCGAACGTGCACAAGGCCGCATTAGCTTGTATGTTAGCGTGTGCGATTTGTCTAAGCATGCATATATGCATTTTGTGCTTGTGGGTGAATCTTAGCGTGTGTGTGTTTGCAGGCAGGCGTGTCTGATGAAGATATCAGAGTTAGCAGAGCCGGGGCAGGATCGGAATGTTGAGGAGGACTGGGGGGCTCAACAGGCAGAAAAGAGGATGCTGTCTGCCTGAAATGCGCGTACACACACACCCATCCTCACACGTACACAAACATTCTCACACACACCCTCCCTCTCTCTGTCATGGCCTCTGCTCCTACTGTATGTGTGGCACGCAGCATGCTTTAAAGCCAGAACTACGAGGCACAACACTGTCTGCCTGGGGAATTCTCTACCTCTACATCACTCCCTCCTCCTTTGCACATCTCTCGCTGCCTCGCTCCTCCGCTCCCTCACTCTCTTCCCCTAACTCTGACTCTACGGAAACCCTGAAAGAACTTTTGCTTGCACAGCCTTCCCACAAAAGTGACTACTTCTCTCTTTCTCTTTCTCAGTCTCTCTCCCTCTCATAGCCAAAGAGCAGAAGAGATGGCAACCCCATGCTCAAAAGTGATCAATTTTTAATTTCTCACCACTTTTTCATGTTGTGTCAGAGAGAGATGTCAGCAAACAGGAGCCCTGGGGAGGCTATAGCAAGGAGGAAGAGGGGGTGGTAGCAGATGAGGGATGTGCAGGTGAGGAGAACGAAGAGGAGCAGCGAATAGGAAGAAGTGGAGCAACTGAGTTAAAGACACGAACCAGTGTTTACAAAAACAATGTGTGTACAAATTTTTACATTATCGTTGGTCAAATACAGAAAAGCATCATACATTTTTTACATGTGATCACTATCAAGCTCACCTCCTTTAATATATTATTTAAATGTCTTCATGTATCTTTCAACGCATCAATTCCTTACTGAGATTTTGTTGAGGTGGTGGCAGTTGTGTTTGTGCCACAAGCTGGCTGAGCCGACCTGCTTGCTGTTTGGCTCTTCCTGGTGACACGGGCTGTGAAAACGAGCAGAAAATCTAACTGTTCCATATCAAGAAATATTTTTACTGCTGCTAATGTGACTTAAATACCTTGTTCCACAGCTGAGTGGGCTAGCACCTGCTGCAAGCGGAAGCTAGCCTATTACAGCTCAGTGCAGAGCTGCCGCTAATTTTCTGATTCAATTAGCATGCCTCAGAGCTTTCCAGTCTAATTGCAAACTACTTCACAGTTACCTCTCTGATTAATTGCTGCCCATCTGCGAGCCATTGCACGCAGAACTTGGTGGAACAAATTTGTGTATTCTCAAATATCAGCTGCACTGCCCAGAGCTGTTGAACAAGCCTCTATCTAAAACAGTCATTGAGTGGCCCTTGTATCTGACTTGAGGTTTTAACAATGTCAGTTAACATAGTGACACTGGAACTGCTGCTCACAGCCTAAAGACAGGTGATTGACAGCTGTCTTAAAAAAGCTATGGATCACATGCACTTAAAAAAAAGAGATTTGTGGGACTAATTTAAATGATTTACTTCAACTGACATCAATGAGTTCTCAATAAGTAAGTCAATAAGTTATTTTTTTTAATCAAGTGAACAATTTGGATCAAGTAAATTACTTTAGGTCATATATACTGACTTGATATAACTATTTGAGCACTTGACCAATTTACTTTAATACAACTCAATTCCCACTTTTTAAACTCAAAACTCTGGCAAAGGAGGCACAAAGACAGCCAGGTCATGACATGACATGAAGCAGCGTTGAGCAAAAGGCATGGAACAATTTAACAATTTTGCATAACCCAAACACAACAAAATCTCACTTGCACATTGATATCCAACTCCAGACTAGCACGCCACCATCCATGTTAGCCTTAATACCTCCTGGTAGATCAATAATGCATCATATTAGCAAACTGTTGTTTTAATCTTAAAGATTTTGACAGGGGACAAATGTGAATATTATAGCCTGATGTAAGGATAGTATGTGGTAAAGGGGAAAAAACATGAAGAAAAGAACTAGAAAAGTCAATTTCTTGCAGCTGTGCAATTTTAAAAAGTGAGTTTTCAATTGCATATGAGGGCTGTACAAAGATGAAAAAAGTATTATTATTTATAGTAGTAGAAGTTTATTCTGAACATGTGAAAAAACATGTACAAAAGAAAAAAGACAACCATAAACTAGTGGTCAGACACAGAAAATACATTACAAAAGAAGACATGAAAAATGTAAAGGAGTGGGAAGAAGTACTAACTCCTTTTAACTCCCACTCCTTTTCCAAAAATAATTACTATACAGTAATTAATTCTCTGGACTTATTCTAATATATTATCTTACTCACCAATAATCTTTATCTTACAAGATATTAATTAATTACAAAATATTCATGTTATTTGAAATATAAATTCTTACATAAAAATCTTATTCAAAAATATAAAAATTAATTGCTGACATATTAATCTCATCAAAAATAAACTGTTTCTTTTTAATTCATTGCCAAATCATGACAGCAACGCTTCATTTAATCAAGATATGTATGTATATATACATATACACATACTAATATACATTCATGCACACAACTACATTCAAACATATATACATACACATACACATACTAATACACATTTATGCACACAAATACATTCAAACATATATACATACAGCATATATACACATACACACATACATATACACACACAACTCAAGGCAATACAAAAGAGAATAAATAACAAAATCAATAATAAACAGTAAATAATAAACAGTAAAGACCTGGTGATAGTCAAAACTCTCTTCATCCCTATTTTTAGTAAAAATCATTTTTTTATACCTCTTTTTGAACTGATTTATGTTTGGACATTCCTTGATCACTGCATTCAAACTGTTCAATAACTTAACTCCACACATGGAAATACAAAAGCTTTTTCTTGTTGTTCGCACACTTATTTTTTAAATTAAATACTCCCCTTAAATTATAAACCCATTCCCTTTCAATAAATATTTTTTTAATATTTCCTGGTGACAAATTGTTTTGCTTTAAGTCTTATTTGTGCTGTCTGTAATCCCACAAGATCTTTAAATTTCAGAAGTTTTGACTGAAAAAGTAATGAATTTGTATGATCCCTATAGCCTACCCTATAAATGATTCATATTGCTTTCTTTTGCAGAGTAATTAATGGATGTATTGTACTTATGTAATTATTGCCCCAGATCTCTGCACAGTAATTTAGATATGGAAGAACTAGTGAACAGAATAGAATGTGGAGTGAATTATGATCCAATTGATCACAACTGATGTATGATAAATTTATTGGACACTGAGAAACAATTGGCAGTAGACAGAAAAATAATTTGTGTAACTAAAATTAAAAATAAAAACCAGGCTTTTTTAACCCTACCTACTTCAGCCATAATAATAAAAAATAGTTATATAATATAATATTATATAATACATTTAATATCCCTCCTGTCCTGTATTAAATTTTATCCATCCCAATCCCAGACAAAAAGCACAAAAATCTCACAAAAAATGTGTAACAACCCTCCATGCAGCTGCTTCACAGTATCCGTGCAATTAGGAGGTGTTCTAGCATGCTTAAAACACTAACTGTCCAATAAAAGTTGATGTAAATCTGTATTTGTAGCATTTCTGGCAATGTCTTGTTGGTGAATGAGGTTAAATATTGTGTGCAATGAATGGACCCTGTTAAAGCCTTAACAAAGCACAGTAACAGCAGAGCGGGAGCTCTGGCTTTTTGAATCACCACTGCTGTGATATTGCAGCTCTTGATTTGTTTATTGCCAAAAATCATATTACAATAATGATAAAATCATGAGATTAAGCAGTATTTCTACAAAAAAAAAAACAACAACAACTTGGTTCCCAAATAAAAAAGTAAGTAATACTGAAAAAAATGTCCACTGCTGTCCATAAATCCACCCACCTCTAACTGTCTCAAACTGTTGCTTGTGTATCATATTGTTTACCCTGTCCTGGACCACATTTTGAGGCCGTGCACCTGCAGCCCTAGTAGCCCTGCAGCATTCTCAGTGGATCAACATTGACTGACTGTTGTTGGCCCAATACTCAATTTTTCCTTACTTCCCCCAACTGAAGGACCCGGGACAGTGTAGTCTAGACCTGGAGGTCATAACCCTCTTCGAGACCCACCAGGAGACCCATCACCTCTCCCACCAAACCAGATCAATAGCTCTGTGTTGTCTGGGCTGTCGGCCAGTGTTTACTTGTGTTGACCTCTGGAGCTCATGAAGAGCAGCGTAGGACAGATGACAGCAGAAACAGAGTAAAGCACCATGGCAGAGAAGATGAGGGCAGACAGTGGACAAGCTGCGGGGAGAAGGGCAGAGACACTGCTATCAAAGCAGAAAGGAGTGGGGTCGGAGAGGAGAAAAGGGAAGGGTGGAGAGAACATGAGGTGAGGGCAATAATGAGTGTTCAAGAGAAAGCAAGTACACGAATATCAAAGAGAAAGGAGTGGAGCAGAGGTGAGCAGAGAGCTTTGACAACAAGCGAGAGCAGAAAGATGGTTAAAGGAGTGTTCCTTGGGTCAGAGGTAAGGCTGAGGTATCTCAGGTTATCATATCAGTAAGTCAGCTTGAGACTTCCAGCTATCACAGCCGGGGCACATTGCTCTCAATCCCACACAATCCTCTTCTCTGTTCTCCAACTCAGCCCTATTGACAAATCTAAAACCAAGGTCACAGCAGTGTTTACACAGCCTTTAGCCCAAATTACATCATCCAAACTGTGGCCCACTGGATGCATCACTGTCACTGAGAGTAAATGACCTGGCAGGCTGCCGTTCCGATGAAAGAGGAGAAACAGAGAGACAACGAGGGGGGTGGAATCAGATAAAGGGGAAAATGTCTGATAAAAAAATGTGAAAAAGAAATGGCACAAGAGCTTGGCATGTAGAAACTTATCGGGGTGTTCAATTCAATTTGTGCCCTCCACAGAAAAATTAAATGCCCCCAAAACACACATACACAATATTAATGTCCTTCTGTCTGCGGCAGTGTTTTCCCCTCACGAGTCTACACACTAAACAACAAGGGAGAATAATGCATATTGTTGCTGGCTTCCAATAATGATGCATAACCCGGTGGCTGCACAGGAATATAATACCAATATGTCAGGTCTCTGATTTGGCCACAATTTGCATGGTTATAATAGCTTATCGACTGGCTCAAGGTTGAGCAGGGCCAGGCGGCTTCACTGTAATGACTGGCCGTGTGCCTCCGACAGTTTATTTCAAGCTTCTGTGGCTCAGTCACCCGGCCCCCTATCTCGTCAATACCCAATCTTGATCCCACTATCTGCATCCTGACAAAATCTGCACAAACACGTCTGCTCCCCCCCATTGCCAACAACCTCACCTCCACCTCCTCCATCCCCTTCAACCCAGCATTTTCCCTTCTTTAAATTATTCTTGTATCATACAAGCATTTCCCATGGAGATCAATACAGGTGCAATTCATTAGAGCTCCAAAAATCTGCTTGTCTGCAGGCATTTGCCCGTATAACAGCTATCGACTCTTCCAGGTTTGGCCTCGTGCCCGCCTAGTTCAACGTCTGTGCAGCAGCACAACAGGCAAACTCTAGACGCAGAAACTATTTGAAATTAAAATTATGGATTGATATGAAACAAGAAAAAAATAAGCTATGATATGACCTCCAATAACAAGCATTTGTATTCATAAAAACAAACATACTTTTAGAAATGTATCATTTCAAATGATCTACAAATTATTTCAGTCTGAATGACATTTTAAAATTACGCAGGAAACTCTCCTAAATGTTAAGTTTCCTTTTTACTCACTATTTACTTTTCATGACTTTAGAATGATATAAACTTATGTAAAAATTTTTTCAGAACTACATGCAATAGACATTATCAATCAGTTACAGTTACAATTATCAGTTATCAATTGCAAAAAGGAAAATTACATAAACCTTTTTTTAGAATGGAAATATTTGTTAGTTGCAGCCCTGACATGAATTATATGACACAGGACCTCGACAATATTGATAAACTTAGTAATTTAAAGGAAATTCTTGCGTTGTGTCTGAACATTCTCTAAATTTACCACTCACAGTCAACCCTCTACAGGGTATATATCAGGGTACAAGACACACGGGCACAGACTCTATGCTTGAAGATGGAATGGGGAATTCAGTCATTAGCTGATTTTTTTCTTTGAAATCTGAAATTGAGACCTACAGAATCTAAACATCTCACATAATTTTATCTGAAAGAGAAAAATGACAAAACATACTGAAAAATTAGAGTAAATTGCAAGAGGATTTTTCTAAGAAAAAACAAAAAAGTCCAGGACGGTCCTGGGCACAGCACACAGGTGTGGTCGCGACGTTAGTAAAAGGTACCAACCAGGTTCCAGACCATAAGCAGCATGCATCCATGAGGAAGCTATGGAAATTACAGATACAGCGCTAAAAAAAAAAAAGAAAAAATTCAAAAACATGAACACACAAAAAAATCTTAATATATCAAGGCAAAATGCCAAGTGACCAAGCCCGGGTTTTCAGGGGTTCACTTTATCTTTCACTTACACTGGCTATGCTGTTTTAGTCAACAATTCCTATATACCTTCAAACAGGAGACTTGGATACTTGCCAAAGAAAGATAGAAAGGAAAGAGATGTATAATAGTAAAGAAGTGAGGAGAAGGACAGGATAACTGCTGTTAGCCAGAGATCAAATTCCATAGAGCACTCTAGTTCGTCACTGGAAGTCCTTTTCTTCCCAACAGAATAAAACAACTGACAGCCTTATTGCTCCAACGCTAACATTCTCTGAGTCAGTGTCAAGGGCACTACCTCGAGAGAAAGTCCTTGAGTGTAGGAAGGAGGTCAAACAACAAGAGAAACCCTGCGATCCCTGCTCTTCCACTTCAACACCAGTAATTGTAGTTTTTTATAAAATAAAACTGATCACCTCATCCCCAGTACAACAAACACCTTTCTTGCACCAAATTTGTGCTGCATTGTACAATCAAAATTCTTTTTCTGCAAGAATCCCATTCTGTTGAAAAACTCAATGTAAAAGTCATGAACAAAACACTTATATCAAGATAAATAAAAGCTCATAAAACACAAAGTGATGGATTGTCACTTAGATTTTCACTGTAAAACTGTGCCAACAGACATAATGATGTGTCTGTGAGCTGTTTTTTTACATACAGTATATCCTCACTGATTATCTATTTAAAGATCACCTACTTTTTGTCTACAAATGGCACTCAACACTATCTAACGAGGAAAATTCCAAATTACCATTCACACGAGAGCACAAAACAAATCTTCCCTTTTGGTGAATGCTACTCTCAGATATTTGACAGAAACAAATTAATGAGAAAATCCCACCTGTAGTTTTATATTATGAACATCAGAAAAAAAGATAAAATTGTTTAAAGATTTTTGTTTTGATCAAGAGGTGAATGATAGGTTGCACTGTATTTAAAAAAACAAAGCCCCAGAAGAATCCCACTGGTTGTCTGATCACAAACCTATCCCACTGCTTTGACAAATCAATTTTGAAACATCTCTGTTTTGGCTGTTATGAAGCCATTTCCAAAATACAAAGGGAGGTGGAGGAGGTGGAGGGGGGTTAGAAAGAGAAGAAAGGGCAAAATCAAAAGGGGTGGTGGAAACAGGCGAGCAGTGGTCCTCGGTCGAGAGGTCAGAGTGAAGGCAGTGCGGCCATGCCCACTGTGGGCACTCAGCTGGAACTAAATGTGGACGCTGAGACGCCAACCACTGGAGCGCTGCCAAGGACCTCTCCCCCTGCTGCGCTTTCTCTCTCTCTTTTCGCTCGAGACTCAACAATGAGTGGGAACTCACCGCCTCCCGCCCCACAACCTCACTCCACCTGCCCCTCGACTCCCCCACATTACATCCCCCTACCCCATTTCGCACTCATTCAGTCATTCAGCTTAACATGTTCATTACGGCAAGTGCAGCGATGGTACAATGGTGGAAGACCGAGGAAAGTGAAGGACAGAGGGGTGAACTTTAGAACTCTGATATCGATGTTACTCAAAATATTACACTCATTTATATTTCAACACCCCTCTGGGGGACTGGGTGGTTATGGCCCTGTGTGTGTGTTTGTGCAGGACCACCCTCTCTGGGATGTGTGGGAGAGACAATGGGGCCAGTGAGCTCGTCCAAACAGCTGTGAGTGTGCTGGGTGTCATACCGCCTCCATGCACACACACACACACACACACACACACACACACACACACACACACACACACACACACACACACACGCACACACACCATCTGTGAACACCAACACATGACAGAGCAAATAGGATTACAGTATAGAGGAAGACAAGGAGGATGATCCAAACACCATAATATCATTTCCAAGAAGGGACGGGGATGGGGCAGGGCTGGGGTGAGAGGTTTACCAGGGGGATGGGGCAGGGGCTTAGCCGGTCAGAGGTCAGACCTACAGTGCAGCGATCTAATGGCTGTCTGGTTTGTGCTCCACAGCTTAGCTCATGTTTTCCAAAAACAAGATACAGAAAGTAGGCCAGGATTCAAGAGATGAAAAGCACCACAAATAGCACACAAGATAAATGAAATGCACCAAAGTTCACACAGTTCAAACCTTTTTTTTTTTCCTTTGCAGTAGAACCTTGTTTATCTGAACTCCTCAGAGACTGAAGTTATTCAGAGAAAAGTATTTGATAAATCAGAACACGTAGAAATCCCTGATTACAATTTATTAAATATAAAACATACAAGCATTCTAATTTATGGCTCATACGTATCAACATTGCTCATGAGGTTTTAATTTAAGATAAACTCTAAGTCTGTGTTTATGTCTCCAAAGGGTTGGTGGCAATTTTCGACTGCTGGTGAGCTTTTTGCCCCTACTGTGTGAGGGTTACAAGCCAACATCGGACATAAAACTTACAACATGGTCAACATAACAAGTACTGAGTGTCAACCACGATTAGACCCTCGGGTTAAACCCTTGGTGTACCCTGTCATTCGAAAGAAACATTTTCATATCACTTTATTATCATGTGATTTGTCGACTAATATTCAGTGTATTAAAAGAGATTATGGTTGCATTAGAGGATTAGAGGTCTTTTAAGGAACCAGGAATGAATGCACAGTGACCCTCACACCCATCCATACACACACATACGTTCGCACAGAGAAATACAGACCACGCTTGACATTTATGAAAGAGATTACAATGTGATTTCCAGGATTTTGGTCTATCTCTCTCATCCATCCGTTCATCCATACATGCCTCCATTTCTCTGTTGATTGGTTCGAGGTTCTGTCTGTGTGACAGGAAAAGGTTGATCCTGGGGCCAGAGTGGGGCAGGAATGCCAAGCATGGGTTTAAGCTGTAAGGTAACATCTATGTCAAAAGCCTCATCGTGTGTAAGACTAAATCTTCGAGTTGGGTCTGGTTGGGCAGGTCTTGAGTAGGAACTACTGAGCCAATCTAATATGAACATATCCAGCGTGGTCCACAGGAGCCAGCCTGACATGTGACTGGTTGCGACACCTCAAGGTCAAAGGTCAACACAGATTTCAGCTA
Source organism: Plectropomus leopardus (assembly GCF_008729295.1). Classification (NCBI taxonomy): domain Eukaryota; kingdom Metazoa; phylum Chordata; class Actinopteri; order Perciformes; family Serranidae; genus Plectropomus; species Plectropomus leopardus. Next base: position 15,275,615 of record NC_056468.1, on the reverse strand, counting down.
ATCTGAGCAGGCACGGCATGAGCTTATATTCAGGGAGGGGAGGGGGCATGGCTTGGCCTCCAACCCTTACCCGCTAAGACCCTTGAAGTTTTTTACCCTGACCTAGACTTGACTCCTTCATCTGGGATGTTAGCTATACTAATTACTGCCTGATAGCTGCCTGGTGCCAAACGCAATTCACTTCCCCCCGATTCTCCTCGACTCTGCTCCAGCAGCTGGTGCCAACCTCGCTTAGCACTCATGAAGTGTTGCAGACACAAAATGCGCGCCCCCACCTTTCTTCTGCTATGGCAATCTACCTCTTTTGTTTAGGGTTTTGTCATCTGGCCACATGTTGTTCAGAGGGCAGGGTTGGGGGCAAAGGGGAGCTGCACTATGTAACATCAGAAGGTCGGCTGGCATGCACTCGGAAAGAAAAAAAAAAGCAATTCATAAGCCAAACAAAAGGGGATTAAAATGGCGCCAAAGATGGATTTGGAATTTGCGCCTCCGGACGCTGACCCCACCCTTTTGCATCTCAAACTGTCTCCTTGGTGGCTGGACACTCTGTTAGGGTAGGTAGGGTGGTGGTGGTTGGAAGAGGGGCCAGAGACACACTGCAGTCTGGGCTCAAGGATGGGGACTCTCCCTCAGAGTCAGGAGGCCCAATTTATTTCCTCTATGCCCTAAGCCCCCACCCTGTCCAACCTTGTGGCGCCCTCCGCTACCTGATCTGCATGTCTAGCACTTGGCCTTAGACCCCCTTCTCTGCCCTCTGGGCCACTCTCACATCTCACTGCAACAGCTACTCATATCTGTGAAGCCAGAGCAGGCCAAAATCAATGTGAGTATGTCTGTCATTATCAGCAAGTGGGTGTATACGTGTGTTGTGTGCATGTGTCGTAAGGGGTGTATCACCGAGTGTGTCTACATGTGTAGGGCTATCTCTAAGCATGTCTGTGTGCATTTTAGTCTTGAGCATACATTTGGTGTGTGTGTGTGTGTGTGTGTGTGTGTGTGGAGACAAGTCGCCTGTCTATGTTGATTAGATAGGAGGTGAGCCCTGCAGTGGGTGGACATACAGGCTGACCAGCACACACACGCAGAGGCAGGGGGGAAAGCAGGAGTGGTGTTTTTCCGCTGGCTTTGTAGTTTTGTCCTGAGAGGCTCACAGAGGTGATAACCAGTCTGTCTCTAGGTCACCCAGATAACATTCCCATACACACAGCATTCTTCTTTTTCTTCTTGAGAGGACATACACACAAGTGTAGGTGAGCATCTGTAAGTGCAGGAATGCATGCACACATATCTTCACCCAAGTGTAAGGGCTCACAACACAAAACCACATCTCTCAACATGACCTGTCACACATGACACAGTTAGCAGGCCTCAGGGGAGTTAACCAAAGCTTCAGAGTGAGAGGATGGACAGAAGGTGTCTGAAAAGTTATAAAGAAAAATGATATGATAACACCGATAGACAAAGGCTAAACTTCAAAATCTCCAGATACAGACTGAATATGTTTATAACAAGATCCCAGTTGGGTTTCCTTGGTTTGGAGTATTTCAGTCAACTTAATTTGAGAGACCTCTTACGACAAAGTTGTCATAGAGAAAATAAAGTAAAACAAGTGAGACTAATGGCTCAAACACATCGATGTCATTCACCAACAGACTCAGCAGGGTTCAATATTGATTCAACATGCTGAATCTACCAAAAAAAAGGCCAACTAGGGACAACAAGTGCCAGTGGTTGTGAGACATACCACTAAAATTTTGGTGACATACACTCACAGTCCTATATTGACCACTGGCTAACCATCAGCGTGCTTTGTCAGGACCCTAAGGCTACATTCACACTGCCAGCCTTAGTGCTTAATTGGGATTCATTGGTCAGATCCAACTTTTTTGTTTGGCTGTTTTCTTCTTCTTTTTTTTTCTTAATTAGGCCAAAATCAGATTGCAGCGTGACCTGATAGCGATCCTTAACTGACTCACATGAACAAAAACAAAACAAAACGATAACAAAGACATCACACACAGCATGCTATCATACAGAAGGAAACATGGAGGTGACTACAGTCAGCCATTACAGCTTCACAAATAATTTTATGTGCAATAGCAGATAGTGAATTCGTGAGCAGATGATAACATGGACAGAAATGAGGAGGAAGAGCAACATTTTTTTAACACTACTGTATGGAGGTGCATGTGAATATGGATGCAGGGCCAGGAGTGGTGAGATTGTGACATGAGAGACTTCACTAAAAAAAATTTAGCCAAATTTTCAGGATGTCAAGGTCAACTTTTAACTCTGTCCATCTTAGCTGTCTTCCATGTTTGAAGTCACTGAGTGACTCCTGCCAGAGCAGAATTCTGATAAGGGTGACATAAAAGTTGCATGTATTCCAATATGACTGTTCAGACTTAGACTGGTCACATGGCGAAAAAATCAGACCTGTATCTGACTTAGGACCACATATGAAATCAGAATTGAAAGGATCAGATTTAATGTGATATTTTCTACTCATGTAATTAAGGGGAAAAAAAAGATCTGAGTCACATATAAGAAAATAATCTAGCTCTGGGCCACCTTTGCCTGCAGACTGAATATAGCCTAATAACATTTGAAATTAGACCTTTGAAAATCAAGGCAATTGTTTACAGAGCGATTGGTTTGCTGGTAAAACAAACCCACTTAGTTGAACGCTGAGGAAAACACACAACACTGCACTTCATGACACATTTATCGCCCTGTTGCTTCAACTCTGTGCCAGAGCGTTTTCAGAGCAGAAAAGTCCGCTGACGCACAGGTCAAAGGTCACCTAGCACTGCCCAGAGCAGTGACAGGCCAGCGATGGTCAGAGGATGTTGGTGGATAAACAAGAGAAGCAGGAAAAGAGGCGTAAGGACTCAGAGCCACAGCATCAGTGAGGGATCAGTGCAGACTATCTCATTACTCCCAGGCACAATGAGCACAACAACTCTCCAAGCACTTTATAATTGCTGCTTCCTAGGCTACAAACAAGCTGCGTTTATTATACCCCTTTCTACTCCTTAGTGCTTTGACTAAAAAAAAAAATCATCCTCTAATTGCCACATTTCTCTAATACTAGCGCACATCGGTTTCACGGGCGGTTTGTCTCCTGTCCTGGAGATGGCCAGTTAATAAAGTTTTTATCTGTCAACTTGGAGCACAGGGGAGGATCCAAGGTCACTGCTGCATATTTAAAACCTGGCTAGTCTTGGAATCTACCATCACTTTTGTTTACATAATTATATAAATAAGATGTAATTTCCTTTTCTCAGCAAAAAAGGAGAAATAAACATTATAATTTGAGGCTGATTATGACTCAAGGACTTTCAAGGGTGATTTTTTTTCTTTCATTTTCTAATCATCTCTTTGGCAATTATGTGCATTCCAAATACATTCTCACAGCTTTAATGTTTGCTCTTTTTTTTTTTTTTTTAAATTTCACAACAATCATATTAAATGTGCATTTAATTATAATCTAATTGTGCAGAAACAAAGCGAGGGGGTAAAAGCTACTGCCACAATACATCAAAAAGGTTTAGCTAAATAGGAGTGGTGGTTTTAAACTCAGCAGAAAAAAATCTAAACTCTTCGCTCTCACTCACTTACAGCGTGCACACAGTCATATTAAATCATATTGAGTGGCTTTTGCAGATGTTGGAACTCAGCATGGGTTCTTCAATCCAGTCTTTGAGCATACAGTATGTGTGTGTGTTTGTGTGTATCAATTAACAGCTACACCTTATGAACTGACCTCATGAACCCATAACAATAACAGTCTCCATTTAAAAAGAAATGTATAACAAACCCAACAGAGCTCAGGAGAAGATCAGTAAAATAACAAAACAAAACATCTAACTTGCACAAAATTACAGTAATAACACACTTGGGGAAGCCACAATCATAAATTGTATTAAGAATGAGGAGCAACAAAATTCCCTTTGCACCACAATATAACTACCCACTCTGTATTTGCAGTCAGTTACAAATTGTTGACTACTGTAGGTAATCAAGAAAAGATGGCAGCTAAACTCAAATTGACCTGTTTGAACAGTATACATAGTCAAAAAGAGCAGGTGGTCTAATCTCAGAAATCAAAAGTGTTAACAGCTTTATTGGAATGTTTGCTGTAAGAAAAGAAGAAAATACATATATCTGTATTTATGGGATTTGTCTTCCTGCTTTGTCATTTCAAGTGAATAGTCAAACTACATAACTGATTGAAACATAATTGAAATTGCAGTATGGTCAAGCGTAATATCCAAATTGCAGGAGCTGCAGTTTTTTATAAAGATAAAAATGTGACACAATATACCCCAATACATGAAGTATTGTGATGCTATAGAGATACCTAGCCTACCTGCATCCCTCAGCCCTTAGACCCTCACATCAACAAAGGGGGGGCGCTCAGGAAGAGCGGCAGAGGATGATGAGGGATCCCTCTTCCAGGATGGACTGGAATTTACACTAAAATTGTGAGTCATATCACAATTGTAATACCTGACAATATGTTTGCAATATGTTTTTTTAATATTGTGCATAACCAGTGAATATACAGTCACATTCATATTTTTGAATGCTGTCGAGCAATGAATTAGCTTCCCTTCTTTTTGGTAGTGTGAACATATAAGGATTTATGGTGACACTCTCATGTGATTATTCAATAGATTAACCTCTTTCTGCTCTAATCTACTTTATCCCATCAACTAAGTTAACCTAGTGGCAAGAGCCATGAGGAATACTGCATGTACTGCCAAAATATTTACAATATTTAGACTAAAAAAGCAGTAGGTATTTCAGGAGTAATGCATGTATCAGTTAATGACAATTAAATGTTAAAAAATACCTCCAGAGTAGCAAACATGGTGCTATTCAGATTTTTATTTGGCATGGTTATCCTCTCATCTTCTCACAAGGCCAACTCCACTAATGATGATAAGTATCATCAGAGGGGTGTTGCTACATGCATAGCATCACTCTAACACTTGTTGGGCAGCAACATATGCCTTGTAAACAGGGCTACAGCGATACCAGGAGACTATAGGATGAAGGTGATGGCTAAGAGTTATAATGCTAGCAGTGGTTCGGATTTGTTGTGCCCCACTGGGGATTACTGGATTATTTCCAGAAACAGGGAATGCATCTAACACCGGTCTACAGCCACAAGAACTCAGCATGTTTCTAAGGTTTTTTCTTGCTTTTTAGACTACATCAAAATCTGAACTGGTCGCTACTGTAAAGTCCCACTAATGATCAACAACACACCGGCCACCATCTTTCATCCTAATTTTTACACTTAACTCTGAAGTCATCAAATGCGGTATATGCATGGACTGTGTGTTCTTTTTTCTAAGTGGTTGGAGGTCAGGGGTAAAGGCTGGGCGGATTAGAGCCTATATCAGGTCAATGAAAAGAGGCCATATGGGCAAATGAGATCCATGTCTGTGAAGCACTAATCTGGGGATGCCCTCTGAGTGACCAGGGATGGACACTACCCTGAGTAGCTCAGAGGCTTGGGGATTCAAAAGCAGCCTGTGACCTGCTCTACTGTACCCTGTACGTTAGCTCCCCCATCTGACCCTGCATACTCAGAGAGGAAAAAGCCTGGCCATAAGCATTAAAGCGATTAAAAACACTACCAGGGTGGTGCCTTTTGACCAACACGTACCTATGTTGAAATTTCTTGAAAATAACATGAAAAATTTGGACAACAAAATTAGATTCTCAAATGTTATGACAATTCTTCCTGTGGTCTGAACCTTACTACTTTTATGTGGTTGAAGAAATATGATCCTAAGTCACGCATAAGAAGGATTCAAGTCAAAGTATATTTTCAAAATAATGGCTTAGATACTGTATACTGTAGATACAGTTGTGCTTACAGGGAAACAACTTCTATAGAAAGAAATATATACAGTTATTAGCAGACTGCTGAATAAAACGCTTGATGTTTGCCCCACAGCAAAAAAAAGCATAAATAAAGCAGTAGGAGGTATGGCAAGAGAAAAAAATAAAAGTGGAGATAAAACAAGAAGGAGGGGGTATTTATTAGAGATTCTGTCCCAGTGATTGGCTGCGAGCCGGGTAGCAGAAGGACAAATGGACAAATCTGAGGAGCTAATAAGAGTGAATACGGAACAGCCCTCATGGGCAAATCTGGCACTAAGATGATAATGAGATTATAAAACCCCACTATATTGCAGCAAATTGTATAAGTGTTTCATTGAACCTTGTTGAACTTTCATTTATGCATGCCAGGCTTTTCCCTTTTTGTCTCTCCCCTTTCTTCCTTTTCCTGGGATGATGGGTAGAGTAGGAGAAAGGAGGAGAGGATAAAATGCCTCCTGGATAGAGTTTACCTAGTACAGGGGTGAACTGAAGACCACAGACTGGGTTTTTCCAGACACGCTTCTAGTTAGCATAATCACAATAGCCTAAACTGTAAAGCAGTAGTGCTCGGCATGTGAGATGTGATTATAAATCACACTTCACATCTTGTCAGCATCCTTCATGCATGCATGTCACATAAAAATATAGATTTCTAAAACACCTAAACCCAGACGTAATAAAGGCAAAAGCATTAACATTTAAAAACCTGTATTTTTTATTTGCCAAAGCTTTGATATTTTCAAGTGGAATTATCTGAACCAATTTTAACGATGACATGTGAAGAGAAGCGTAAATGACAGTTCCAAAAGAACTTCTGTAGGACAGTATTTAATTTTAATCTTTCTACATTGAACAACAGTTAACAAAGCTGAAAGGCGAAAGAGAAAGAGAAAAAAACATAAAGCTGGAAAAAGTATTAAGTTCATCCATTGTTGCTTAGCCATAGTTCCCTTAAAATTTCTTTCAAAAGAACAAAAGAAAAAAAAGTGATTGCTGGAAATGTTGTTAGAAAAAATGGGGCTTTAGAGACAAAATAAAATCAAGAGTATCAAGAGTGAGAAAGTCTGCACATGCTGGGCAGGACATTTCAGGGACACCGCTGTTCATTTCCAGTGTGACACCAAAAGTAAATCGTGTTAATTTTACAAGAACTGATTTTTAAAATCAGTAACTACAGAAGCAATATCTTCACATAACTCAAATGAGCTGTCAAGATTAGATAATCCAATGGTCAACATTTCATGAATGTCACATCTCTGCTGCTGATGAATTACATAGTGTTTAACTTTGACAAGCTTGTGCAATTATTAGCTTGACATATTGATCAACTTTATTTCCTTCTGTTGGAAACACCCTTGTCTTGGACCTGTAACAAGGGTTTGTCTATTGACTATGTCGGCATATCTTTGATTCTGATCAGGGCGAAGATTCATGTCCAACAAAAAGCAAAGCGCTGGAACAGATCAATAAACACAAACAGTCCTCGAGAATTGAATCAAAGTATTGAATCAAAGTGGTCAAGTCTTTGAATCAAAGGAAATGTCCCTGAGAGACGGCAACCTACATGTCGAAACAGATTGCCCTGTCACCATGCAACAATACTGTGACCCAACAAAGGGCTGGGGGCAGTGTTGCGTCCAAGACACACAGTAAAGATATGGTGGTGGAATTTATCAAGGTTGATTCAGATATTTTTAACGATGAACTGCTGCAAAAGTTTCTGATGTAAGGCAACATTTCAATTGCTTTATTTCTTCCGTGGTATTTCTCTCAGGGTTGTGAGAAAGGGGTTAAAAACAAACATCTAAAATGTTCTAAAATGGAGAGAAAACCCAATATTTCTTTCATGGCCTGAGCCATTTCATTGAACCCACTATTAAAGAAATCTATGCACACTTGAGGCCCAAGTATTATATAAATGGGATAGCAATCCATATTCCTTTCAAGAAAAGGTTTGCATCTTAAGCTTCAATGTCATTATTCATTTATGCTGAACTCTTGTGTCTAAATGTGTTTCCACATTAATAAAGCATCACATTCACACATCTTTAGCTCTTTAAGCAAAGGAACCCTTAAACAGACAAGACTTCTTCCTTTCTTCCAGCTGTCATGACCTAAAACATCTTCTTCAACACATGCAACCTTTCAATGACTCTGACTCAGATGTCACAAAATCCATACAAATAAAAACTTAAGTAAAAGAACACTAAAGCAAAAAGGGAAGATATTCAGTGTATTTCTTTACTCTCCTGTTTGTCTCTTATATACCAGACTCTTGATAATGAGCCAAGGTACCACTCGAGCCAAGGCAGCTGAGAGTTAAATACATTTCAATCCGGTGCTTCACCATATAACAGATATTAAATGTCATTCATGTCATTCATGTTCCCAGCATTTGATACCATGGCACTCGTGTCAAGACGTGGACTACCAAAAGATAGCAACCATCATGAACCTGATTTTTCTGTGGTTGGTTTTACAAAAATGAATGTTTTTATCTAATCTCTCAACTCACTACCACCTCTTATTCCTTTGAGACTACTGGACTATCTTTTCATGACTGCACCTTTTCATCAAATGGCCTCATTAACTCATTTTCCCTGAATTGAGCAAAACATATATGGTATCTTTGGGTAATTGTGGTATGCATTTAAATTTAAATTTTTGTGGATTTGAATGATCTTGCTGCACAGTTTTAGGTTTTACAGGAAGGTTGGGATGTTGTATGGGCACAGTTGTGGATGCCACGTTTGGGTTTGACAGACATTTAAATGGAGAGTACAGTAAGGATTAGCAGTTCCATGCTTATTATAAAATGTAATAACTTAATTGCCATGATATTTCACTGAAAAATATTGTGCTTGATCTACTTTATTTTACAAGTAAATTTATAGGGACAAAAATTAGGTTGACTTGAAAAATTAAGTTATTTTACTGGCAAAATTAAGCTGACTTTACATGGATGTATTTCTTACATAGAGAAAAAATTGTAGATCATACAAAGACCAGTCTTGCTTGATCTACATAATAATCTCATGCAAAAAGGTGCCTTAATATTTTTAAGTAGATAAAGCTGAATATTTTTATCAATGTATTGGCTAAACTAGTGCATACAAACTTCTGAGGTTCTCTGCCTGTGCTCACAGAACTATGACGCATAACCTTCATTTTTTTACTTGTTGAATATAAAAATCAAAACACAGTTATCCAGGACCAAACACGCTCCCTATAAACCATTTCAAACTTGACAAAAAAAAGCGTTCTATAGGGGTTCAAGTGTATTTCCTATTTTTGCAATCATGTTACCATTATGGTGCACAAACTTTCGATAGAGGGCAGGATGTGATAAATCCATTATTACAAACTACCTCATCCTCCAGACCTCCTAATGTAACTTGAGTTAAATGGCTAGCTAATGACAGTGTACAAGTGTTAAGTGAACTACTACTACTTTGTGAGGGGTGTGGTCCACAACTGAAATGACAGCCAACTTTTTTTTGGCCAGGTGAGCACATGTGCCAACTTTTTACTGCTCCCTTTTATTTTCAAGACTTGATCAATTGGAACAACCATAAACAGAGCAAATCATAGCCACTTGTGCAATATTGATAGTCTTTGCCTCTAGTTGTGCCCTCCATCTGGACAGTGCACCGATGTATGACGTCATATGCATAAAAGCAACTGAAATGTTTGTTAATGCTCTACCTGACAGGAAGTAAACAGGGACCAAAGATGTTGCCTTAGCAACAGAAGAGCAATCAAACAGTCCATTCCCCAGCTGTAACATACCATAAATGTTTCAGATCTAACTCTTTATGTCTGTAGAACATTAAGAAAATCAACACAAAAGTCTTCCACCTAAACACAAGCTGTGCATGACTCAACACTCTTTCCAGTTTCCTTATTTATCAAAAGTATAATCAGTGTACTTCCAACATAATTGTAATCCAGGCTTTATTTTCTTCCAAAAAATTATCAGATGGCAGGACTTTTTATTTGTTAGACTGTCAAAACATATTTACTTGCTTTAAGCAAGGTTACAGACTGTTATCCACAGCCAAAGAGCCCTCACTGTCTGCCTGAACCTCCAGTCTGACATTTCTAGTCGTTGTTATCTTGAAAACTGCAGTTGTTTTCCAGCTCTAACATGGTGCAAATCTTTTCCCATGTTTCTTTAACTGTCACTTTCAGGTGTCTTCAATAGACCAATAGAGTACCAATAGAGCAGAATAAGAACAACACACCTGGCTGAGATCTCTAACAAAGTCCAGCTGGTTATTGTAAAATCAAGCTGTTACCAAGGTCAAGAAAGTTTGTTTTGTTCTTGCTGAAAAGACTTTAAGCTGCTGAAGATTTAGTTCCCCGAGTAATGTCATGGCATAATGCTTCTGAAACTAAACCTGGCCCTCCAGTCTCCAAAACACAAATCACACAAAGAGAAAAAAAGAGAATAGATAAAAAAGATCTATGCACAGCATAGTCTCCACCAACCACGCATTTCTGACTCAACTTTTTTTCTCTTCTTAACTGAATGCCTTCAATATGACCCCAGCACTGTGCCTCTAGTTTGAGGGCGGTAAACTGGTGCAATCGCCCAGTCATCACCAGGGAAGCATTGTCTGAGATTTACTCAGGCACTGAAGAAAAAGAAATTATCAGAAATTTTCATTATTTGATGACTTGGGTATCCAAAGAAAATATTACATATAAGGAAAAGATACAAAGAGTACTCAAGAATCACTGCTCAACTAAACAAAATCCACTTTAAGTTGGTTTTCTGATAATAGGGTTGTAGTTTGTGATATCACTGTATAATCACAAATCAAATTGTTATTCCATCTCACAAATTGGAACTTTATTTTCTGACAGACACACCGATACCAGAGATCAGTTGTGCTCAGTCTCAGCATTTTCCACACTAATGTGATATGGTCTGTCACAAATGTGACCCAGACAATAGCCTGATCCAACCTCAGTGAATCCAGGTCAGAGGTTAGGGTCCGGTTCACCAAAGTTTACTTGTCTATTTCCTGCAACACCCGCGTAACGTGTGCCGGTCAGGCTAAGAAAACACTGAAGCACATATGTGAAAACACAGGCACAAACACATACACATTTTCATGTGATCTTCCATCGAGACAGCGGACTTCCACCTTACCAAGCTGAAAAAACAGTGGATGGAGGGGGTGAGGTTAATTTGAGTGGGCCTGAGTTTCCTCTCAAAGCGTTAAGTCACACTAACATCAATCAGACAGTGTGTGTGTGTGTGGTGAAGAGGTGCAGACAGTTAGAGGTGTTTCACGGTCAGTGGTGCGTGGCTCAGGGAGGTGAGGGTTACAGTCAAGTCAAACCTACAGCAGGACGGAGCACATTCGCAATAAGAGCTTAACAGTGTGTGTGTGTGTGCGTGTGCGTGGGCACGCGCGTGCATGTGTGCGTGCATGCTCTGTATCAGCTTTTATTCTGAGGCACTCTTTTGTGTCTCTGTGGTATCTTGGTACATTAATAACACTGAGCCACAGAAGTATGAGCCTTAGGTAAAGAAGAAAGGCAGAGTGACCTCCCATGTCATTGCACAGAAATTATTTCTCATTTCTATAACAATATTGCATCACTTTTCCAGCCAACTCCCTGCTATTTTCATTCAAGATACAAAAAAAATCAAGAAATCCTTTCAACAAAATCCTCACTTTTAATTATGGAAAACCTAGCAGGAACGCAAGAAAGGTGGGCACAAAAAAAAAAATACATACAAAGAAAGAAAGAAAGAAAGAAAGAAAATGAAAGTGAGTCTCTTTCTGCAGTCCTTTAGGGTTAATTACAGCCTTGTGTTGGGATGCTTGTAACAGAACAGGGTGGGTAATTAAAGTACAGGTAAGACATTAACTTACTTTTGTTAGCCATTAATCAGTGTTTACCTTCGGAGAGCTCTCCCTTTGTAATTAATAATCAGCTTGGACAATGAGTAATCACCCAAGAGGAAGTTGTGTGTACACATGTGTGTGCTTATGTATGTGTGTGTCTGTGTGTGTGTTATTAGCAAAGGGGGGTTTTCCAACCTTTGAAACAGCATCTTCACTGATCAGACAACTAATCATCCATCTCACCAGAAAAAAAGTCAATAAACTAAGCAGCAAAAACACAGGAGCACTTACAAGAAAAATGACTATACAATTGGGATTTTCTTTTCTTTTCATCCATCTTTTTCTCATCACGCTAATTCTCTCCCTTCTTGCGTATATCCTTCTCTCTGTATCTCGACGGCAGCGTAGATTTGGAATGATCACATCTTGCGCAGGCCTCAGCAACCTCACTTAACCAGCACTCCTGGACTTATTTTTCTGTCAGCCTTTTACTTACTCCACACACACACACACACACACACACACACACACTCTGACACACACAAAGGGAGCTTTTCCAGCAGGAGATTGGTTCCACTTTATCTGCATATTTAGCCTGTGTTCGGCATGCTCCTAACTGATAAAATTCTGCTAGTGTGCCAGGCCACTGCCAAACGCCAGAGCAATGACCTTCTTGGGGGAACAAATTCTTTTTGCAAGATGGAAAAGAATGGAGTGAAAAGAAGAAAGATAAAGACAAAAAAATATATGTATAAAAAAATGAAAGGGAGGGAATCTAGCCAGTCAAATGCGAAGGGAATGAGTCCAGGTTTTTATCGCATTTAGAACAAGAAATAGAGACGTTAGCGGACACCCCTGCTATGCGTTATTCTCCCTCTCTCTCTGGGTCCTTCCAGCCCAGTCAGAGTGCCATGCTGGTATACCGCCGGCGCTTCACAGATGATTAAGAATAACAGACAAGCTCTGCCTCCACTTCTCCCTACCTCCTTCTGCCAAGAGTCTACCAGCATGGAAAACACAATCATCATATCATCACTGCTCCACACAGGGAGGCAGAACGCAAGCAGAGGAGGGGAGAGGCAGATGTATAGAGAAAGTCAGAAGTGGAAGAAGAGAGGGAGAAGAACAGACGCAGAGATGGAAAAAGAGCAACGGCAAGACTTGTCCTTCAACCCATTCTCCCATCATGCTGCCTGACCAGTTCCAGTGCCTGTATTTAAACACACATCCAATACTTTGTTAGCCTTCAGACATCTTAGTGTGTGCGTGTGTCTGATCACATGCCATTCTCCACAGCAGCAGAGTCGCCCCGGGCCTGGCTCAGTCTGGCTCTGCACAAGAGCGGTACTTCACACTGTGATGTGTGTGTTTGGATATGCGCGTGCATGACAACAAGGACTCACCGGTCTGTTCTCTGTTGTAGAGACACTTTATGATCAACCCTGATTACCCGCACCTACACACACACTCAGGCACACACACATACTCATACCATAGCAACCCAGTCAACAGCATTCAGAGGTGACCGTTGGGAGCTGTATGTGGGTTGATTGAAGTGCTGGGCCACGATGCCCTGACAGCCTTCCCTCAACCTTCTCTCAACCTCGTCACCTCTGTTGCTCTGCTGTGACTCTCACCACAATGGCTGCTGCCTGTGAACCTGCCAGGCTGCCAAGGACACAAAGACGACTGAGACAACCTTTGACATCAGAAGCTGCCACCAAAAGACCAGAGACAAGCAGATTTGGCAGCTCCGTTAACAGGCCAGAGACTCAGATCTATTCAGCTCAGTTAAAGTAGCAAAAGTCAATAGAGCACGAGTCAATAGTGCATACATACAGATGGACGCTGTGTCAAACAGATCTGCAGTGGGACAATGTCAGGCATGCCAGCAGTTTCAAAAAGTAGATGGCAATATCTTGGCTCAAAGGTTGCTGTCTTTGACCATCAGCAGTCACAGAGAAGGGACATAGAAAATCAAGGTAAAATACTGACATTTGAACATGAAATACAGTGTGGGGTTTTGTATTGAAGACTAGATGACATTTCAAGGAGCTGATTCACTGGTAGATGTTAAGGCCACCCACCCACACAGCTCCATGTGGAACATGGTGTTTTAGTGGCAGAGATGAGATAGCAGTGTTGGAGATGTATTCACGAACATGTGGAGCATGTGTAAGATGACCTATTCATTTACCATGATGTCACAGAAGGGCTTTGAAGAGAATAAAGCAGGGCCGCCAGAGTGATGATGAAAATGAGTGATGAGACAAGGATGTGTGTTTGTATGTGTGTACACATGAAACAACTGATACACATAAAGTAAAAACAGGTGCATTATATACTCATGACAAATATATTCTTTCCTGTTAGGACTCTCCTTTTGTTTCCCTGTGTGTGTGCGCCTGTGCGTGCATGCCTGCATGTGTGTCACTCTTCAAACAACACTGCAATCATCATCTCTTATCAACGGTCATGTTGAGGATTACAGCTTTCAACCCTAATCCTACATTAAGGACACATTCTCATGATGGCTGTGACATCATCAAGGCCAGTCAACCACAGAGAGGGCACAGGGACAGGAAGCCAAACACCACAGGAGAGGATTAATGAATATAGGAGACAGCGTAGATGATGAAAAAGAAAGGAGGGTGCGACAAAGAAGACAAAAATAGAAACAAAATCAAACGGCACTTTTTCTGTAGCATGTGTGAGACAGCATCTGTTTCTGCCAGTGTTTGTGTTTCAAGATAATCTGCCGCCGCTTCAGTTTCTCAGTTTCTCTGACAATGATCTTCCTCAATCAGTGCTACTAAGACCTCCGATCTACCCAACACCCACAAGCATGTGCGCATGCACACACAAGAATAAATAATGGCAACATCTGCACTACACTGCGTTGACTGAACACTGATAATCTGTACGTGTGCACTGCTATAGGCCACTGATGAACACACGCAGTATACAGAGGTAAAATAAACACATAGGAAAGCATTTGTGTCTATTAAAACCACCTATTTCCATTTTTCTTCCAGAAGAGATCACTCCCACTTTTAAGCTATCTTTAGTCCTGCTCCAGACATGTTTAAAGTATGTAAAAATGCTGATTGATAGTTTTAGCTTAAGTGAAAATCTGATAAGAGGCAGGAGGCAGATCTACTCTTTCACCCCAATTTAGAAATTCTGGATCTGGCCTCACGCCCTGTCAACTTGTTATGCCAAGTTGACCGTTAAAAGAGCAGAGCCAATTAAGATGGCTCATGTCAGCATTACAGGAAACATTTGAGTGTTTAAGCAATACACGTTTTAGCCTCAGTCAGACTCAAACTCATATGAGGAGTCTGCTGTGCACCAATATCAGCGACTAGCATTTTGATTGGCGGCAATCTGAAAGCAACCTGTGGTAATGATTTTTGAACAGTTTATTAATCTTTTATTATATCTATGACAGTCAAAACCCACTATTTTAACTTTCACTGCATAAAAGGTTGTGACCCTCTGTTAAAGCCTTTTTAATGCAATGGGAAAGTATACAATCGGCATCACACCTGAGTCAAATGACTCTGCAGTAATCATAGGTATCTTCGCCTCCAGCCCCGATTGGTATTGCATGAAACACGCTAATTTTAGCTCTGTAACTAGTGAAATGCAATGACGTGCTGCCACTAAATACAATCTGTCTCCACTACGGCACTAAAAACATCGATCGAAATTAGTCTGAACAAAGTTTGAAAGAGAGACTGAATAGGTAGTAGATAAAGTAAGAAAAAGATATATAAAGAGAAGTAACCACTGTAAAGTTTTCACAGACCTCTATCTATGCTGCTGTCCACTGTTTATCTGTTTTCTGACCTGTCTGTGACGTCAAACATGACACACAAAAAAACAACCTCACACACTAAGAAAGGCATACTCTGCTGCAGGGCTGTGTGCACAGCTCTGGTCCACTAGCAATGGGGAAATAGTCTATAGCCTATGTTTAGCAAGTTCACACTTGTTTGAAAAGCCTGTGCGCACACGCTAATTTTGGTGGAAAGGAAGTATTAGCGGCCAGAACTGTTCAACTGTCATAAATTGAACCAAGTCAAATTCCTTGCACAATCACTGGAAACATTGACGAAATGCTATGTTGTGTTTGGTACCTGCAGAGACTCGGGGGCAGTCTGGCAGCATGGGATCCAGTGGTGTGTCCAGGGGCTCTGGACTCGATACCCAGTTACAGCAGTGCTGTAGGGAGAACAGAAAAAAGGACATTGACAATTGAAAATTCAGAGAAAGGCTTTCACATCATATGCTTTATGTGGCGTCTACAAAACATAATAGATTACTTATGGAATGTGGAGTGTTTGGTAAATGAAAAAAAGGAGCATCCTCCACTATACCTCCCACACACAAGAGGAAATATATGCTCAAAGATGGAAATATAATAAGTGAAGGGATTTAATTTAACAATGCATGTCTTTTATCTTGATGCTTTAAATGTATAGTTTTTTAGTTTTATAGAAATATAGCAAGTATAATTGAAATTCAAAGAGATATTAGAGACAAAAAAGAAATGCAGAGAAAGAAAAGGAAAAAATAGGGAGGCAATGGAGACAAAAGAAAAAGGGGACAGGTGCAGAGGAAAGGGGGAGAGACGATAATCTAGAAAGAGGTGTGTGCGTGCCTGAGCGAGGTGGGGGGAGAGAAAGAGAGAGAGACAGGAACAAGCAATTAAAAGCTCTGTGACATGTTGCTCAGACAGCTTGGCGTTTGTTTGTGGTGGAGAGCTGAGGCCTTCTACCATGGTGGATCAGTGAGTGCCCTGGGGGAGGGTGTCTGCCCAGCTTGCTGACCCATAACCCCCTGCAAACACCCCTAGTCCTCTCAAACCCCCTGTGGTTGACAACTCTACTGTCAGAAAGAGGTGAAGACCTCTTTATCCGGATTTTGCTGCCTTCATCTTCCTGTTTCAGTAGCGCCACCAAGGGGTGGTTGGGTGGGGCATTGACTCCCTTTGCACATATTTATACAGAAATATAACACACAAAAACAGGAATGCTGTGGAACTCAAAATGATAACTGAACCAGTGTATTAGTCTATGCACATCAGGAAATTTGTAGTATTTACTGTAGAATGACAAAAACAGTATCAGTATGTAATATCTTAACTCTAATTTGACATAGTTTTCAACTATCCTACATCCTGCATGGGTCCAATTTTGCCACAAAGCTCAGTACTGGAAGCAGCCTGTTGCACCTAACTATCTCTTAGTCAATTCTGGACGCAACATGACTTTTTAATATAATTTCTACAACCCAGCCTATGATTAAACACGGTTCTGCTGTTACGTCGTTTTGCGTAATGCACTGTCCCATTCAGATGTGCAAACACACTCAGTCATCTTCCACTTGTTGATGTAATGCAAAGTGAAACAGAAATAAGTGATTTTGCTGTAATCATCTGTCGTCATATGGCCCACTGCTATCAGTCAACTGCATCCTCAACCCTGGGATGATGTTTTGTTGAATGCTTTCAGCACATTTTGTCATTCTTCCATATGATACAGTTGTCGGATCAGGCAGAAACTAATGCACAGTCATCTCATGCACTGCCCATCCGCATTTAATTCATCTTTACCCATACCCATTCATTTACATAAACATATTTTCTACCCGTAACGCAACTTTTTTGTGGGTTTCTAAGCGGGGACCCAACCTGGCTGTGGGTTTTGGTGCGCCACTCAAACATCAGTTCAGTGGCCCCATGTGGCCACCCCTGTGAAAAAATTTCTTGGGGCGCCACTGTCCTGTCTGTGTCTTTCTACCCACTTAGGTTACTTCAAACACATTAGGGTTAAATCCAATGTACAATTAATGAACTGCATCTGTGCCAAACTTCAAAACAACTTACTATTCCCATGCTTTGAGTTTTTAGTCTCTGGGCCAGCAGATGACAACATATCAAAGCGTGTTTTCCCTTTTGACCGTGCAATGTGGATTGGTATGCTGAGGCTTGTAAGGTTAGTACAAAAACAAGGGAGAGGGGAGAGAGGGAGAGAGGGAGAGAGGGAGGCTGAGAGGAATGCTTGGAGAAGACGTTCTCCAGATAAGATAAAAGTTCAATAGAAGAAAGAGAAAATGTAAAGAGATTAGAATGTGCAGCTGGCGTCCTTCTGAATCACTGCTTATCTGCCCTTGTTTACTTTCACCCTGGCCCCCTGACAGCCATTACAGTGTTGCACATGCTTGTGTGCGCGTATGTGCTTGTGTGTGGGTCAGTGATTGCATTACGGGGGGTCTCCCATGAAGATGTGTACCGTTGTGAACCCTTCAGACTCAAATACACAAACACGCACATGCTTTTTGCATTTTTGCCCTCAGCAACCCTGACTCCCAAGGCCCTGCAGGAGGAGGGACTGGACTGACAAATCTATGAAAAAAAAACACATACACACAGCATACATGCAAAAAAACAATCCAGAGTTATATCACACTTTACTCAGCTGTCATCACTCAAGATAATCCCTCCACACACACAGCCTACACCCAAATATGTTTTATGTTTTTCTGTATGAATATCTAAAGGTACACAGGGACACTGATGCCAAACTGAGCTTGTCTTAGCGGTTGCTTTTTGTCTACAGATGTTTCTGCAGCTATGTCAAAGTAAATTTCTTCTGTTACTGTCTGCTTGACATGTGTTTTTTTGTCCCACAGTGATTTATTTACTGTAAGCCTATAGAAAAAAATATAGAAACTTATTGCAAGAGATGAACATAATGCAACGCCTGGCCCATATACACATATCTTTAGCAAATATCAACAAGTGAACACAATTCACTTGGGAAAAGTGCACAAAAAAAAGGTCAGGTATTAAACTTTAGTTTGGCTCCTGAGTGATCCATTCCTATCCAATCAAAAAAAAAAAAAAATTAAAATCAGGTAAAGAAAAAACTGAATAAATAGTACAAATACCATTCACTCGCCTCCTCATATTTATTTATTTTTTTTGGCTTTGTCACTCCAAAGTGCAAGTTGTTAAGGAGTACAGAGGAACCAAAGAGGTAAAAGAAAGATCAGCGAAGAGATGAGGGGGGATGGAGGGGATGAGGATGGGGGGTTTAGTGTTGGGAAAAGACGACAAGTCATCTTGGTAAACAGTGGCATATTGTGTATTTTTAGATCCTTTGCTTTGCCCTAGATGTGCTTTCCTCTGAGCCTGGGCTTGAGGGCAGAGCGGTGTAGAGCAGCACAGAAGCAGTGGGGCTCCTTGACTGCTACATCAAGTGTCTCATTGTATCTCCTTTAATTCATTCAGTCTGTCTGGAGGAAGATGTCAGCTGGGCTGTGGAGCAGTGGGCTGAAGGCGGCTGGAGAGAGGGAAAGTAGGGGAGTCTTTCAAAGGGCCCTGCTCCCTCCCCCTTCACCTCCACCACCACCACCAATAGAGGCAGGGAGGCCAGGGTTTGAATAGATTTGTCAAGGCAAAAACACACATGTGCATGCAAACTCTTGCATAAATGCACACACACTAACACACACACACACACACACACACACACACACACACAGCACACAGCCCCAGTGCTGTGGGAGACCGCAGGCATAACAGCAGTCACATAAAGGCAAGGCCTGCTGGCTGGGATTAGAGAAGGGCGACGTGACAAAAGGATGGCACATCGTATCGGCTGCCTCTGACGCATAGCATCATCACATCAAGCAGCTCGTCCGCTGATCAATGGCGCCATTGAACTAAAGGCAGACAGAGAAACAAACATGTAAACAGATTTGCTCTCCCCCACCTCTGCTGCTCTGTGCATGTGTGTCAGTGTATGTGTGTGTGTGCGTTTAGATTTGTGCTGGATATGCACACACGCGTTACCATGCACACGATCTGTAAGACACCTTGCTGCAGAGTCCTTTTTTTAACTTAAATCTGGGCAGGAACTTGAGAAATTAAGCCAACACGGAAATGTCAAAAACTGCAGTTCTTTAAGTGGCCACATGCGGCTGGTTCTAAAAGCAGCTTAATACTAATAGATCCCAATGTTAAAATGCTTGACCTTACAGCGAAAATAAATATATGTACGACCTTGTACATTAAAAAAAAACTAAAAACAAACACTTGGTCTATATAGCTAATTTCAATATTCATGACAACTGTGTGTGAATTTTTATATAGCTCATTTATTTACAATTTATTAAGGCTTACAGTTATACATACTTAAGAATATGGTCCCCTGCGTAAAAGTGCAAAGGCAGCATGAAGAAGGGACTTCGTAGCTGCCCTGTAGCGCAATCTCTTTGTAAAAAGGGCTTATGAGTCTTCTCCACACTCTCTGGAAAATATAGTATCTCTGGTTCCAAAACTCCAAGTTGGCGACGGTGAAAATGCAAATACGGGAGTCCACAAACCAGTGGATGATATCATGGTGGCTATGTCCGTTATTTTTATTCAGTCAATGCTTATATCCCATCACCAGCATTATAGAGAAACAAAAGTCTAAACGGTCTTTTAAAGTGGAGAGTTAGGAGTTAAAAGCTACATACTAAAGCTCGTAGGGTTCAAATGATAAGCAGGTGTCAGCTCAATCTCTCTACCTACAAGAGATGTCTTCTTTGTTTATACGCATGTGTTTGTGCGTGCATGTGTGTGTGTGCGCGCAGTCACAATTCACCACCTGCTGCCTTCTGCAAGTCAGAGTGGAAGCCAGCCTGTGTCTTTCTCATAAGCAACAAACACACACACACGCACACTGTGAGTAATGGACACAAAACACTGCACACAGCTGATGGCAGGGTGATCTAATGGAGCCTTCACAAAGACCAAATAGGTCTCTCATAGGTGTCCATATCCACTACACAGTTAAGTGTCACAGGAATACACATACAGCGCCTTTAAAAAAGGCATGTGTAGTCCCTACCTTCCAAAACCTGCATCAGGATAACAGAACAAACTATAGTTTTGCCAGAATTCATTCAAATATATGTAATGTATAGATATAATGTATATAATTATAACAATTTAAAAAGTGAACCTAAAATAACTCCATAAACGGGGTGAATCAATTATCAAATACGTTACACAATTATCTAGTTATTTTTTTGGAAACTGTAACATAGATCTCAATAAAAATATTAACAAAATATAGGTAAATTTCTATTTGCAATTGTAAACAATCGGCTCCATTTTAGGTAAAACCGTATCTCCACCTCTTCTCTCTGAAAGCAACCGGGACTGAGAACCATGATAGAAACTCTGTGCTAAGTGTACAAAAAGTCTCCTAAACCATAACACACATGACAGCCTGCAACCTAACTTCTCAGAAAGTAGTCCTGAGTATCAATTTTTGCTCACTCTCTCTGTGTCTGTCTCTCTCCCACCTCCTCCAGTAGCTGTATAATCTCAATGGATTAGGATGGTTTATTCATGACCATAGTGTACTCTGTATGTGTGTGTGAGTGCATGTGTGTGTTTGTGCTCTGGGCAGGCCACTAGAGTGTGACAGCAGGCCAGCACAGTGACAGGAGACACCTTGGAGACTGTGACAGGTTGCCAGCTGTACACCATCATTCGCATTTCTCTCTCTCACTCACTTCTCCTCACTATGCTACTCATCTATCTCCACATACATCTCTTCATCTCTCCTCTTCCATCTGTATTCACTCCATTCATATCTTACCTGTCTTTTTGTTTTTCTTTTCCACAACTCTAACCTGTGCCGGCAGTCAACGGGATCTAAATAATTGAACGTTTCTCATACTTTATTTCTTTTTCTCCCTCAGTCAATGGATGGAGTCTCTCTATCTCTACCTCTGCTTATTCCCTGCCTTTTTTGATTTTCTTTCATCTTCACACTATATTTTGTCTCCTGGCAGTGACGTCAGTTGCCCCTCGTCTGACCCATTTGGTCTGTGTAACCTGGCCCAGCAGGCGCTGATCTCTAAATCCTATCTCCTCTCTTTTACTCGCCTCTTCTCATGGCATCATCCCACCATCCAGCGACCTCTTAAACCCCGGAGGGAGAGAATTATCTCTGTCCGAGGAGAACAGAGCAGTGCACTGCTGGGGTGCCCTGACCTCACATGCACCCATTCGTATGGGCACCCACATTTATACACCACCCAGGGCATTATACAGGTTCGCTGCTTCCTCCCCTCTGTGATGTGCAACACCTTCTGGGCTCTGTGTGTGTGTGTGTGTGTGTGTGTGTGTGTGTGTGTGTATGTGTTGTTCATTAATAGCTGTCCTCTTCGACCTAAATGCACAATACAAGTGTTATTCAGGAACTCGTGGTTAGCACTGTTGCCTCACAGCAAGAGGGTCCCGAGTTCGATCCCGGGTTGGAACAAGTTTGGTCTGTGGGCAGGGGCCCTTCTGTGCAGAGTTTGCATGTTCTCCCCATGTCTGTGTGGGTTCTCTCTGGGTTCTCTGTCTTCCTCCCACAGTCCAAAGACATGCAGGTCAGGTTGATTGGTGACTCTAAATTGCCCTTAAGTGTGACTGTGTGCGTGAAAGGTTGTCTGTCTATATGTGTCGGCTCTGCGATAGGCTGGCAACCTGTCCAGGGCCCGCCCTCTGCCCGATGACAGCTGAGATTGGCTCCAGCCCCCCTGTGACCCTTATGAGGACAAGCGGTTACGGACAATGATTGAATGAATGATTCGCATTTGTAAAGGCCTCTACATAGTTCTCTTCCAGAATGTTATTTATGAGCACTAATGGGTTTTTTTTAGCTAAGTATGAGAGCATTTACTGCAGTTAGCTGACATCATGGACTCTTCGCTGTGTTTTACCTACACAGAGATAGGCACAGGAGAGGAGAGACAGGTTAACTGAACGTTACTTAAGTTGATGACAATTCGTTGCATTACATGCAATAAAAGCAGGTTCTCAAAAACCAAAGATGGACAGACATCAACTGCCCCAAAGGTCTGAAAATCAAACTAAAATGTCTGCATTTTTTTGTTTTTTTAAGATTTTTTTGGGTGCATTATCCCTTTTTTTATAGGACAACTTGAAAGAGACAGGAAAGGTGGGACAGAGAAGAGGGAACAACACACAACAAAGGGCCACGAGCTGGACTCGAACCCAGGCCACTGCAGAAGCACGAAGCATATGGGGCGCATGATATACCCAGTGAGCTAGAGGCTATCCCATATCTGGATCTTTTAAAAGTACAACTGGACCTGAATCAGGCGGCAATGGCGAGGATGCGAGCAGCTCTCCTGCTGATACAGCTGCACTGCCCCGACATGCACAGAAAGACAGACTTTGAACCATCTTGGCTGATAGAGAAGAAATTCTCCTCCTGGCTTTACCAGACCAATATTGGTAAGGCTAGGTGCAAAAGTAAATAAAAATTAGCAAATGTATAAATATTTTTGTGGTTTGGCCATGTTTTGTGTGTGGTAGTGGAGTCAATTTAATTTTTAATATCACAATAAAAAAAATTGTGATTTACACCCCTAGAAACTCATTGGGTAAACAGATCCCCCAAATAAACCACCACCAAGCAGTCAACCTTGGGGAAACACTGTTGATATATAGAGATGTTACAAGGGGGCATTATATGCATTTACTGTTTGTTTGTGTGTCCATGTTATGTACTGCACCAATGACTGCATGGACGTCTACTGTGTGATCACTAAAAGGCGAACATTGGGAAACTGAGCCAATAATAGAGAGCCCTATATCATTAGCATATTGGATGGAACACAAAGGGACTATGACCTTTTGGTGGAACCGCTGCACATAACACAGCACCGGTGTTAGTGTAAATGACAAGGGACAGATTAGATTTTGGATGCATCTCAATCCTCATGCTGACCTGGGGCTTGTTAACTAGCACTGCCATCCAGGCCCAGAAGCCAGGGATGTGATGAAATACTGAATTTGAGCAAGACCATTGCGGTTATCAGTTTTGAAAATATAAGAACATCTCATATCTATATATCTATCAGATGTTAACAAAAGATAATGTATATCTCGCCACTTAGCACTGATCAGCAGTATTTATCATAACTGGCTGTCTTTGTCTGACACTAAATTAACAGACAAAAACAACCTCTGTGCTAAAATACTGAGTACCCATTTTTCTATCAGTAAGGTGGCAAGAATAAAAGACATCCACATGGTTTGCCTTTCTATTAATTCAGTTACAGTTAAGCTGGGTTTCAGAAGATAAAACATTTTTTGTTGTTGTTAAATAAAATTGATGTAATGATTTACATAATGATTTTAATGGTCCCCGAGAGAAATACAAAGAACTATAAACACTGCTTTGGAATTAGCAACAAGTAATGAGCACTCTTTTAGAATAGTGACACTAAAACTACAATCTGAGGCTGGGAGTTTAAAGAAAAGAGGTAGAAAAAAATACAAAGCTGATAGCAGACAAAATGTTGAATCTAGAAATCTACACATTTCCTCCATATTAGCTTTTGTTTTATCGTTGAGAAGGGCATAGCAAGGCACAGGTGTGCTACTGTTTCCCTCTAGAAAAATTCTCCTCTCCTAATTCACACAAAAAAGGATCACGGGTTAATGAGTACGAGGGAGAGTGAATCCTCGTCCATCCCCTTACTCCGACTGGACAAAGAAGGTTATTTCAGATTTATTGTTCTGGGTAATCATCACAAATAGAAAATCACTTAACATTCCAATTATGCTGTGTCCCGAACATCCCTTAGATGAATCAAAAATAGGAAATGCCAGACAAGGAGAAGGGGGCCAGTGCAACCTTGAATCCCCACCACTCAAACAGACATACATATACACTCACAGACAAGTAACACACACTCAAGTGTACAAAACCAAACACACTTGCGAAATGGGAGATGACAGAAATAGCAAAAGCAAAAGGCAAGGGATATAAAAGAGGATGTAAGACAAATAAAGGTATGGCATGTAGGTGTGTGTGTCTGTGTGTGTGTGTGTGTGTGTGTGTGTGTGTGTGTGTGTGTGTGTATGTGTGTGTGTGTGCATGACATTTGCATCCCTGGCTCTCAAGCAGCTCTGGTCTTGGATGGTCCTCATCTGTATGTGCATACTGAGTGAGCCCAGGTGCTGCGTATGGCACAGAGGTCACACCAGAAAGGGCAAGTGCTAAAATGAAGCTAACACAAATGCACATGTGCACGTGCATTCTATCTCACACGCTTACCCACAAGCACATATAAACACATGCATGCATGCACATTTGCACGCCCTGCCACATACACACGCACCAGCGAGGGTTGACTGTCTTAGTTATTCATTGACATGCACCCAGGAAGAAAATGTGGGGGCTGGTTTAAAAAAAATAAATAAAGACAGCAAGGGAAAACATGCAAACAATGGTTCTCTATCACTTCTAAGGCTAGCTGTTGGTCAGGGGTACCTATGAAGGTCAGAGGGGTTGTGCAGGGAGAAATCAGAGAGGAGCAAAATCTGAGAGACCTTAGCTCACAGCTGGGTGAATTTACATGATGAGATGGGAGCTCAAGAATGGACCCCTGTACAGTTTGCAGCGTCTTTGTTTGCCTTCAGTTTGTGTATTTGCGCATGTGTGGCTATCTCACCTGCTGCATCCAGTCCTGAGTGCCTTTGCTGGTCTCCTGCAGCCAGATGTTGTGAGCAGAGTCGGTCAGAGCCACGGCACATGCTCTGTTCTTCACTTGCATTTCCCTCTGATTCATCTGCCATGAAAAACAAATCAAATTAGTCTTAGTCAGCCATGCAGCATGTTGATGATACAATCACTGCTGATGAGGACAATGTTTGATTCAGCAATTTGAACAACAAAAAGACCATATGCTTTAAGACACATGATAGAATATATTCTTTAGCAAAAAAAATTGCATAGATGTGTATAAAATTATTTTAATATGACATGGTCACTGTGTCAGTTGATACAGCCTAATAAAAAATGGATTCCCTATCCATCCACACTCTGAGCCTACTCCCCACACCATGATAGCACTAGCCCAGTGGACAGCGAATACAGATTCAACCTGGTGTAGAGCATAATGTTATAAAGTGAAATATGAAAGAGCTGTTCCTCTATAGCATGTCCTTGTCACGTTCTGTGCAAATGTCCTTCCCTGTGCACGTTCAAATACCTCTGTCCCCATTCTTAATACCCTTTCCCTTCACATGTCACAGAGAATGTGGCTTCCGCAGGCCCGTCTTCCTATTCCCCTCTGAATGTCAACGCCAAGGAAAATGTCACGCAAAGGACTTGTTACTGCACTACAATAGACTTCCCACACCGCTGGTCCCACCCCAAGGAGTACCATAAGCCAGGCCCTGGGAACGAGCCGTTTCACTACTTTGCTTTAAGATAAAACAGGAAGAAAAGAGAACAGGACTTGTAACAATAGGTTAACAATCACTTATTGTATACGTTTAGTGAAGCTTGGAAAGAGATTGGTAGACTGGGGATGGGCATAGTGCTGCAGAAAAGCACTCTCTGGTCAAGTACACATGGCGCTAAGGCCATACGGACATAATTTCAATGGCATTAAAGGGGAACAATATCTAAATTGAGAATTTCAATATGTTATCTCCATGGTGTAGGAACCTTCAATCTATATTTATGAACATGAGATACTCTCTCAAAGACAGAAACCAGATAAGTTAGTCCAAAACTTGTGTTTGCATCAAGTCTGGAGCTACTCCATAGACAATGAATGGCCTGTTAGCCTTGTTTTGTGGATGCACAGATTTTTTTTTCCATTTTATACCCAAATTATACTACTAATAATAATTATTACCTATACTCAGAACATCTTTCTCAGTTGATTGTCTATGGAGCAGCAGATTGTAAACCATATGACATCACAAATTTGGGTTTTAGCACTCTAGACTTTGGATTTGGGAGAGAATTATTCATGTTAACTAGAACTTTTGGACTACCTTAGACCACAAGAATAACATGAATGAATTTTGAATATGGGTGTAGTTCCCCTTTAAACACTTATCTTAATTGTCATCTAAAGACAGGAGAAACTTGGCAGTGTCTTGGACTACTGGACTTCTACTTAAAATGTTGACGATGTTTATAGCTCTAAGTCTGAGAATAAGTCAAGCACTTTAGTGGGAGACCTAGGTAATGTTAGGGCTAAGACAGGGATTGGAATATCATGGCTTAGTCGGTGCTTGCATGTAAGAATACGATAAATATCTGCCAATAAAAGCCCAACTGTAATAAAACAAAGTAGGGCTGTGGCTTGAGTGCAAAGCTATGGTTTGGTAGGGTTTGAGCTGCTGCTAATGTGAATCTGAGTCTGACACAGACTGGGGATAAAGCTGGAGAAATTACTCTCCTTATACACGTTCACAGACAAGTAACGCTGGCCATCTACAGCCAGCTCGATTGGCTGTACGTTGGCTGTACATCAAAATCACGGTGGGCATTTGAATACATCCTCCCTTGCCCAGCCAAATTAAAGTGGGAGTGTATAGAGATAAATTGAATCTATTAAGGCACTAAGGACTCATACATCATACAGCTGATAAGGCTTCCACTGGAGCTTCTTCACCAGGGTGGAGGATAGAGCAGACAGAGAGGAGAGGTACAACCATAAGCATAAAAAAAAGTGTACAACTGTAGAGACAGACAACAAAAGGAGACAGACGCCGCACATGTATGCACTGACACATTCGTTCGCTCACACAAAATCATACATACACACACAGAGAAACACACTCCTCTCTGTACTCCCTCCTCATCCACGCTTGGTTGAAAAGCTTTCCTCTGGCAGAACTGGGCCCATGGGAGTAGCAAAGTCAACCTTTTAAAACTGGAGGTGTCAGTCAAGGTCCTGTTTTCTGGAGCTAGCCAAACGGGCCAGTCCCTGAGTATAGGGTCTGCTAGCAGAGGCCAGGAAACAGGAGACAGTGGACTGACTGCCCATGGAAACCGCTAAGCACATGACTTCAAACCAGTCAAAAACATCGTCCAAAGTCTGGGCAAAGAAGTGAATTTTTTTTTCCACTTTCCGAGTGGATAAATAGGCCTCTATTGGCTCCTATTGTATGCCCCTTAAAACATCTGGGTCCAACATTTTCCATTTTTGATGGAAAATGTACTTTACATGGTTCACTGGATATCACTGGTATATTAAAAGTGTAACTGGGCTATAATAAATTTGGTGACTGGTGCCAAAGTAGACTGTATTTGTGTGTGCGTGCATGCCTGCATGTATGTGGGTACATGGCAGTGTGTTAGGGAGGCAAGTGAATGACAGACAGCGGTTAGAAAAACAAAAAGGTATAAAAAAAAAAAGAGGCACAGCTGCTAAGGTGGGAGTGAAGCTGGGTCTTAGATGGTGCTGGATGGATACGTCTGGAACTTAAATACTGGACTTAAGTATTTAGACAGCACATGATTAATCTAGCGTAGACAGACTGCCTCATCAAACAGACGAGTGACTGGAGAAAATGTTTTTGTAAAAATGGAATAACGAGACCTTCGGAAATCCTAAAACAGCCACTCAAATTAATCACATTCAGCACCTCTGGATGCTTTTTCGTAGTTGAAAACGAGTTCTCCCTCACTAAATTTTATTGAAATACTAAAAAAAAAAAATGTCTGCCCTTCTCAAACAAACTTTTATTACAGTTTCTCTGTGATTTGCTATTCAAAGACAACGTTTTATATTTTCTAAAATGAGGAGGGGAAAATAAATCAGCAACTTTCACCAAGCAAAGTCTGTTTTCCTGATGATGTCTCAACCAAGATTAAAGGCCAAAGAACTCCATCTCCCACCACTGGCTGTATCAATCACTCGTTCTGACAGCTCTCTCATTGCCGCAATGCCTACACACATATGGTTGGCTGTGGTAACAGTTGGGGTAATAGGTTGACAAATAATGACTCCATGCTCTATGCAGTGTGGCCTTCAACCACAATGATTCTGACACCGCTGGGTCCCATGTTTTACAAGCCACAATGACAACTGTGGTTAGCTGCATGATGAAAGAAAAATTTAAGCATGTCCGTATCTTCTGCTAGGGGGGTGATACTCATGGTTAACCTACAGACCAGTTCTCCTAAAACCACATTCTACCAAGTGGGTATATGGAAGGCTGTATCATCATATGACTCATCATGTTACAATTTTTTACACCATGTTAGCCTGTGAGTTAGAGCTAGCCATCTTTATCCAGAACGTTAAATGTGCTAATCCACTATGTAACCGCAGACTGCAGCTTTAACAAGGAAACAGGCCAGCTGTTGTGATCAGTCTTGTATCGGACAGGGAAAAAAGGAAGAGAAACATGTGGAAATACTTGTTGAGCTAAAACCAGCACACAGATGTTGAGACATTTGCTGCCTCTCTGCTGGCCTTTCCTTTAACACTAAAGCAGCTGGATATGCGGAGTGAAGTTAGGGTCGGGGGATGGACATGGGAGCGTGTGTGTAAAAAATGTGAAGAAAAGGGGGGAGTAGAGAGGCTGAAGGTTATACAAGGAAGGTGAATGGATATCAGAAGTAGGAGGGAAAAGGAGGGAATGAGAAGAAAAAACAGATGAGAGACAGACGTGTGCACAACAAAGAATATTTATGAATGCTTTATTGATACCCATGAGGAAAATTCTCTTTTCCCTCGGCCTATTTCACAAGGAGATCAGATCACAGGGTCGGCCTCAATACAGCATCCCTGAAGCAAGAGGGCTTTCACAGTCTCTAAAATATAAGCAGAAGCTTAAGCTTAAGTGGAAACGATGCGTCCCATCAAGGGGTCTGAACCAGAGTCCTCAGCTTCAAGGGCGGCGTCCTTACCCACTAGAGCACCTTGATGAAATGTTTATCACCAGTCTGATGTATTTCATCTATCATCTGCAGGCTTAAAAATCGAATTCAATGAAATTACCAAGGCCATTTTGACTTCATAATTTAGTCAGCCACAAAAAAAGTGTAAAAGAAATTTCCAAACCCATTTATGACACGCTGTTTTTAAACACACTCCCTCACTATGATTTGGATTTAATTTGACCGCACCAACACATCACGCTCACATTCCTCTGAGCCATCATAACAAAGCTGAGTCACAACTGATGACGCAAACTTGAGTTCAACCCCCCAACCCAACATACATTCAAACTCTGGATGAACTATGAAATCCCTCTACCCCCTTCCACTCTGTTTCTTCCTCATAAACCATTTCTTTTTTGACTTCTCCTCAGAGGGCCTAGTTGCTATAGAGACCCGCAAACATTACAAATTTCTGACCCCCTGGTTGGCACAATTCTACTAAATCCATCTTTTCACAAGCTCTATGAAATAGCCATCCCCCAAGCATTTGAAGCCACTCAAACACACGCACACAAAGAGACTTTCCTCTAACCCCTGCATCTTGTACCTGACCTCTTACATGGCCCTCAACAAAGTACAGTGTTCAGTGCTTTAAGCTGTTTCCTGCTACAAAGCCAGCTAATTGCTACACTTTTTGTTGTGCATAATCTTATTTTCACCACTGACGAAGAACGTGATATGCAATGGGTGTGTGAGTGTGTGTGTGTGTGTGTGTGTGTGTGTGTGTGTGTGTATATGTAAGTGTGGGTGTGCGGCATGAAGGAGGGAAGGAGGGAGCATATTAATCATGTTTATTTATCTGGACGAGGAGTTGAAATAAGCGACGAGACATCATTTAACAGCATGCTAAGCTAATCTCTGGTCGAGATAAATACTTCATTTCTCTCCTCTCCCCGTGACGCTCCCTTGCTCGCGACTGCTCCGCTGACGCTACATCTAAACACCGGCAATAATAAAGACAATTATTTAGGCCTTTGATAATTATGTGTCAAAGGCAGCGAAAGCCACTAGATAATTGGGAGAAAACTGAATGGTAATCCACAATGGAGATCCCCGTGGGGAGACAGGCAGACTTATCCCTAGAAAGAATGCAGAGCGAGAGAAAAGAGAGAAACAGCCAAAGACATAAAGATGAGAGCTCTTTAAGGGGCCTTGCTCACTGTCAGATAGTCAATGTGAAAAGCCACAATTATACATAGAGAGAGAGTGCAATAGAGAGCGGCAAACAAGAGGAAGGAAAACAAGGGATGGAGAGAGAATGACAGAAAATGAGTGAGAATGGAAAAGAGGACAAAATGTTGAGCAGTAGTGGGAGTGAGCAAAGACTGAGCACAGGCCAAGGGGAAGGAGGAGAGCAAGAGAGAGAAAGAGAGAGAGGGAGAGAAGCGCCCCGTGACGATGCCAGTCAGA
The DNA here is from genome assembly GCF_008729295.1 of Plectropomus leopardus. Lineage (NCBI taxonomy): Eukaryota > Metazoa > Chordata > Actinopteri > Perciformes > Serranidae > Plectropomus > Plectropomus leopardus. Next base: position 15,244,654 of record NC_056468.1, on the reverse strand, counting down.
GACGAGGCTTATAATGTGGCTGCGCCATGCACTGCCAACAGCCACAGATAATCTAGGACTACCCACTGAGCACTGAAGCACTGCTTAAATATTTGATTGATTAACTGTCCTGTTGCTGCCAGAGAGTAAGAGGAGAGCATCAGAGAAGCCAGGGCGAACACAGAAAAAACAAACAAACATGTATGCGGGTGCACACCGGAAGGTTGGAAAACACATGGCGCAGACACACTAACACATACACCCCCATAAATCCTGACACGCCAACATTGGAACAGGAGCACAAACACAAACACACACAGACATGTACACATTGCGAGCATGTGTAGAGTCGGCAAAGACAGTGACAAGGGCTGGAAAAACAAACATAAAGGCTGACTGATGCTCTGGCAGTGATTTGTTTCGATCATAAATCAATGAGGACAATGGACTTATGGATCAACAGTGGTTAAGTTCATGATCCTCATCTGGATTTGGCTTTTAATGACTACCGGATTCACCACAGGGATGATGTTAGTGTGCTTGCTCTCTTATCCCTCTGACTGTATGTTACTTGCAATTGATCTGAGGTCAGGGAGAAGTGGTTTCCAACTGGTTGGTCACGGTCCAAAAGTGGGTCGTGGGTCCATTCTGAACGGACCGCAAGTGACTTGTGAGCATGTAGCATTTAAAGGCACTTTATTTTGAATTTTTGGTACAAGGCTTTTAATTTGAGGGGCCTTTCCTGCTGTTCAGCAACTATTTCATTGCTTGTTTTTGGTATTACTTTTTCTTTTTACATGCTGTGCCTTTGAATAGTTTTTATGTCAATAATCTTGAAGAAATAATATGCACTTTTTTAGTTGGCATTTATTTACTAAGTTATACGTAATTGCACTTAATTCTTGCAATATGTTTTATTTTACTGTGTTCTAAGCCCACGTGTTGTATCCATTTTGTGAAATCAAATTGAATATGTGGACCCCGTGGCTGGAACCACTGTCATACAGGATCGAGAGGAGTAGGAGTAAAATGTGTTCAGCTACTCTACCTACACTGCCTGTGACACAGACACAGACACACACACACACACACACACACACACACACACACACACACAAAACACACTCATCCCTGTTCGTCCCTGGCTGTGAAAACACAGGCAGCTGGCCCCCCACGCTCCGACACCCTCCACAGGAAGAGACAACACCAGCGCTTCCTGTGGCTTTGAAGCAGCGGTCCCAGGTCCCCTGTCGGTCCCCAGCTTCCTTTGTCTTAACCGCAGGAAGGAAGCCCTCTCTAGCACGAGGCCACAGGGCCCAGGGGAGCGAGAGGGAGCGTGTTTGTGTGTGTGCATCTTTCAGCGTTGTGGAGAGGTTTTTGCTCGCTGAGGTCACATGCATTTACAGGGTTTTTTTTCCCCTCTGACTCTCCAGTGCATGAACTCTGGTCATGGTGAGGGTGTAGAGAGAGAGGGAGGGAGAGAGAGAGATAGAGAGCTGGAGAAAACTGCAATAACTTCCTCCTCTCTTTCCCTTTTCCTGTCACGGCTGTTCTCCACATGTATGATGGAGGGAAGAGAGAAAGGGAAGATGGTGGGCGGAGAGACAGGGTGAGAGCTGAGAGGGTGAGAAGGGGGCATTGGTGAATTGTGTGACTGACAGCACCGGACACAGGGTAGTGGGAGGTGGTGTATGTCTGTGTACGTGTTGGGGAGGACTCCATGTGTGTATAGCCATGCAAACCACACACACACACACACACACACACACACACACACACACACACACACACACACAGATATATACAGCGGACAGATACACCAACAAGTGGGGGCAGTGAGGAAAAGGAAGGCCAATAAATATTTACTGACACAGCAGAAGTGGAGAAGGGTTGTCCACTGGTGGAAACAAAAGGCAGAGGATGAGGAGCGGCGTGCCAGGAAACCTGCCGGCTGCGGGCGCTGCGCCCCGCTTGTGCCCGCATGGAAAACAAGAGGAAGACAGGAAGGGAGGATGAAGGAGTGAGAGAGAGAGCGAGGGCAGGGAGGATGGGAAGGAGGGAGGGAATAAGGGAGGGACAGACAGGATTGTGGGTAAGGGAGTGCTCATAAACAATAGCAGCCTGGTGCAAAGCAACTGTTCCCTTAAAAATTAGGTTTCCTCAAGACAAGGTTGAGTGAGAGTTTAACTGAGTGAGGGTGTCGGTTCATGGAAAAGTTATTTCTTACATTACATCTTCAGGTTACTGAATACAGCATCATGAATCTCTCTTCACACTTGTTCACATAATAGAAGCAATTTTCTAAGTAAATAATTTTCTTTCTGCAAATGATATATTTTTCCATTGAAAATTAATGCGTCCCTAAAACACTTGAATTCCTATTAGTTTTCGCTTGACAGACAACTCTTTTTTTGCAATGACATCGCATTCAAATCCCTCAGACCCAATAAGCTGAGCAGATGCTCACATGTGTAGCAGCATTTTATATTTTATAGTTACAACAACTGAATTCAATTAATTTCTAATTAACATCGTCTGCACGGCGGTAAGTGTTAATGATATTAACTCCCAACAGTTTGATCACTTTACATTTCCGTCACAATGAAAAGACGTTGCTCAAGTTGCTTCAGCTAAATCAACAAAACCCCTATAATGTTCACATTGAAATGATATTGACACAATTAAGAAAGTGGACAGGGGAAGTTTTGAAACATTAGCAGTTAGGGGTGTTCATATATTGTTTGGCGACAGCAATTACAGAAATTCTCTAAATGGTAATTTCTAATTAGGCAGCATTCCTTAACGAAGTGAAATTACGGCATGGCGACTAATTAAAGTCTTGTGTTAATTGGAATACATCTTAGTTAAGAAAACCAGTACAAGGTACAGTGGGCAATGTCTTCATCATTCCCAAATCAACTGGCCATATTAACAGCTTTGGTCTACAGAGTGAAATGAAAAAGTTACTTTTACGCATTGAATACAGGCAAGGCCTCATCGTCTTCACTCGCCTTTTCCTCTCCCTTTCTTTCTCCCTCTGAAAGTGCTTCTTTCTTGTCTTTCTCCCTGTCTCCCAACCCTCCGGCAATGCTGTAAAATAGAAACCTAACCTCAATATTTTCCCTCACGGTGCTGGGACTTGCTGGCCCATTAAATTCCCCTTCCCATGTGTCAGCTTGCACATTTCCACCATGAAATTTTCGTATAATTAAACTTTCTTAATGATTTATAAGCTATAATAATAGCCGTAAGTATTTCAGAGCAGGTTAAAGGGACAGCCTTTAAGTGCACGCCGGGGGATGACCCTGTTTTAACATAGTTTCGGATGGGTGACTCTCGGCTGGAGACGAGGATGGATAGGGCGAGGGAGAATGGGAGTGATGGAGGGAGGGAGTGAGCGAGAGGGCCTAACAAGGGTGGGTGGAGGAGGAGGCTGAGACCTTTGTGTCGTAACTCAGGGTGATACTGACATCGTGGAGAACCGAGGGCTCCCTGAACCCTGGCAGGGAGGAGACAGCTTACCACTGACAGACAGGGAGAGACACACGCATGCAGGGCAGGCAAATACAGCAACAGAGAGCGGCTAAGAGACTGACAGAAAGACGGAGGGTGAGGAAAAGGAAAGAGCGACACAAGCAGAAAGAGAGCCTAAACATCAGATAAAACTATAGTTGGAGAAATTAAATCATGAAGAAATACAGACAATCAAAAATCATAAGACAAAGAAAAAAGGTTCTAAATAAAAGTGAAATAAATATTATTTTTAATAAATAAATTAAACACATTGATAAAAAGACAAAGTTTACTGTAAAGCAGTATAGGAGTCAATGTCTAAAGAATGTGCACAAACAGTTTGAGTGCATGGGACACACACACACACACACACACACACACACACACACACACACACACACACACACAGATGTTTGCTCTCTGCTGCCTCTCTGACGGCGAGGCTGATATGATTGCCACTTAGGAAATCAGTGTGTTTTCACACCACTCTCAGCTCTGCCAAAGCTAATGTGTTAAATATCCATCGGGTACTGCTGTCCATTTCTGAGACACACACACACACGCAGACACACACAGCCTTAGAGGCTGATAAACACTGATTCCTTTTACTAACTGAGCCCACAGTTGGTATCCGAGCCAAAATTTCTAAATTGGGGTGCAGTGAGAAAATTTCAACAAGCTATGATGTGGAATTTTCACTCACTTCTTCTAAATTTGTTGTGAGGAGGTTTAAGTAGAGCTAAATTTTAACTATTGTGTGACTTTTATCGCCTTTCTTGTTGCTATCAAGAAATTCCTGCTTCTATTTATTTATTTTTTAATACATCACTGTTGTAGACAAATTTAATTTCATGCCGCACAAATCAACACATGAAGTCAAGCTACTGTAAGTGTTTTGAAAAGGTGGAGCCTGCTAATAACAAAATTCACCAAATATCTCAGTGGACTGTTTTTCACCTTAGCTGTGAATGGGGAAGGGGGGAAGAGAAGGAAAATGAAACAAAAACAACAAATCTGGAGGCGCCTGCTGCTCTGCACATTACTGGCAAATCAGGTGTGTGCAAGTGTGTGTGTGTGTGTGTGTGTGTGTGCGTGTGTGTGTGTGTGTGTCTGCGTTTGGTGTATGTGTGTGTCCCCTCAGGGCTGCAGGAGTTGGATTCTGTTTTGTTTAAACTTCCAGGGCCACTCGACCCATCTCTGAGTGAGAAGCTGCTCATGGACAAATGAAAAAAAGAGAAAAAAAAAGTTAGGGGGGTGGTGGAGGAAAGGGGAGGAGAGGTAAAAGACAGTGCTAATGAAAGTGACAAAGAGAGTGTCCCTCCTTTCAGTTCTCATCCTCTGCGTCTTCATATTTGCTCGTCTCCTGTGCTGTGGGGCAAGGGGGAAAGAGAGAGCCCCAGCAAAAGAAAAAAAAAACAGGCTCTGTGATACCCCTGTACTCAAAGGAAGGAGAAAGTAAGGGAGGGGAAACTACAGAAGGCCAAGTGAAATTAATGGAAATATATAACAATCTGAAATTAACTTCCCATTGCCACAAGCCATGATTTAAAACAGCTTTTTAACGAGAGGAAAGATGAGTCAGAAAAGAAAGAGAGGGAGAAGGGGTTGAGGCCATATTACAAATTGGACAGGCTGGAGGAAGCTACAAGTTAATTTGCCCCATCATGTAAAAACTTTGCCGTTCTCAAGGCACACTCACTTAAATTATTATTTTTTTGTCCAAATTAATCAAGGCATAAGACTAAAAGATTAAAAAATAATACTAATGTAGTGTATAAGAAAACACAAAGCAATTCAATTAGCCACTTAAACTGGCAACGTAGGGGAAAAAAACAACCCATTTCATGTACCTGAAATGTATTGCAATATTCAGATGGAGCAGATTCAATATTAAAAAGATTTTCCCTTTTAGCTTTGAATATAAATTTAAATTCCATAAACTTAAAAACAAAAATGCAAACTTTGAGTTCTATCTCAGCAAAAGGAAAAAAGAAAAATGCAGAAAAAGTTATAAAATAATATATAATAGTAATGAGAAACTGCACACTGATATTAAAATAGATAAAATAATTTAACTGATGCATTGTTATCATTATTATCATTATAATGCTGTTGCTTAAAGCAGAGACTATATTTTGAATAAAACATATGAGCACTTCCATATGTACATTTACTTTTGTTATTCTTCTGTTATTCTTTGCAACATTTTATATTGTAGTTTATTAAAATGATGTGCCCAACAACCACAACAATGTACTTTTGAGTACATAATGAAATCACCGAAGCGAATCCCTTAATGAATTAAATGTAAAATCTGTAAAATGTAGTACACCAGTTGAAGTGCTTTTCAAGTGATATTATTGATTAAAAACAAAGCCTGAGAGAAGGGTGAGGAAGACACACACACACACACACACACACACACACACATACAAACACACAAGCACGACAGGGCATACACGCACACACACGCAATTCACTATAAAGTATATTATTAATCTTGTAAAAAAAGCAATTAAATCAAAGTGGTATAGAGCCTGAAGCTATGAGGACTGTCAATTCTGCTGGAAATGCCACAGAAGATTACAGTTGGGTTTGTGGATTCCATGAACCCTTTTTTTGATTAGGGAGTCAATTATTTCTCATTACTGAAGATGCTATTTCGGAAAAAGACCTTGTCAGTCAATCATGCAAAAAGTCCTCGAAAAAGCGTGAATAAACCATTAAAGAGAGAGGCGGATGGTGGGGGTGGGGGGAAAGCACACTGACCCTTTTCCCCACCCAAACTCCTACTTGTAGTCAAATTACCTTTTTAACTATTACACCTCTGTCAGGTCTTTGTCAGCGTATGGTAATTAGGGCCTTCAGTGGAGAACATTTGAAAAGAAAACAGTATATTTATTAGTTTATCTCAGAGAAAGGCATTTACCCAGAGCTGAAGGTAAGTTTGAATGTGGTGATTATCTTGTCATTTTCAGGCTGTTTGTCTAAGAGTGTGCATGTGTGCGTTAGTGGGTGTTTGTGCATGTTTGAGTGTGTGTGTGTCACTGTGAGTGAGCACTGGTGTGTGCGACTCCAGGTAATGTGCTGTTGAGGGGTGTGTATGTGTGTGGATGGACGTACACATGTGCATTCATACATATATGCAATATATATTTATACGAGTGTGTGTGTGTGTGTGTGTGTGTATGTGTGTACTTTAGCTGCTTTCAGCACACTGATAGGCGAGCACAGCACATTTCTCCCGTCCTCTTTGTTCTGTGTTGGGTTTGACACCTCTAAACAATAGCAGCGCTTCACTTCGCCCAGCCCCAACCCACCACCAACCACACACTGCATGGACGGGAGCTGCCAATTAGCACTATCAAACACCCCTCATCAGCTGTCTGCTTACCACAAAAAGAGAAAAAAAAATTCCCAAAACAAATCAATAATTCAGTTTCCTTCAAAAACGATCACATTCATCAGCAGACTTAAGGATACGTGAGAAAGGTGATCACTAATTGTATAGTATGGATTGTGTGTATAGAATAGATGCACAGAAAACAATTGGCGTCCCGCTGATGTGACCACATGAAGTGGAGCGCCGCGACAAGCTCTCGACCAGCAGAGTAGAAACAAAGGCCCTCTTCGTCTCCTCCTTTACGCTCTGGTGTCTGGAGCTGATCTTTATTTTAGGGCCGACTCTATCTTGACCCAACCCGAATGCCCCTCGTTTAAATCTCGAGCCTTTTGTATAAAGAGGGCTGTCGCTTTCATGCATTCTCTTTTGCCTCACAAACAGGATTCACTCAAGAAATGCCCCACTCTATTTTTTAGTTTATCTGCCATTGTTTAATTCTACACTGTGGTTTGGTGACCATGGGCAGCCATAGATGCAGTGTGACCCAGGGGAAGGAGGGCCAGCGTGGGGAGAGAGGAGTGGAGAGGGGGGCCTGTCATGGAGAAAGGGGTCTCAGAGGGCCGGAGGTGAGCAGAGGTGTCTGGGAGATGACTGTCGCTCCTCTCGGTGGTCCAAGCCCTTTTCATTAACCTACACCCCTGGGTTCACCAAACAGAAACAGGGGGTGAAAGCGGGGACAGGAGGTGGGGGATGTGGACGGGTGCAGAGCAGTAGCCCTGGTGACCACCAGAGACCTGCTGCCTGCCTGCCTCCCCTGTCTGTCTGAATGCAGATCTGTGTCATCCATTACAGACAAGGGACTGCTTTTTAACAAAATACAAACACAAACAGGAGCCTATGCGTGGACACACAGACAACACACACAAAAATACACATGCATTGAAGCCTGCACAGGGAAAGAGAGGGGTAACAAAGGACAGGCAGTGCCCCCTAGTGTTTTCATCAAAGAGAAATCAGACCAAATCAACTAACCATCACCCCCAAGCAAAGTCACAAATACAGATACAGTAGGGAAGCAAGAGAGGGAGTTAAGGAGGGGTGAAGCAAGAGGTGAAGAGGCTGGAAGAGGTGGCATCACATGCGGAAGGCACAGGGGTGGGTGAGTAAGGTGGAATAAGCAAGACGCTGAGGGAGGGACGTCGGAAAGGGAGCAAGTGATGAAGAAGGGATGGAAGTTAAGGAGCGAGTATGGGGGGTGGGTGTGTATTGGACATTTTAGCCGATTGGTGGTGGGGGGGGGGGGGGGGGGGGGGGGGGGGTTAAAAGATGTCTTGACACGACCAAGATGTTTTTAATGTTCGAGGCCGAGAGAGCGAGAAAGTGAGAGGGGAAGAAGGAAACGGAGAGAGGCAGGCAGGCCATGCATGAAAGCCGATGTCAGAGGAGTCCAGAGGAATCGTCGGGTGTGAAGCCATCTAATAGGAAAGCAGAATATATATGAGACAGGGACACACACACACACACACACACACACACACACACACACACACACACAGACTATGAATTACTGAGCCACCCAATGTGGCCTGGTAACTGATCTAAACACGAACCACAAACTAATGAGTGACATGACAGGGGGAAGAAATGCAAGCTTATACTGGGACAACAAACAAGCCTTTGGAGCAAAATGCACACTCATGTTTAAAGATAAAAACGTGTACACAAACATGAATGTATTGAAAAAAAAGTGCAAATGTGTGCATGCTTTTTTTATTTATTTTTAAAACTCGGACAGCACATTCAGCCTCATATTCCCACCATGAAACAAGGCCTACCCTTTAGTGAGTTCCGCATTCAGCTCCAAGCCAGCTAAGACATCAAAGGCTGCTCCACACCAGGAGTCTCGCTCGCTCTCCTTCTCCCTTCCTCTCTCTCCCTTCCTTTTGCTCTTTCATAACCCCCATCGTATTTCACAGCACATAAAGCCTTAAAATGGCACATAAAACAGTTCATCTCTTTTCACTGTCAGCTTTCCAGGCTTAAAAAATTAAATATGTTTTACTGCAGGTACATAACTAAAACACACCCATGGACAAAAAAAATTGCCATAAAGAATTCAAACTCGGCTTTCCATAAGTATTGAAGGCTATATAGTTGGGTATAGATCAGCTGAATAGCCAATAAGAAGTATTTCAAGCTTAAAGTGCAGAAAAAAATCTGAGAAACTGTGGAATCGACTGTTTCTTTCCTTTGCCACCAACCCATTCGTTATGTGTTTAGTTTAAACACTGGAGATATGTGTAGGAAATAAACGGCCTAGTCGCCAGGTGATGCACTGACACTGAAACATTCTTTACAAACACACTAAATGAATGCTGTGACCCTGGTGCTGAGGGTTTGGAGTAGGCAAGGCAAAAAACACCAGAATACCAACACTGCATTCAATGAACTTGAAAAGCTGTGAAAGACAGAGAGCGGAGAGTGAAGGAGGCGGGCGTGGATGGAGATGCAGAGTTTGAAGGGAAAAAGCAAAAAGGAGAGAGAAGATGAGAGACACAGAAGCCGAGGAGGGAGAGAGGGTTTAAACTTCAACCTTGGAGTCACCGAGTTCACTGACATTTGCACCAGGATCCGCCTAGCTGTTCCTCACAGCTTTTCACAAACGACACTCTCCTTTCAATTCCTAAGACTTATTCTTCCTACATTCGCAGTAGAAGGAGACCTTTCACAGTCTTGAGGCCAGAGATAGAAAAAAAGCACAGAAAAGCAAACTGAATTCAATGCATTGAATTCAAGTGTTGCCTGCGTGACAATTTGCAACCCTGTATGTTCTCAAGATTCCCCTTGTATATTGTATGCATTCTTATGGGAGAATTAACAAGAGGGGGGATGAAAAAAAATGACATGTGACAAGCGATTCATTTGAGCTGTCAACATGTCATCTTCACGACATTCAAACCTCACGTCAGCCGCATGTATTCTTTCTCTGGTGAAGGTGACCTAGGTCGTAAACAGCTGACACACCCGGACACAGCAGGTGAAAGCATGGAAATACCACAGTGGGGACAGCGACTGAGAAGATGCAAGAATGAAAAGCAAGTTAGAGAAAGAGGACAAACAGGAAAAAGTGACAAAATGTGACATCGACTCAAAAAGAGAAAACTAATGAGGATACTTTTTGAAGTAAATTCAGAGAATACTGCATTTCCAGGTAAGAAAAAATAAGCCTTTTACAGATATTTTGACAATATAGATTATATTGAATAATAAAACGTTTCTATTCTCATTAAGTTCACCAGTTTTACACAAAATAAGTAAACAGCATTTCAGTTCATTTTTCAGTAATATAGGTAGGAACTATGGGAAAGAGGAAACAGTGGGGAAAATGAAGTTTTTTTGGACAGATATGTTAAAAAAATAAAACACAAAACAGTATGAAGAAGACAGACAGAAGTGAGGTCAGCCTCAAGTGGGACGGCAACGAATGAAGATGCAAGGCCAACATGAAGCTGAGGTTAAGAGACAGACCATATACACCAGGACACGAGATAAAAAGAAGAAAACGTGAAGGGGTAAGTTTACAGATAAGTGGCGTGAAAGAGTAGGAGGGCGACCAAAGAAGCTCAGAGGAGCGACAAAAGAGTGACACACATAAAAAAATATATAAAAAGGGAGTGGTTTGACATTTTTAAAAACAAGGGCAAGTGGCAAAGGAAGAATGACCGAGTGAAGGAGAGAATTTCACGAATTAAGGAGGAGGGCAAAAGACAACGAACGCCAGAGAGAGGGGCGAAAGGAGTGGACGGCAGTGCCCAATGGGTATTAAAGAGTGAATGAAAGAGTGAGAGAGGTCTGAAGTAGAGGCGAGGGAAGAGAGCGAGACCTTGCCTCTGAGGCAACGAGCCGAGAGGAACGAGAGAGGCAGACAAAGCTGCACACTGCTCTCACACGGCAGAACAAAGAGAGGAGGTGCATCATGGGAGTCTGAGCCTTGTGCCACCACTGACGCCATGCTGGATAAACACGCCATAACACATACGTACAAATCTAAACGGGTAAGACCTCTGTTTTGAGTTGGTTTAATTACCTATTAAATTCTCTAAGAACAGCAGGGCGAGTTTCCTACTTTTATTGCTGCACCGCCTCAACACAAAAATACAGGAATATGCAAAACTAATACACTCACATCAATTATTGTGCATGTCATGTACAAGCACACTATATTAGATGCATATAGAACTTGATTAGAGTTTGTTTGACTCCAAAAAAAAAACTTTGAATAATATTGATTTTAAAATAGCATAAAAGCATTCTGCTAAAATCTAGTGGAGAGCAAGGAAAGCCTGAGTAATTCAAGACAGCATCCTCACTGACCAAGTGAGTAGGTGGAGAGAGGGAAGACTGTCCGAGCAGCTACAAGGCAGACAGTGTTGGTAAAAGAGTGGAAACAGGCGAGAGGAGGGAAAAAAAATCTAAAGTGAAAGACAGCGTAGGGAGAGGAGAGCTTTCTCTGTGGCACACTGATACAAGCAGACCAGGGTTGAAGCAGAGGGTGAGGATAAACAGGAATGGAGAAGGGCCGTTCAGTTTTAGCCGCGATTCAGGTACGAGTGGAAATGCTCTGTGCGCTGTGTGTTTTATTGTAAATCTGATTAGGTGCATATATGCATGTGTTTACTCCTGTAAAACAAGCATATACTGCTCAGGCAGCTAGTTCAGGCTGGAGGAGTGAAGTCGCTGGGGTGGCAGGGTGAAACTACTTTCTCAGCTGAAGTGTCAAAATTCAAAGGAAAAGTATGCAAAATTATTAAGATATTGGCTCTAAAGTTTCTCCATCTACTCCCTCTGACTCTCTCCCTCTCTTGTGCTCTCTCTTTTTCCTCTCCTTCTTCTCTCCCTGTCGGTCTCTCCTCCTCCGGCAGGTCTGATATGCCGGAGCTGAAGCTGAACTCTGAGTAGCACTGTCTCCGGGAAAAAAACAAAGTGATCAATGTGAGAAGGCACGGGGCGCTCATGGACAGGCCAATCAATGGTGGAAAGAACCTTGCCCAGGGCCTTATGCAAATGGAAGCACGTCCCGTAACCTCGGGAGTGAACATGCGCACTAGATCAATGGGACGAGGGTAGAACCTTACAGCAAGATCAGCCTCAGCCAGTAAATATGTAATGATGAATCCCTCAAGATTTAACTGAACTCAAATGAACTTCAACTAGCTTGGCTTCTTATATCACAAAGTGGCAAGAAAGACCCTGTGTTAAAGAGGTGGGGTGTGTAGGGTAGGTGGGGCAGGACAAGAGAGATTAAAAAGAGCCTTTGCACAATGATGCACTGAGGACAGATGGATTTTTCACTTCCTTTTCACTAGGGAGGGAAAAAAATAGGAAGACAAAAAGGTGAGAGGAGACTTATGAATAGTCACCTTAATACTTGTTTGAGGAGTGATGATTTGCAATTACATCACCATGGCAACATGTGTGTGTTTTGAGCAACGAAAGAGAAGAGTGGGTAACCGTGACGACCTGGTGAAAGCATGCTCGACCGTTCAAAACCATGTATGGTCAGACCAAGGACTGGATATGACTAGCTATTCAAAATGAACGGCTGATATTTACTGAAGTCCTCATACTCTGAAGTCTGAAACTGGTATCAATCTAAATCTATCACAGACTAATAAGAAGTAGTGCATGGCTTAAAGGGATAGTTCTGATTTTCTTAAGCAGGGTTGTATGGTGTAGTTATCCATAGGCAGCTTATTACATTCACTAGATGTCAGTCAGCACATCCCTAGTTTGGAGGAGCAGGATGGAGTCTGACAGGAAATGGACACCTATCACAAATCACAGTTTGCCTCAGAGGGCTTTTTAAGCAGACGACATCCCTCTGTCCTTAGACCCTTACATCGACAAAAGAAAAATTTCCCAAGGAAAAACCTGTAACGGGCGGAAGAAATTGTAGAAATGGGGGTCAGCAACAAAACATGTTTCAGCACCTAAAAAAAGTGCCGCCAAAAAAAATTATTATCAGTTTGTGTGCGAGATAGTGAGACTATTTTTAATGTGTTACCTTTCCTTTAGACAACCCATTCCCACAGGAAATATATTAATGGCTTCATTTCCCCATCTATGCTCTCATCAAAGCCACCAGGCTCCACTGACAAAAACTGTACTTTTGGCTTGCTGAACACAGGAGCTGCTGGCGTGCTATTGCTTTGGTAAGTTAGTTAGTGTTATCGTGTGACTTGGATCAATCCGAAATAACCCTTTTACATGGCAAACTACACATAACACAAACAAACTAACTGGTCAAGGCAGCAGAAGACCAGCAGCTCCTGTCATCAGCGATGTTAAATAACTGTTTTTATCAAGAGTGATACAACGGCTTCAGTTTCCAGCTGGAAAAGCACAATCTGACATTAAGGTTAAGTGGTGAAAAAATACTCTGAATACAGGGTACACTTGAACTGATATTTTTAGGTGGGACTTCTTTTAGGTGGCAATACTAAATTTTTTGTTGCTGACCAGAACATTGCAAAGCATCCATGTCGAACTCCTACCTGCTTCTCCAAAATGGAGACATGCTGACTGACATCTACTGGATGTAAAATACTGTCTATGGTTAAGTACCCTATACAACCCCACTTAAATAAATATGTACCATCCCTCTAATTATGTACAAGGTAACCATAGCAATCTGGAGACTGATAAAAAAAACTGTTCTCAATGTAAACACAAAATAATAAACAGCAACTTAATGAGCTATTTAAATGTCAAAATGTCAGCAGTGTACTCAAACTATTGACTACCTTAGACAAAAAGAGAATACTATAAATACTGTAAAAACAGTCAAAGAAACATACAGACAAAAAGAGGAATTCTTCAACTGACGATGGAAACTGCAATGTATGGAAAGGATCCTGAAGCATATTGAGTGTTCCTAGATCAGAGCCTAAGGTGAGAGCAACTCCATGTCTGCCTCTGGGCTGTGAAGTACACTATACTATATATAGAGTTTGATCAAAACCAGACACATATATCCCCAAGATTTTTAAATAGTGTAAAAATGAAAGTGATGCCTTGAATTGCTCTAGGTTATTGGCTATGTCTCAGATGACCTTTCTAACCCTGGACCACAAAAAAGTTAGGGAAACAGGAAAAAAAGTGTTCTGAAACATATAGGTGCTTTATCTGGCTATACCTGCAGTACTCCTGAAATAAAGTTCAGGGAAACAGTTGTTAAAACACTGAATATGAGGTGAATCACTTCCCTCAGAACCTCTCTTGACAGTCTACTTTTCTCTGTGTTGTAAGAGCCCTGCAGGACCGTCTGTCTCAATCCACTGACTGAATATAGAAAGTCGAGTGATCAGAGTAACGTGAGGGTCCATGAAGTTGCGAGTTAGCTGGTCGTGGGTATAACAGTATTCTACCAAAAGTGTTAGAAAATACAGTGACCTGCTTGCATTATTTTACAACATGCATGTTTTTGTAGAAAGAGACTGAATGGTCCCTAAACAGGGGCACAGCACCAAATTCAGGTCTTACGCATCTGCAGTCTCTGTGGGGCCCCTGGCCTTTATGTCCTCATCCATGTTTCTTTCATGCACCTTTTGGATTTTTTTTAACACAGTCAGCTTTCCCTTTCATTTCTTTCTTTCTTTTTTTGGAACCCCAACTTCCCTTTTTTTGTGGGGGGGGGGGTTATCATAAGCAGTCACTCAATCAGAGTGAGACAAATCCTAGTGCAGGGGGAGACTAAACCATTTTGAGAATTTAAGAGGTGAGAGTGGCCTTCAAGAGCTTCCACATTTTTTATACAAATTTCAGTTTTTCAATGATTTATTCAATCAGTTTCAATGGAGATACACTAATGACTTATTTTTTTTAAGACCAAACTATTCTCAGTCCCACTTTTTCCCCTACTGTGACATCACTGTCCCTGATTTTACAGATACACTTCAAATTCTCTTGAAATCCATTTTGTTTGTGATAAGAAAACAACTCTAATAAGCTAGCCCGTTTGTTGTTATGAATGACACAGGAAGATGCTAGCAGCAAATAGGACATGTGACAAAGGAGGATAACTTGATGTATAGATTGGATCGACCCTGTATTTTAGCACAACACGGCAGATTTCTGCCAACTCTATCAATTTTGTGCTGCCTTTTACTGCTTCCTTTCGGTTAACTGAGACAGACTGAAATAACCAGGCCAAAAAAAGAGGAATGCAGTTCATGTATAATGGAAAGAGGAATTTATGACAAATTCACCAAAAACATCAACAGACAGTGTTCTTGCAACTGTGCAACAATAAAACAAGACAGAATTAATAATACAGGGAATCAAAAAAAGGCAGCAAATGAAAAAAAAGAAGCGTGAATCTCACAAAATCAATTTCCCTTGATATTGAAGGAACAGCACAAGAGAAACAAGAGGTGAGTAAACCTTGCTCCTTACCAACACCACAAATGTAATCTAGAAACCAAAGATGCTCCTGAAACATAGAGAGAAACACCAACAAAGGTGAGAATAATGGCGACGTATTGAAGGGAATACTTCACAAAGCCTATTGTGCGAGTATCCTTTTCAGACAGCAAACCCGCTGTAATTTGGTCTGCGTCATCTGCCTCTAGTCACAATGCAGCACTACAGCTTTGAAATGGATGGCAAATGAAGGCCATTTGTACATAATCACAGCAGATAGAAGAATTCAGAAGCCCTACAATGTGTTGTTGAGGTGGAAAGAAAGACCTTGGTCTATCTGTGGCAGCCAGCGCAGCTAAGGTTTGGCAAGGAAGGTCTTTTTTTTTCCAGAAACAAGCAAATCAATTCAAATCAAATCAGCTTGCTATCCGTGACATTTAAACAGTTCAATTTACATCCTTATGTTAAGAGGAGAGCCGCTCTCTAAGATGCCTATTCATTCACAAAGAAATTAGACATCTATATTTCAGCCGCTTAATAGAGCAAATATGCTGTAGCAGTACTGAGGAAGAAACCGTGTCTTTTCATGGTGTACAAAAGGCTAGGCATTGTCTGTCATTACGAGCAGAGCACAAAAACACAGAGAGGGATAATATACATAATATAGACAGGACTGGAAAACAGCACCATGCATGATATGCATGCATTACCGCATGCGTGCACACGCGGGTGCGAACCAACACACGTGCACACATACAAACGCACATACACACTTAGTCAGTGGCAATGGTGTATGTCCTGAGGGCTGCTGTCCTGCTGTGCAGGCTGGCAGGCACTTTTGTCATGGTGGTCCTTTTGTTTCACATCAAACAAAACGCCACAGCTTTGCATACGGCTCCACTAATTTCTGCTAGTGTGCCCCAGCCATTTATCATCGCCTCTCACCCTCTCCTCCTCTCCTCCCCTAACGTGGCTCTGATAGCTGCTCTCCACCAAGCTGTTCTGCTCAGGACGATACAGGCTTCTCCAGGCTAAGGCTGACACACACAGACATGCACATATGCATACGTGCACACACACACACATACACTTCACCCATACAATATGCGTGCACCCACTTGCAGACATAGACAGGCACACTTGCACACGCAGACAGACATACACACAGGAAACTGCACTACTACTGCACCGCTTGCAAGCCCGCCAGCTATGGAGAACCTTGAGATAAAAACAAACCTTCTCTTCATCCCCTCCAGAAGCAATAGACAGGCTAGCACTCAGAGTTTCGAAGGCGGCCGAGACGTGCATACAACATTAGACGAGGGGATTTTCAGAGCCTGTGCATGGACGTCTTCACAGCTGGGATGATTTTGTCAACAAATTAAAGTGATTTTTTTGCTTGTGTGGTGATGAACTCAGGTGAAGGTTGCACTGGTCCTTGAAGAGTATTTCAGATAGATAGAAATGTGGAACTTAGTTTGACACAGTTTAAAGGAATACTCCAACATTTTAGGGGAAATAAACTTTTTTTGCTGTCTGACTGGGATTTAGATACTGTAAATAGATCAATATCAATTTTTATGCCTGTGCATTCGGAGGAGAGCTTGGTCTGGGACGTGTTTAGTCTGGGAAAGCACAAACACTGGAGGCAGGGTGGAAAAGGCTAAGTTCCGACAAAAGACAAAACTTTTTTACATTTTGTGCTGTGTTTCCTGACATACTGGCAAAATCAGAAAGAATCAGCTGGACTTTTTAAGATTTAGGAGACTGCAAAACACCAGTGACATAGATTAAGGAAAGGGCATTTAAGGGCCTGCATGCAGTCACTTCTCCTTGCAATTGGTCATTAAATAGTACTAATCCATAAGCTAATTTGAAGCACCTTAAACCATAATGTCTGAGTTTCTATTTCTGCATGTTAAATACGGAGGAAGAAAAAAGTAAACAAATTACAATGATAAAGAATATAAGCATTTTTTTATATCAGGGGTTTCCTTTAAAACCACCACGGTTAGCATTACAAAATTAGAATCAGTCATTAAAAAAGTACAATTTTAAGAGAAGAAAATGCTGTATGCAGTTACAGAGTATGGGTGCAGCTATGAATGTGTCAAAAACACCAGATACAGAGAGTATAAGTAAGAATGAAGATCAGGTATGATGCCAGCAATTAAAATAATGTATTCTAATATTTACATATGTACATTTTTCTGATTTTCCAGAGGCATGCTGTAAAAAGGGTGAGGACTGGAAACAGAAGTGTTTGCACAGCGCCATGTGTTCAGTGGGCTGTTACCATGCCAGTCATGGAGCTGTACGGACTACAGCCAGACCCAGAGTCGTGCACAGAGGGCATAGTTGGCACTGCCGCTGCCCTGAGGGTCACTGCGACTGGGAGAGGGGGAACTAAGAGGACGAAGGAAACGAGGACACGGAACAGGACATAAAGCAGTGTGGATTTCAGAAAGGTGAATATTGTGGTAAAGTGGTTCAGTATGTAGGTGAAAAACCAGAAGACTCACTAAGCAAACAAAGTTAAAAAACAAAGTTAAAAAAAAAGAAACAGTTGCATAGCACAGAGTAATGGCACTGAGCTTGTTTGTACCCTGACTGTCCGCGGTAAATAAATTGTAAATCTTAAAGAGACAGGGAGAATATATGTGCAACTACTTTTCCTTACTTGTTATTCAACTTGTGAATACGATTACACACTATCAAAGCACAGTGTTATAGAAACACGCTTATTGTTCTTTTTGCATCCTCCATACCATACAACATAAAAACCTCTCATTTAGTCTGAGGATGCCATATCATGGCGGGGAAACTCAATCACTTTTTTAAACTCCGAGCTATGTAAAACTAACTTCTCCGACTCAGACTGATTCACCCGGCAGTGTTTCATCTCTCTCATCCTCCACACACCGGTATTGCAATGAAGTCCACAAGGAGTGAAGAAATCCTCCATATCTATCTGTCTCACCTCAAGCATCTCTTCCCACATCTGACACCTAGCCACAACACACATACATTTACACACACATAAATCCAAGGACGACAGAGGGAAAACTAGCTATATTCATTATAGATTGAAACAGATGGCACTATACAGAAAGTGTACAGAAAGGCAAGCATGTACTGTATATATGTGGCGTGTTCATAGAGGACACTTAAAATCTGTAATCATGTTCTTGAGGGGCTGTTGTGGTGGCTGGCTGGTTGTCTGCTTGGCACCCACACATTTGTGTACTGGGAGACAGATGCATTCTTACATAAGACCTTATATAATGCTGCCCTGTCCTATCCAATAAGAGTGCTCCTTTTTCGCTCTGTGAGCGGGAAGGTTAGTGAGGGTTAGACAACCCTTCCTCAACACAACCACCGCTACCACTTACACTTACACGTCCACCCCCCTGCACTCCTGGCATTGCAGAAAGATGAAAAGACAGAGCAGAGGGAGAGATAGAGGCAGGGCCCTCTTTCTGTCTTTTGGTCCCTTACTCTTTCTGGTTGGCTTCTGGGTGAGATTTTGTCCTTAGGTGAAGAAAGGATAATGCAGACCTGGAACCTAGAGGAGCATGGCCAGTGTGTGTGCGTAACAGAGAGAGAGAGACATATTCCACAACCAGGCTAAAAACCCCTTAGACTTTGAAGGGAATATAGAAATACTCGGTTCAAAACAAAGTTGCACGACTGGGGGAACATGACCCATCTTCCTTTAAAACTATACAGCTGAGAGATACAGAGAAGGAGGAGCAGGGAGGAGCAGGCTGGCCAAGCATGAAAGCAGATGTCAGAGGAGACTAGAGACTCTAAGGGAGCGCTACAGAGAACGAGAACTGCAAAACAGTGAACTGAAATGGATGGATTCTGTGATAGCTAAAGAATGATAGAGAGGGGAAAAGGGCGAGGAAGGTGGGGGCGAAGCAGAGAAAGAGCAAGCAGTCTTCCCCCTGCAGCGCAAGTCTCTCTCTCTCTCACACACACACTCTCATTCAAAGGCAGTTAGCTACTCTTTGATGTATCTATAATTAGCCAGTACACACTGTGAAGTGTTTTAAAAGAAATCAAATTGCAATGAAACACTTGAGCGCTCCAAACAGGGGCTAACATGCTCCGGAGCAAGGGGAGCGAGCAGGAGAAATTAATGGCGGGCCTTTTTGATGTGCTTGATCAGAAATGTATTTATTAACTGCAAAGGGGAGTAGTAATTAACCCACAGACAGCTTGTTTTCTCTGGGTCTTCTCATGTGTCAAATGGTTCATCCCGCAAGGCTCCACTCTCCACTCGCCTGCTCATGCGCATGCACCTCCCATCCCATCCCGCTGGACCACTTTCTCCTCAATTAAGTAGACGGTGTGCGCATATATGTATGTATGTATGTATGTGTGTACAGTATGTGTGTGCTTGTATGTGCACTGAGTATGTGCATGCTGATGTGAAGGAGAGTGCAATAGCAAGTAAGAAATGTGTAGTGGCTGCTTCAACTCCCATGTGTTTTGGTGAAACCCCTTTCAAACTTTAAAATTCTCAACGGAAAAAAGGAACCAATAGTCCAATATTTGTATCGAACATATGAATCTGACTCAACTGATACAATTCTGAGTCAGGTACAGAAAAAAAATATAAATACTAATCATACAAGCGACTCGTAAAAACCACTATGATCAACTTAGACAGGTCCACACATTGCTCTCTGTGGACAAAGTTGCTGATGCAGTTGGGCCATTGATTGTAGTTATTAAAACTATAAGTGTGTCTATGTGTGTCAGTTTGGAATAAGTAAAGGAGTTTCTACACTGATCGACAACAGAAGCTGGGATGGGCCTCCAGGGAAACTTGACAATGGCATATTCCAACACCCTGTCACTTAAAGCAAACACAAGGATCTTTCAAGTCTCTGTTTTGATGTTACCTTCCCCATACTGCATCTGCTATATGCTGGATGGACTTATATATGCACATACTGTATATGAGTGTTTTTTTTATGACGGTTTTCACATGACAAGGACATCACATAAAAGAACGCAGTTAGAACCTCGTTGAGGCCTTTACACAGAAAGAGAGGAAGCGAGAGAGAGAGAGTGAGTCTGACTGAAGGAAACATGGAGAGACAGAGAAAGACAAATAGAGAGAATAGCAAGTCTTCGTCACACAGCGAGAAAGCCCAGGAGATTGTGAGGCTGTCACGGACAAAACACTGCATGAATATTTAGCAGTCAAATTAAAATTACAAAATACTAAACAAAAAAAGAGTAGCTGAAAGAGAAAGAAAGAAAATAAAATATTCCTGAAAACACCAGTGGGACAAGTGCCCACCTTTAATCCCCTGCTAGCCGTATACTCATTGTGCCGCCTCCCTCCTCTTCTCCTTCCTAAGAAAAGAGGAGAGATATGTCCTGAATAATATGGGATGTGGTGAGTCTAGCAGTAAATCCTTCAGATCAAGAAACCAGCAGACTGGCAATGTAACCCAGCTCTCAGATCATAGAGTGGCTTGCAAACACAACTAGTACCGTATGTTAGCTAGCAGAGCTAAATGCAGTAAAGTATTTTAAATGCTAACGCAACTAACACAGCATGTTCATGATACGCCTGGCACTGAGCCAAGATTGCTGCTTTTTTCTCTTATCAAGCTGTAGAGAGCTACTAGCTGGAACTAACCTGAGATAATGCACAAAAATGTTTAACACACTGTAACGAACAGCTACAAGTTGTTTTGTTTTAAGTGATAGCATCTTTTGTGGGAAATGAGCAGCCTAAACTTGACATCCCTGTAAAGTGAATATTTACTACTTGCAAGCAAAGGTGTGGACTTGAATCACATGACTTAGACTCATGTCAGAAATTTGGTAACTTTGAACTGGACTTGACAAAACCCAAAAAAGACTTGGACTCAACTTGGACTTTAACAACAATGACTTGTAACTTCACTCAGACTGTTGACCTAATAAAAACTTGATTCCTTAACCCCAAGCCAAAAAGATGAAAAGTATCTCATTTAAAAAGTGTGCCAGGAATAAATTAATTTCTCTTCCTTTTTCGGACACTTGAGATGCTTATGACTTGCAAAACAATAACTTGGTCGCATCTCTGTAAATAATTAATTCACGCTCAACTTAAATTAAGTGTAGCATTAACTCAGGATAAAAACTTTGCATTAAATAAAATGCTGCTTCACAAGTAAACACATTAGATTTAGACTGGATGTTAAATCAAATAGCATGAAGAAAGCTGGCAGGGTACAAACATAAACTTCCCCACCAACACCCATGACTCTTAAATGCCACTTGGACCCAGTAAGGATAACTCAGAATTATGTATTGGCTATATGCACTTTGAAGCTTTATTATAAGGTAACTGTACTCATTAAAACACCGACAGAAGAGAAAGTGATGATCAATATGTGATGCCCACTAGGACATCACAGTAAACCAAAGACTAGAAAATAAAGCATTAACCTCAGAAGCCTTCAAAAAGCCGCAAAAGACACACTGTAGGCCCATTTAGCTGAAGGGTGCGGTTATAAAGCCAAGAGGCTGGCCAAACTTTTACTTTCACCCTCCCCTGTGCACCATTAATTCCTTCAAATCCACTTCCCTCCCACCATCTTTCAACCTATCCTCTGTCTCTCTCAAGGCTGGGAGATCTGCATGCTCTGCAGCAGATCTGGTTTAACAGTACCACTGTTGTTGCATTGCCATCCCTACATTTCTTTATCCAGCCTTCTGTTTTCCCCTGTTTTCCCTCTCTTCTTGATGTGTAGAGGAGGTGGATAGTGCCCAAGGACAAGGATGAACCAGATTGTTTGCAGAAGCTGTACTTTTTCAAAGAAACTAAATGCTATTTATTTTTAATCGTTCCACCATGTTTCACACCCTATCATTCTGCTGCCTGTCTCCCTGAGGTGACTGGTGCTAGTACTCCTCTACATGTTTGTGTATACAGTACATGTGTGTGTGTTTGAGAACATGTAGGGGTTTTTTTGTATACCAACATGTTTGTGTGCATGTATGGGTGTTGGTAGGTAATGAAGGATTGTAAACTTAAATTTTAGTTTGTATAAGAGTTGTATTATGTAGTCTTTCCAACATGTACATGTAAGTGAGTCATTGTGCTGACAGGAGCATATTGTGCGTCTCAGTGTGTCTCTTTGTCGGTGGGAGGTAGGAAGGATAAGCGGAAAACTAAAACACTCACCAGCTCAACGAAAGACAGCCCTCCGTAGCTGTGGGCCATGATGAAGACATTCTTGGCTGCGGCACTGGAGACAAAGTGGTCCCACACGTACAGCACGTGTTCCTCGGAGGAACCGTTTTCCTGCAACGTAAAAGCTCAAATGTTATACCCATAACAACGAAAAGTGATAAAAATCTTATGAGCTTGAAGGCTGTCAACAAACTAAGTTGCATAATTACAAAGCATTTAACATATGAGTCTATCCAATGAGACTGAAGCATCAATAGAGTCATCAAACTCTTTTAATTTAACGCTACAGCATCAAAACTTGAACCTTAGGGCCAGCTGAAAAGAGAGGTATAAAAGAAAAAAAGTCATGGTGGCCAGAGGGGATTCTATAAAGAGCCACACTTCAGTAGATCAATAAGTCTTGCATATTGCAAATGCCCTAAATGTAAAACTCAATAGGCTGGGTGACGTAACGTTTAAATCTTAATTTGTACCGCGTTGCTGAATCGATGGCCCATCCATACACCAGTAGAGGCATAATGGGAAGACACTAGGGGAAGGTCAAACAAAAAAAAAACAAAAAACAGAGGGGAGATATACACATGCACATACAAAACGGCCCAGGTTTGCACCCACACACAATCGTAAAATTTTCTTGTTCTCATTGGCATGCGCACGGTCATACACGCACACACATGCTGGATTTACGCACACACAACCAGAAGACATGTTTAATTAACCAGAGATGTAAGCGCTTATCCAGGGCTGCAAAGAACAATAGTTAAAGTACAGGCGAGAAAAGGGCATCCATTAATGAACTTGTGACATTGATTTTATACTTTGATTTCCTATCAAACTGTCTGGTTCACAATAGAAATCAACAATACATTCCCACAAGAGGTTGCGCTATACATGGCGCTTTGTCGACTAGAAACACCTGTATCCTTAGATCACAAGACCACACTGTATTTGAGATAGCACAATACCAAATAACGCGTGCACACACGTGCGCACGCACGCACACACACATACACAGGCACACACACACACGTATTCCTTTTAATTAGCATACAGATGTATATAAAAAAGAATACCTCAAAATAAACAAACACACGGCCTACAGAGAATGGAAGCTCATCTGTTAATTGAGTGTCAAAATGTTCCATGTGACTCCAAAACAAATAATTAGTGATATGAGGTAAAGGACAGAGGAGGTGTCTTTAGAGACTCTCGCTGTTAGTTTCCATAAATGTGTTTGCATTTTACAAAGTAAGACAGTATATTATCACAGACAGATAATTACTTCAATGCTCGCTCTCCTAAAGGGGGTAATTGAGGAGATAGTGTAGTACACGAACACATGCTGCAGAAAATGCGGTTTAAACTTTACCTTTAGAAGAAAGCAAAGTAGCCTGTGATTTGATGAGGTGTTTTTCGCTTGCGCATGTCTGTGTGTACAAGTTTGTGTGCAAGTGTGTGTGTGTGCCTCCACTATTTGATGATGTGCTGCTGTGTGTTTTTGTTGCTGTGTTTGTCTAGAGGTAAATTAACCTGTCAGAGTGTTTGTGTTTACTGCTAGATTAGCATGAGGGGGTTGTAGTGTCAGCACCCACCTCCATTCACAGAGTGTGATGCAAGAGCAGGCAACTCCACTCTGCCCTGCCCTTCTGCCATCAATGCTCTGCATGTGCTTGTGTGTGTGTGTGTGTGTGTTACCCTGCGTGCATGGAGGGGCTGGCTGAAGCAGAGTTGTCTGTCTGAAAGGCTGTGACATCAAAGTCCTTTGAAGTCTCCCTCCTCTCTCCTCCGCCATGTCACCCTTCATCTGTGAAGCCCATTTCATTAGCCTGCCTCCCTCCCTCCATCACTCCTTCCCTCTCTCCCGCATTCTTTTCTCCTCCGGTGATGCCACCTGTTCTTCTTCACACACCTCTGTCTCCTGTTTTGTCCACCTACTCCACCGACCCTTAAGTGACAGTACCTGGCATGGAGATATTAGGCAGGATTTGCCACTGTACATAGCACCTTTATATGTGTGTGTGTGTGTGTGTGTGTGTGTGTGTGTGTGTGTGTGTGTGTGTGTGAGTGTGTGTGTGTGTGCCGTTTACTTTATTAATACTTCCAACATTGCTTATGTCCATTGACATGCCAGTGAGTGATAACTAACAAAATTTAGTAAATGTGAAGACAATTTCAATGTCTTTATTTATTTCTATACTATGACTGATGATAATAATTTAGGGACTTAGTTGATGTCTTCATGGTGGCAAATGAGTCTCCCCGTGCTCCTGACTCCATCACCCAACCTCTAACACAACAACACACTTTCTTTGCCTGCGCCCTCAGCGGCAGGCGACAGAGTGACTGACTACCTGGCATGGCAGTGTAGTGAATTATCTAAACAGCATTTGCATATTGTTGCAATTATTTCCTGGGGTTAATTAGCTGCAGTGGAGCACACTGCCCTGCGAGACCGGCTTCCTGTCACCAGCTCTCACACAGTATCTTAGCTTATTTATTTATTTTCCACAGTTTCCCTACTCTGTGTATGTGTGTGTGTCTATGTTGTGTATGCATCTGCCAGCACTGTCAGAATAACATCCCAACTGCACACCTGTTGCCAACATCCTTCAGCCATGACTGTCAAGGGACATGTGAGGGTGTGTGCTGTTTGTGTGTTTACCGAATATATAGGGATCCATACGGTCCCCTCAGAGAGTGTAAAATACGGATCTGTGCCCTAGACAGTCTCAGGACCAGAAAATCTCCAGATGCTGACAGCTAACTATTATCAAAAAGAAATGAAAATGGCAAAGAGAAGTAGAAAAAGGGGACAGAAAAAAGAGAGAAAGAAGGCTACACAAATTATGGAGGCTGTATCCGTCCAATGGATGGAGAAGTTTATGGGCTGAGGCTGACAGGATCTCTCAGCTCTGGACTTGGAATTCATGAGTTCAGGCATGCACACATTTTTAGTTTAGTTTAGTTTCGTTTAGTTTACTTTAGTTTCAAGTGAGGCGAAGTGAAGTGAAGTGAAGTTGCACACAATTAAAAACTGCAATCAAAATGAATAAAAAACAAGAAATGTGTCATGAGAATGCATGAAGCCTGTTGGAGCTGGAGCTGATGTGCTATATGTCAGTAGGCTTGTTGTCCTTTGGATATGGCCAGGTACGTACGTACACACACACACACACACACACACACACACACACACACACACACACAACACACACACACACACACACACACACACACACACACACACACACACACACAAAACCCCAAAAACTACAGTGATTCAACTAACCAAAATGTGGTTTCCGCCAAGTTCCTTGTATCAATCAGCAGAACTCTGATTATGTGTTTATAAATTACATCACCAATAAAACTGCTAGGCAACCTGTTACACGACATTGAGCATGACTATCAGCCCCACTGTAGCCCAAAAAAATGGTTCCAACTGTTACTCCTTTGTTGAAAGTGTTTGCTTTCCAATTGTCTAGTTTCAAGAATTTGTTCAATTTAGCTCTTTCCATTACTTACTCAATAACAACTCACACTCCTTTCCAAAACCACACATAATTGTATGCACGCACACACCAACAGACATGCTCCAGTGCATGCGCACAGATGCAAACTCATGTACACACACACTCTCTTGTTTCTTCAAAACGTTGTCCGGTCCAATACTCGCTCTGTGTTTATTCACTGTAATGAGAAGCAGGGAGACGAGAGTGGAGGAGAGGAGTGTGCTTTAGCCAGAATAACAGCCCCAACGCCAACACAAACCCAGTGTCTGACCAACACAGGAAACAATGAATCTAACAACATCAACACACTCTGACAAACAACCACTTCAGACCTCCCTGCACCTCCCTTCTGCTCCTCCTCCTCATCCAAAACACACAGGTCTTCAGCAAACTTCTGAGGAAGCTGGAATTTCAAGTCGGGAGATGGTGAGCAGAGTGGACCGGAAGGAATCCAGTGGATAAGAGCCATTATACTTTTTACACTCAGAAACTTTTCAGTGGGAGCCAGAAGTGTCAGGACAGTGTCACGGGATCCCTAAACAACTTTATTGGGTTTGGACTCTTTTGCTCGAGCAGTGCTGGTTTCAATCTTGCAAAAATGTCAATACATGGGTTGGAGTGAGATCCGAAGTAAAGTTACAAGCATTACAAACACACATCACATAACAATATTATTTGAGACGTTCTTCCTGCAAAGGACGAGATAGAAACAAAACACTCAAATTACACTGGAGCTTTTCCACACACAAACTTTGACTGGCAGATCTCTCTCAATGTCTCAGTCCCCTCCTGCTCTCAGGCCACACACACTGCCCGAGTCATTATTCTCTTTAATATGTCGTGATCAGCACAGAACAGGACTGTTTTCATTTGGCCTAATGATTAAAAATTAAATAAGCAATGTACATAATTACATGTCAGCAAAGCGGTTATTAGAGTAAGTTAGTTTGTGTTTGTGTGTGAGTGCGTGATTGCGTACAGGTCTCTGCACACGCAATTAAAAAGTGGACCTGAACGACACCTGTTTTCATTGCATTCTAATCAATGTCTGGGACGTGTACTCCTTCGCCATCTCTTTCCCTTTTTTCCTTCCCCTCTCGTCTTTGTTTCTTTCTTTACTCTCTTCTAAGGCCGACAGAGAGCTGAAGTTAGCAAGAAGCTGTCTGAGAGCTGATGGGTCTTGCTAGAGTGGGGGGAAAAGGGAAGGTATGGAGCAAATTAGCAGCAGAGATGGGAAAATAATGACTGTGGCATTGTGGGTAATTAGCAGGTATAGTACCTATGGAGAGTTGGGAATATAATGATGTGAGAAATAGACAGAGAAAAGGGAGAATAGGGTGAGAAACGTGTGCAAGACTAACGGGGGGGGGGGGGGGGGGGGGGGGGGGGCTGTGTGCACGTGTGGAAGAGAGAGAGAGCGAGAGGGAGAAATGAATGTGTAGGTGTGTTATTCGACTTTGCAATGAAGGGATATGCAGTATAAGGAGAGTGGAAGTGGGGGGGGGGCATAGTCGGCGCCAGAGGAAGGAGAAAAACTATAGCGTCCATGTCATCCCACGTGCAGATTAGCGTGCTCAGACTGTATACAATGAAATAGCATGACCTTGGCGGGGGTCAGTCTGCTCTGACAATATTTGCCAGGGCATTGTTTCAAATCAATAACTCATTAACAAAGTACAAAGGAAGTTGCTGTGGGTTTGTGAGATTCTTTATTAGAAAAGAGCGGCTGCAGGCCAGAAAGGTCATCGCTGTGACATCTCGGCTAGCCTCGCGCTGCCGCCCGGATTGTCAGGTGAAATTACTGCGAGCCATTAATTGACATAAGGCAAAGGAGAGCGGGCAGGCAGACAAGGCTGTGTTTGTTCCAGGATGACCCTGAGGTGCCGTGTTTGTGTGTATGTGCGTGCGTGTGTGTGTCTGTGTATGTCTTTATTCGGGTCAGCCTGTATCCACAACAGGGTTGTGTGCAGAGAGAGAAAGAGACGGAGAGCGAGAGAGAGACGAGAGAGAGAGAGAGAGAGGAGAGAGAGAGAGAGAGAGAGAGAGAGAGAGAGAGAGAGAGAGAGAGAGAGAGAGAGAGAGAGAGAGAGAGAGAGAGAGAGAGAGAGAGAGAGAGAGAGAGAGAGAGAGGGACCTCGGTGGGTGGGGAGGTGCGAGGGAGTGCAGGATGGATGTGTTTGATGGTTGACCTGACTAGAAGATTGGGAGCAGGGATCTGAGACCAGCTACACGGGTTCTGCCTTGAGCAAACACACAAACACGCAGGTATGTGTGCCTACACAGATGTTATGTAGTACACCTAACACATATCCAGAAATGCTCATGCACACTAACAAGCACAAAATCTAACAGACTCACACCTAGTTTAAACTTTGAGGAGTCAAACAGTTAAACTAAATTCAAACACAAGCAGATCAGCCTGAAGTTAAAACATGCCACACACCACAGTGTGCTTGTACTGTGGCCTTAAACATGAGAACTTTGTTCATAAAGACAAATACACATGCACACAGGTCAGCGCTTTTTCTCCACCACACTCACACAGAAATACACACTCAAATACAAAGATGGCATCCAGCCAATTTGTTCTCTGCAGCAAGCAGGTGAGCTGCCCTCTAGCCCTGCTTATTGACCTCTCCTCTGACCAAGTTCAGAGGTTAATCAAGTCCCTACCTGTCCTTAGATATGCTGAGCCTTACTTCTTGGCACGACCACAGGTCAAAGGTCAAATAAACCCTGTCTGTATAATTGCTTGTGGGCCACAGACTGGGGCAAAGGGGTGAAGGTGACAAAGAGCAAAAACCAAGTCCCATAGTGAAACACTATAGCACCATGTCAAATACAATTACCAGTGTGTGTGCTTGTGTGTCCATTTCTTAATGTCCATGATCAAGTTTTGTGTATGTGTAATGCATGTGCATGTGCATGTGCATGCACGTTAGTGAATCCTCAAGACGTTTTGTAGTACAGTATGAACATGGGGAAACAGGACATCATCTGCTAAACACGGACAAGGACAAGGATCTCAGCCAGCCTCTGTGGACAGCTGCAGCTGGGAATAATGGGTCTTGGAGAGGCAGGGCTTAAATAATGGATGCTCCTTCCTTTAGGAAACACACTGTGCAATCCACAACAGTCAGATCAGTATGTGACAGCTTTGTCTCCAAGAAGTTGGAGACCAGAATACGCTAGAGTCCTGCACCTGGGCTGAAGACAGAACAAGGTATAATATGCAAAACAAAAACAATAAAATAGTCTTATTTTCTACCCTTAGGAGATGGTCTTACATCGACTCTAACCACAGTGAGGGTAAAAAATGGTTGAACATTAGGGAATCAAACAATGCCTTGAGTGGAAGCATGAGCACACTTAAGAACCCCAATATTTTTCCTCCTTTGTTGTAATATTGTGACAAATGAATAATTGTAGAGAAAAACATGTTATGGAGAAAGCATTCAGCATCCGTTGGTTTCAATCCCACAGATCTCCCATTCTTCAAGCTGAACTGAAGCTGAAAATAGTGTAAGAAATATCTGTTACTTCAAAATGTTACAGGAGTAAGGGTCTCTCTGTCTATCTATCTATCTATCTATCTATCTATCTATCTAGCTCTCCGAACAATGCACAATGTGAATGCTAAAAGGAAAAGCATAAAATACACTTAAAGAGAAAGGGAGAAAAGTATTCTAGTCATTTATAAAAATAAGTGGTGCTTAAAGAAAGGCGAAGCTCTGTTTTTTGTCCCCTTTGCTCTTTTTTTCCCCTTCTTCTTTCCAGGGCCTGCTGGCCTAATCCCAGCCAGCCAGCCTTGGGTGAACTCTTTGGAAGCTTCTTAAGCCCATGAATGTGCCTTTTGTTCCTGCCATTCCTCCGCTTGGCTGACAGAAAATAGCTAACTGGATTACTGCTAAAATTCAGAGTAAAGTGAACTCCCAAACTTCTATATGGCAAAGTGCTAAGAGAGCGCCCCCCCGCCTCTCCCTCCCCACCCCCTCCACTATCCTCATCAGCATCCCTCCGATCAGACTTTCTATTCCTCCATCCCTCCCTCTGTCCTCTCTTCTCTCTCTCCCTCCTCCACCAACATCCCCCCTAAACATGGCCCAGTGGTGTGTGATCTGGAGGAGAGAAGAGGAGGGGGATTAGATAAGGTTGAGAGGTTGCACACTATGAACCCAAGGCTAAAAAGTAAGAATCCTAAAAGCAGTTAAGAGCTTATTAATGTGTGTAAGGAAGCGTATTAATCAACTCAACTCTATCAGGGGGCTAGTGTGTGTGTGTGTGTGTGTGTGTGTGTGTGTGTGTCTGCGTGTGTGTCTGTCTGTCTTTGTAAGTAAATGTAGTACAAAAAGAAAATGTCCAATGTAATTTTATGTGTCTCTTAGGTATAAATAGAGAGCAAGACAGGTGGTAATTCAAGTTTAAGGTATTTTTTGTGTAATGTTGGATTTCAATAAACCACGAGGAGGTAGAGGTATATAGTCAAGTGTGTGTGTTTCTGAATGGCTGTGTGCAGGTGGTCTGGCAGCTCAGCAGGAGTTAGAGTGCGAGGTGTAGTGAAGAAAAAAAGGTTTGTGTGTGTGTGTGTGTGTGTGTGTGTGTGTGTGTGTGTGTGTGTGTGTGTGTGTGTGTGTGCGCGCCCGTGTCTTTGGTGGGTGCTGTTGAAAAAGATGAAAACAGCCCTGCTAAAGAGGTTTGATTTGATCCACCACCCACCCCGACTAACAGAGGAGAAGGAGAGGGATACACACAAACACACACACACTTACACACACAAATGTCAAAACCTCAGTTCTTTTTCCACCTCCTTTACTCTTTTGTCTGTCGGTATGTGAGAGCCTTTGCATATCTGCATGTGTTTATGTGCATACGTGTGTGTGACAGCTTACTCTGGGGGGGGACAGAAGCAGAGGAGTGAGGAGAAAAGCAGTGCAGGATAAGACATGGATGACAGAGGTGGGGTCACACACACTAACATCCTGCTGACTTCAGGGTCAAAGGTCAAAATTCAAGGGGCACTGACACAGAGCCAACCTGCTTACTCATTAATCTTTATCCCGAGTCTTGCAATCCCTGCATCTAAGGACAAGTGTATTTGGCTGGAAAATCTAAACCTTCTACATGACCCCTTCGTTTCTGGTTAATGAGGATAATTTTGTATTGTAGCCTGCTGGTCTGAAAAAACACACATAATTTTTGTTTTTTTTTTTAAAATCCATCTCTGCTTTAAAATGCCACAGTGCAACAGTGAATACTATGCTGGTAAGGACTGATAGATCAATTATCAATGCACTACCTTATAATAAACAGAAAAGTGACTTGGCGTGATGCTGGGCCGATGTGGTATTTGCTTTAGTTACTCATTATGATGTCTGTCTTGACTTTCATGTCATGAAGTTGTGAAAAGCCAAGACAGTATTTCCAAGACACTGCAGACTTGAAAAGCCACACCACGCTGCATACCACCCTTGTCTCAATGCATCTGACCCTGTCCAGCATGCATTATGCAGGCGTGGGGAAAGCAAGCTGGGCCCAATATATCGAGATGTGAATAATATTGCATGCTTCCTCTTAGGATAGAGGAACCTTGGTTGGGACTGTGTTAACGATCTCACACTGCTAATGTTTCTGAGTGTTAAAGATTTAAGACACAGGAAGGCATATATATATATATATATATATATATATATATATATATAGAGAGAGAGAGAGAGAGAGAGAGGAAAAATAGAGGGAATTACATACTTATGAGATATGAGAATCATGCAGGTTATACCTTCAAAATCAAACTTATGATTAGACAGCAGTCCTATCAACTTAACCCTGAAAAAAATGGAGGGTTTCCCACACATTCATTTATTTGTGGCAGTCAACCACAATTAAGACATCTGTTGGCATCTCTTGATTTTATATTTTTGGAGCTGGACCATTCTTTTGGTGCATGTTTGGAATTTTCATACAGTTTGGTATTTAATTGTACTCAAAGCGTAGAGCACACTCTGGGCCCAGACAGAGCAGCAGAATGTCAGCTGCAATAAAAGTTAATCTTAACCATGAATTATGCTGTGTCTATAAGTTTGCTTTCACTCGCCTGCAGCAGCTGCTCTTTTCATCAATCAATCTGATCTGATCAGCTCTAGGGAAAAAAAAAAAAGAACTCATGACAAGCTCTGCCTGTGCTGCATTCACAGACTCTAAAAATCGTCTGAATTTAGAGAGGGGATACAGAATGAAAAAGAAAAAGTAACACAAACACAATATAAACTTGAAAAAAAAAAACAGGAAGTTTGTGGTTGTTTATCTGTTGTTTGTCTGTTTTCTATCCCTCTTTTATCAATTTTTTTATTAAACACTGATCTTTTTTATATGGTCTTAGCGTATGTTTTTTTGTTTTTTTCATTTGTTTTTATGTTTTTGCTGTTTTTATCTTGATGGGGTTTACTTTTTTATTTTGCTCTGTTCTGTATTTTGTAACTGTATTTTGAAAAGCGCTTTACAAATAAGTTTTATTAGTTACTTTTAATAAGCAATTAATTTTAGACATAAATTTATGGTGGAAAACATAACATACACATAACATAAGTGACAGAAGCAAGTTAGTTTGCCTACGTTACTGTAAACAACATGATGGACTGTTTACTGTAAGACCTTCATGTCAGATGGTGTAAAGCAAGTTCTTCAGCTGTACGACGGAGGGAACCATCGCACATGTAAAGAAGTGTGATCGAGTAAGATAGAACTGCGGCTAATTATCCCTTATTAGAGTGTGTGTAAAGGTACTGCCAGGGGGGGTGAGAAAAAAAAAGCCTGCGTTGACAGCTCACACACCGCCTGCTAGTCCCACAGCAGCCCTAACTCTTGTCAGACACCAGAGACTGACGTATTTCACACACACACATACACACCCACGCACACAAACGTACGTGCATTGCTGTGACGCTGCCATCAACCAAAGTAAGACACATATAATCGATGAAGACAGTCTACTCATATGAAACCCTGTGATGGGAAAAAGCCTCGCTCAATGTGCCCTTAATCTTCAAAATCTTGCTGAATGAGAGCTTTTAAGAAAGTTAAAAAAAAATGTCAAACGAGGTGGCAAATTTATGAAACAAAAGACATCTATGAGAAGGACAGCATTGTTTTAATCTCTCATCACTTTGCCCATATTTGTTTCTACAATGGATTTTTGCAAAGGGTCGTTTCCTTTGTGTGACCACGTCAACTGGCCTAGCTAAGTGTATGTGCATATGTGTATGTGTGTGTATGATTAGGGGGTGCACAGCCAGCGTAGCATGATAAGAATGTTGCAGTGTGTTTGCAGAGTGTGTGTTAGGGAGATAATAATCCCAGCGGTCAACAAGAGTGAAGGGCCAGAGCTGCACTGACCAGCCCACCATCTGAGAGAGAAAAACAGAGAGAGGGAAAGAGGGAGAGGAAGAGGGAGAGAGGGAGGTAGCCATGTGGTTAACACTTGCTCACTGAGAGGCGACTGGAGCACGGCCAACCTCTTCACACACAGGCTGACCACACAAGAGCCTCTCTTTCTCCCTCTGCCTCCCATCCTCCCTTCATCCCTTGTTACCTAACATTTCCTTTCCTTACCTCCTCTCCGCTAGCCGCCTCCCACCTTCCTCCTCCCCGCACCTTTTTGCCACTTTTGTCTCTTCCGAACTTGCCCAAATTCCTCCCTACCATTTTCTCACATATGTCTCTTCTCCTACATCCTCCCACGACCCTACACTGTCACTCCGTCCACCTCCCCCATCGTGACTGCTTTTGATGAACATCCATCCTTCTGTCCCTCCGCTCCGGCTCTCTGAACACTTCCTTCCTGCCTTCCTTTTCTGTCTCTCCTCCCTCTGTCCATCCCTCCCTCCTTCTCAGACTTACTCGTATGGGGATTCGTTCAGTCTCGGTCTCCTTCTGTGGGTTACGGTACTTTTCATAGAATTCTCGCTTCTTTTTGCCCTCTTTATCGTCTTTGCGTTCCCTCTTTTCAGCGGGTTCGTCTGTGGGTTCAGTAGGAGAGGGCAGGGGAGAGGACATGGCGGGCTTCTCCACCTCCAGGTAGTTCTCATTGGGGTTGAGCACCATCACACCGTAGCCCTCCTGAAACAGATCAGAATCATGAATATGTGAATTAGATCCATGGCATCGGCATCATATGCATCAGATGCTGCTCATATTACGTCTTAAGCATGATATTTGACTTCTCTACATCTATGTTGAATAATATCACAAACTGTAGTAATGTAGATCTTCTTTCAGTATGTAAAAAAAGGGGTTTATAATGCAAATAAAACATACAAATAACCAAGTTTAGAAGACAAAAGGCATAAAAAAATAGCTGCAAAATCTCTTTGGGGAAGAGGACTTTATAGCTACACTACATCAATGAATTAAATGTGCATGTCTATAGAAAATTTATATTAAACCAGCACCAAGGGAGACTGTATTTTTTTCTTTTTAATTCTCGAAAAAAAAAACCTTTTTTAATAACTTTAAAAAGAGCATGCCTATATAAACTTATTTAAAACTAAAACGGAATGTTAACAGAACAGTTTTTGCTGGGTTTTTTTTTTTTAGTTGTTTGATTTTTTTCTTTAACTTTCAAAAAAAGATGGTATTCACTTTGTCAAACCTTCTACGGAGGTTTATATATAACTCTGAATAAAAATCTCTGCTGAGATCAGAAACATTCCTGTGCAGTCTATGTCTGCTAGAGGCTCCTGGTGTTTAGGAAAGACCACTGCGCTGATATCTATGAGCAAATAACACCGTAGCAACACGCTGATCGTGAGATGACTGGGGCAATGACGCAAATCCAGACTGAAAGAAATGGCAGCGAAAGAGACAGAGGAGAGAGTGTCACCGCAGGGACAAGCCTGAGAAGTAACTGGGGGATTGGAATTCAGCGCCGGTGGTTTCAGTCGGTGAGTAGCATTTAGTGACTCCAAAGGCCATGTGTCACTTAATATCAAACCCAATCGATCCTACCATCACTCAACAAAAGAGTTAGCCGTAACTGCATACCTATCTGTGTGTGTGCATGTTATTGTGTGTGCAGGACTTCAAACTTCTACAGACAGCCCAACAGATAAAAGTCTGGTATTTTTTAAAAAGCTGAGAACGTTTTCACAGGAAAATAATATTTGAATTAATATTATTAATAACCAGTGTGCTCCCTCAAATGCCAAAGGAGTGTTAAAAAGAGAAAAATGTGAGAAAAAATAAACTCAAGTGGTTATAATGAGAAAGAACGATAGAAAGGAAACGTATTGTGGAGAAAAGGAAGTTTTCTTGTAGCCTTTGGTGACTTCTTCAACTTTGAAGCCATTTTAATTAACTGTGTTTATTGTCCCAAGCACTCTGAAACTAAAGCAGGAAATGGATGGATTCCTGTTTCACTTCGGTTGTGCTTTTCACACACAACCCCCATTGTGATACACACTCACACACAAATACACACACACACACACACACACACAGCAAGACTCAAGTTATGGGTACATGCCTGTGCAAACACACACACACAAACAAAAGACACACACTAAGGAGTATGAAAGACATCAGTGCTGACAAAAAGACCTTTAGGAGATGTGAGAGGGAGTTAAGGGAAGGCAGCATCTTCCTCTGCAAATCGCCATCACACACACTGTCTTCTCCAGGCGGCACGTCTCCTCTTCCTTAATAAGTGTTAACACAATGTGCTTGTCTTCCGTTGACGCAGCATGAGTGTGTGTCCCTCCTGTGCCCATCGACATCAAACCTGTCACACACCCCTTCCCTTAGCACCTGCCGTGTGTTGACAATGACAAAATGACACTTTCCCACTTATTCAGATTATAAAATTAGTTTGATTCTCACTCCCTTTCAGATCCAGACAAGGCTCTCCTTTCCTCGTTGGACATATTCGTAATGCAAAAGACATTATAAATATAGAGATAAAATATCCAAAACATAATTTTCAAGTGAGGATAAAATTGGACATGATCAAACTGCAAATATTACATTTAAAGTATGTGTTTTATAAATTATTTCATTATTACATCACATTTTACTGAAAATTCAACAGATGTATTTTGAAATTTTAATTTCCGCTTAAAATAATTTCCTGCTACATAACGGTACCTGCTCGTATTTAGCCATTGATTTATAACTTTAAAAAAACTCTATTCTATGTCCATGTCATAGTTTGTATGCAAATTATAGGTAGATCAAAAACTGGATTTTCTTTTATTAATCTGTGTGTGCATTTATGTTATAATGGCAAAAGTAAAACTGGAGAGGTAACGAATGAGTATCTATTAGGGAGACTTAATTCAGCCTGCAGACATCACAGAGACATTTGCACACAAATACAGAAGTTCAGACACACAAGCGCACATTCAGACAGATGGATCGCCAGATTAAGAGAGAAATAGGAGCGGGTGACGAGAGAAGAGACAGAGGCAGACAGAGAGGGGAGAAAGAGTGAAAGGAAAGACATATATAGGTAGATAACATGATAAAACAAAGATAGATGGAGAAGGAAGGGGAGGCAGAGAGATGTAGTCTAACCAGATCCACACCAGCTTTGTGCCACTGCCCACTGGTGGCAGCCTGATAAAATAACTGACAAGACCAGTTCAGCCTATGGTAGCAAGATCATAAAAACTAGAATTTTGAACTAGTAAATGATTACATAAAATACTGATAAATAAAAGGTGTAAAAATGAAACAATGACAGAATAAAAAGTACACTGCACTGTCAAAAATACCCTTGAAAGTTGGACAGAATGAAAGAAAAAAAAAGGAAAAGACTCTCCATCACATCGCTTTGTGTGCATTTCTCCTTTCCCCTAATCCTGGTTCACGAGGCCAAAAGTTAATGGTCTAGCAACACTAACCCACGTGTTCTGAAGCTAACCCCGAGTGGCCTACAACCATGTTTAGTCTTCAGAGCTCTTACCCTTTACTGGTCAATAACCCTTCCTGGCCTTAAGCATACTATCGGTAACCTCAAGTGGCCCAGTTCCTAGCCTTTAGCTTCTTTATGCCAACCCTGAGTGGCCTATAGCCTTTGGAGAGGCTAACACACCTAACCAAGCTACCAGTGCTAACCCTTTCAGCTGTCCGGTCACCCAGAAGGACATTGCTGTGAAGGCGACCAGTGTCATCGGCATACATAGTCTGGAGGAGCAGGGCCGCCAAGTTCACCTCGATGTCGGAAACCATCAGTTATTTGAACACTGAGAGGTCTGTTTCGGTGTCAGGACAACACTGCTCTCCCTGTCCAGACACTTCCTCTTCTTATTCTTCTCTCCATCAACTAAATATTTAACAATGATGATGGACTCAGATCCACAAAGCAAATGGATTTTTTTTTTTAAAGTATAATATAAACCAAAAATGAGAATAAGACTCTTTTATTTTATTTTCAAAATGTTTTTAAAAAAATATAAGTCACTACTTTAAATATTGTTTAAACCAAATTAATAATCATAAAAAACAGGTGTTTTAGAAGAAAAAAAATAAAACAGCACTTTGTGCACTTATCCAAAATCCCACAGAACTAATTTCTCCCACAGAGCTAATGTTCATCATCCTAGTCTTTGCATTGTTTTGTGACAGCTAAATCTCTCTATACATCTCGCCATAAACCCTTGTAGAGTGAGGTCATTCAGTCTTTGTGTGTCTGGCTAACTGTTAAGTCTCTCCCACATACGCAAAAACACACACACTGGATACACCTGCTAAATCTGATCTTTGTTTTGTGATGTGCTGTCAAAGTGTGAATCTTACACAAATGCACACTGCAAACCTGGGGTCACCCTTCTTTTTATGCCACTAAATCTCTCTCTCACACATTGCTAACATTGGGTCACTTTGCCTTTGTCCTATACGCACACACACCGCCTCAAATGAAACACACACACACGGTCCTCTGGCGTTGGGTCAGTGTTGTCTTTCTGCTGCAGTATGCAGGCTAAGTCTCTTCCCATGCCCTGTGGGTGCCCCTGTGCCACCACCACACTGAGTCCCTGCCCTGGGGCCAGCGGTCAAGAGGGTCGCCCCGACCCCTCTAAGGAGAAGGGGGGGCACCCCGACCCCCATCACCCCGCTTCGGACGCTCCTTAGTGCTTCTTTGTCGGCCTGTCCCGCACCAGATAGCACAACAAAGGCTGCCGCTGCTAAGGAAACCAGAGCTTGTCTCATCATCTTGATGCAACCCTTCCTCCGTCATTGCCCGATCTCCCCACATGCAGCATTCTGAAGCTCTGTGAAAACCCAAATACTCCCTACTATCTGCAAAATACTAAGAAAAAACGTATAAAAAGAGAAAATATATGAGGCTGCAATATAAATATCATGATATTAAGCATTATTTGAGATTTACGATAACAGAGCTGGAGCCATACTGTGCTGTCTTAACAATACTGTCAATACTCTTTGATGACAATGATGTGTCCCCTTTATGGTCAAATTAGATGCCGCTTGTCCACTGGAACTTTGATGGTAACAGATCATTATTTTTCCTTCCAGTTGCATTATTTGAAGAGAAAGCGGTGTGTGTGTGTGTGTGTGTGTGTGTGTGTGTCGGAGTGTGTGTCCATGTTAGTGAGTACACAAGTGCGAGAGCGAGAGTAAATAAGATGTCCCTTTAAGACAGCAGCACCTCTATTTTTCCAGTGGCGTTGTAATGAAATGAAATGTGTCTAATGTGCGGGAGCGGGGAGAGAGGCGGCCGGAGTGAGAGGGTGTTTCATCTGTGCGTGTGGAGCTCAGCAAAGCTTTGATGTGAGAGCTCTCATGTAGTGAGCAGGGCTTTGGGCACAGGGAAAAGGACAGCACTTGACAGGTACAAAGCATGGCTGATAGCGGTCACGGGTGCATGCAGTGAGGAAAGTGGATGGTATGGTTGCGTGAATTTGGGGTTGTATGTGTGACTGTTAGCATATAAATGCTCTTCTTTGCATTGCACTTGTATTTTAGGGCATTTAAGTATCTGTGCGCATGAATCTTACATCTTGACAATCAGCGTGCGGTCTGTAGGTTTACATTGAAATTGGATCCCGGGCAGTTTACTTTATTAGTTTTCTGTCGGGGGGCTGTTAGGATCGGGGCAAACGGCGCTCCCTTTTCTCAACAGCCTTCGCTTCACTTCCTTGTTTCAGCCATACGCAGCTCCCGATTCGCTGTTCAAGCTTGACTGACAAGGGGGAAAGGGTCACTCTGCGTGGCATACCCAATAAGATGAGGAGGAGGGGAGGGATGTCTGCAGGCTACAGTCTGGTTTGAGATCTGAACGAGGCACAATGGCTGACCGAGAAGAAAAGCTAAGTTGAAAAATAAGCGAGAGCAAAAGAAGAGGCATCGCAATTTGTTTGCATTTCTCTTACTTGTGGCTGAAGCAACATCAAATACAAAACTCTTTACAGGGAGGAGAGAGATGGAAAAAACACAGACTGCTCCTCAATGAAGAGGTATGAAGGAGCTGGGAGGGAAGGTAAATACTGTAATAACAAGTATACTCTCACTCTCCCTCTCTGTCAGGGCCACCCTGCTCTGTGTGACCTTGTCTGTCTCCTTCTCTACGTGAGCTTTTTTTTTGCATGCAGGGCCCCTTTATCCATCCGATCCCCCTTTTTTTCTCTCTTTCTCTCTCTTTTTTTCCCACTCCCCCTCTCCCTGAGGCTGAGATACCACACAGATCGCACAGTAATGTCAGATTAAGTCACGGTGCCCCCCTTCTCATTTTAACACAGCACCAGTCTGAGACCCCCTCCCCATAGCCGACCAAACACACAGCTATGTTTCTCTGAGCGCAGAAGGGTGGGAGAGTTCTTACTGTACCACTGGGGCCATGAAAAGACATGTGTGGATCTTAGGGGTGATGTGAGAGGGGATGAGACGGGATTGTCATCAGCCTGTCAGCACAAAATCAATCATCCTCTTGATAACTGGCAATACCCAGGGGGCAATGGAAGTACTTGCAGAGGAGACATAAATGTTGCTAAATATTATCTTACAGTGTCTTTATAAAACAGCAAATTGTGACAACTGACACAGAAAGCTAACAAGAAAATATAGTAAAATCCTACCGAAATTAGGTGGCATAAATTGCATTATATATTTGAGCTCGACTTCCTTTTTTTTGGATCCAGTGCTTAACCCCACATCCATGTATGTTTAAGCAATCAATTGAAGAGCCAACACAAATGTTTACATAGGAAAAGTAAGACAAACTGGAGCTCCATCTCCCCATCTGCCCTCTGAGTTAATTTTAAACAAATTGCCCACTGCATGGGTTTCTCCTCTAATAAAGAGTACACATTTAATTAAGTTTCTCTAAATTCAACTTTTCACTTCAAGTTCAAAGACTGCATTCTGCCTCCACTAATGTAGTCGTACGCTAATTTGGTCAAAGTAAATAAGACTCTGTGGTAATGATTATCTTTTTCTTGATCTTAATGAGCACAAATAGTTTAGGTCAGAATAAGAGGCTAACCTTTTGAGCTAGTCAAGTAGTTGTGTCTGTAATAAGCAGCAGAGTTTTTAACCTTGGCATGGATGTCTGGGCTCATTTGGATATTGTTTATATGTGGAGCTGAATATTTATAAATGAGTTCAAAGTGGAGCAGTGGGGTGGAGGAAGTGAAGAGAATAGCACAGCTTCTGATCCCTGATGCCTCAGCTTCTTTTCATGCTCACATTTACATTTCTTTTTCTCTGTTACACTTTCTATTTCTCTCTTCCTGTCTCGCTCCTCCCGACCTGTCTATTTTCAGCACCTTAGAGAAAGGATAGACATAAAGACACTCACACAGATACTGTTGAGTAACTCACTCAGTGCAATGCCAAAGCCACTTTATGCGTCAATTATTTACCACATTCGACGTCTGTGGACCTGTGAATTTGTTCAGCCACTATCCATGCTCAATGGTTGATCAAGCATCAGGGTGTCTGGACAGACATAAACACACACACACACACAAGCTGACACACACAGAGTTCGGAGGCCTGCTTCATCTGCTCTCAGCACGACACACACAGAGGGAGGTGCAGGGTTGGGGGTGGGGGTTGCTAGATTGGGGGTGGATGTAGCATTAATCACCGTCCAGGTGGAAATTGTCAGAGCTATCGATTGTGCAAGTAAATGTTACACAAGTCATTTGTCAATTTTTGTTTCTACAGAAGACCAGAGTGTCATTTGCAAAGAAGCAATTGTGAATGTAAACACACAAGCACTGATATTTCAGAGTCATCTGACCAGATGTGTAATCACCTTAGCAGACATCCCAACACCTAAATGTTTCTCAAAGTAGAAATATATATTTTTAATTGGAAAAACTTTAATATATTCCAAAATGGGATATCATAAGGAGCCATTGTTGCTTGAGCAGATTATCAAATCACTTGCATAATAAATGAACAATATTTTCAATGTACTTTAATATTAGAGTATCAAACATGCGCTTGCCACATACGCGGCAAAGGAAATACAGTAGGCAGGAAGAGTCCTCAGCCCACAGAGGGAAAGCTATGGGGAAATAAATACAGGAGGCTTATTCTGATGCCGTTAGCATTTTGATTTATATATTCTATATTGTCTCCCCTAAGCATACACATGTATTTTTAATGAGGGCACAGAGAGATATAGATCATGGAATGATAGGTGCCTCCCTGCCCTCCTGCCTAACTATTTAATGTATAAATCAGCGAGAGAGGTGAGTGCAGAGGGGGAGGCAGAGAAGCGACAAAAAAAAGAGGGAAGACAGGAGGAGTGGAGGCATCCCAGGAGCAACCCTGTCCTGAAGGCCACTAATAACTGCACCGATGGAAGGAAGAAAGGCAAAGCCTGAGTTCAATGGGCCTCAGAAAGAAGAAACACAATGCTAAATGAAGATGATGATTATAATGATGATGGTTCCAAAGACGTATTTGGCTGCTATTCAACATCTCATTTCTGAGCAAGATTGGACAAAAATAAGGCATCTGACCTATGCAATGACTGTGAGAAATCCATCTCTGGTGATCATTATGATATCAATGACTCTAAACAGCATCAAAAAGTGACTGCGCCTTTTACTGAAGTGGAGAAATTTCTTCAACATGTGAAATTCTTCAAGAGCGCAATCGATGAATGTTTCTACTTCACCATCTGGACAGGTAGTTAGTGCGTTAACACACATGAACACACACACGGTGGGTGCGAGACACATGGCCATATGTACAGACTAAGATGGTCGGGGTCAATGGCAGGACACATCTAAACACTGTAGACACGAGTATATGTATGCATGCGTGCGTATGCACAGACCAAGGCACTTATAGTCAGTACACAAGTTCATGTGAGTATGCCATGGTAAATCGATGAATGAATGACTTTTTTTCAAACCAAAAATTAAAACATATTAGAAACAAACAATAAAAAAGTACAGTGTCCGAAAAGGAGGAAAATAATAAAGAAAAAACGACAGCAGATTTGTTGCATTATGTAGCATGAGGCATTTCATGTAACTTTCTGCAAATACTGACATAATCAATCGTGTTAAGCACAGAGATTTCTAGCTCAAAATTCAGATTTGACTGCTGTGATGTAAAACATGTAGGTGTGCTGCGCTGGGTGTCATCTATCAGTAAACGTCACTGTGTTGGTGAATAATGACACCATGCTGTTGCACCAAGGGTATTAATCTTACTGAACATCACAGAACCACTATGACCTCCAGGGGTCAGAGGTCAAAGAGGAATCCCTTCACCCCTGCCCTGTTATTGTGACCTAGGAGGGAGAGCCACTGAGAGAACTGGTGGTCCTCCCGATGTTGCTGACTGTGTGTGAGGTGTGTGCATGCATGTCTGGTATGCGTGATATTTCATGTTAAGTGTGACCTTTCATGTGATGAAATTTGCTATCTTATATGTGTAAAATATTCATTTCTACTTGGTATTGTACACTTTGAGAGTGTAACAGAAATCAGAAGGCCACAGTATAAGCACACACACACACACACAACCACAATGACACACACACTCACAGACAGACACACACTTCAACAGTCCAAGAGTCTGACCTCTCTCTAAGTGGAGCTGCACCACAGGTCCATGAGTCAGGGTAGGTCGCCACAGCCAATCACAAGCTGTGTTTTGAAGTGTGAAGGGTAAACACTATGGCTGCTCTGTCCTGCCATTTACTCTGCTTATTTTCACAGGATGTAACCTAGAAAAGAGGTGGCGGAGAATACAGTATATCTGTGTGTGCGTATGCATGTATTTCTGTGTGTTCCAGCACATTTTCCATAGTGTCATTACCACATGGCTGGCTTTATGCTTCACAGCACACACATGGAGCTACGC
Source organism: Plectropomus leopardus (assembly GCF_008729295.1). NCBI lineage: Eukaryota > Metazoa > Chordata > Actinopteri > Perciformes > Serranidae > Plectropomus > Plectropomus leopardus. The sequence continues at coordinate 15,201,336 of NC_056468.1, read as the reverse complement.
ATGTATGTTGGAATCCCCTTCATCCTCTCACCATACGGCCAAATACACGTGGAGAAATCCATGCTGTGGCAACTAAGGAAACCATGCATGGAGCAATAGACATTTTCCTATTAACCCGATGTAGCCTTCAAAAACGGTTGAAAAGCAATTTACCATGGAAAGCTGCTGTAAAACACATCCTCTCTCTCTCTCTCTCTCTCTCTCTCTCTCACTCTCACTCTAACACACACACATACACACACACACACAGACCTACCCCCTCAAACCCACTGTCACCACAATCCTCACTAGAAGCTCTTTCAAATCTACTACTTTTTTTAAAGACCACCTGTTGTCTATTATTTTTACATACTGCTTTTTCTCATAAATCATAACACTCTGTAATTAATCAAGCTGTCAAAACAGGGACCGGAGGTCACCTGGAGGGGTCGGAGGTGGTTGCAGGACCGATGGAGGTCAGGGTCACACTGCATTCCTCATTATCAAGTTGGGATGGGAGAGGGGCCGGGCAAACAAAAGCGAAAGTGGAGGGGGGGGGGGGGGGGGGTGGGGGTGGGAGGGGGGGCACAGATGAAAAAGAGAGCTAGAGAGAGAGAGAGAGAGAGAGAGAAGGAGAAATTGACAAAGAAAAGTGAAAGAAGCTGTCAGCTGCCTTCAGATGAAGACAGGGGAGGCGATTCTGAGAAGGGAGACATCACATAAAGAGGTGGAAAAAAGGGAAGAGAAAAAAGAGAGAGGCATGAAAAAAGAACAAAAGAAATCTACAAGATGTTTCTACTGTATAGACCTGAAATTGGCTGCAGAGAGGAGAAAGAGGAGAGAAGGAGGTAGGGTGGTGTGGCTTCTTTCGATGGGAAAATAGGGAATCAGCTGTGGAAGTATGATTGTTATCTCTTTCTCTCTCCTCATGTGTGCGTGTTCTTGTGTGCGTCGGTGTGTGTGTGTCGGTGTGGGTGATGAGGCAGACTGATATCTCTCTCAGAGGAGTGTGTATCGGTGTCTCAGTGGGTTAAGAGCCAGTTCAGAGACAGGACCACGGGCCTGGAGTGGCATGTCACCGACTCCACAATATACACTGCTGATTAGATCACACTGATTAGACTGGCACAGATACACACACACACACACACACACACACACACGCACACACACACACACACACACACACACGCATAAATGCCCACAGACAGACAGCAATGCTGAACAAATGAGGTGTCTATTCTCAATTATGTTTATATCTTATTTGTCTTATTTTATAAATGAATGACAGAAAATTAAAAAATTAATAAATAACATAATTTGGGTCAATAACAGGTTGTTTTCTTATGTCTTCCTGGTTCACTTTGTAATATTAAGTATGGCATGTGTGGCAAAATGTGTTGACAATCAAGTTAACTGAATTATCTCATTATGGTGTGTATGAATATGTTATGTGAAGTTATGAGTACACAATCAAACAAAATGAAAAAACAAACAAACAAAGAGGCTAAATGCTCTGTAGGGGGGATGAAAGACTGGGACAGTCTCTGGAGTGATGAAGAGAGGAAAAGATCTTTAAAAAAAAAAAAGAGAGAACAATTGAAAAAGTGCAAATGCCGCGGAACTCTTTGCACTACGTTCGTATCCCCCCCCTCCCGTGTGGAGCACGAATTCTCAGGCGTGGCTCGCTCTATCAAAAACATCACTCTTGAATGAGGCGCCGACCATTGCGCAAAATTAGCTGTCACCCTTTCCTCAAAATCTTTGTTAATCTTGTTTCCAGTGTTTGCGGATTTATCAGCACATGCATCAATGTCAGCTCCTTGGTTACTGAGCCGCACTACTTGGGAGAAGATATAATTAAAAATGTTTGGGGTGTGGGGGGCGGGAGGGGAGGGCTGCTGAGGAGCGGGAGTGCTAGGAAAGATGGGGCGAGAAGAGGAGGGGTGGAGGGGGTGTCTGGGAGGAGGAAGGTGAAGTCTTCCTCTCGTCTGGTAGTTTCCCCTGGGAGCCTGTGGAACACAGAGCCGGTGATAACAGACAAACGGGCTGGGCCGCGCCTCTCTTTCTCTTCCTCTCTTGCTAACTTCCCAGTATCACTCAGGTCAGCGCCTGCTGCTATCTCTTTAATGACGCTGGCTCCACTGATGTTGCTGTGGTCACGAAACTGGTCCCACTGTTAACAGCCACTTGACACAGAGGAAAACAACAGCCAAATGCATCCATCTAGTGATATAAGTGCCTTATCAACAATTGGATGCACGACTAACCTATCCAGGGGGTTTCACACATGGGTGTCATGGCTGAGGGGAAGGATAAGCAGAAAGACAATCATTCAGTACACGACATGCATGGACATCATTTAGGAGTGAGCCACTGAGTGTACATTTTTTTTTAAAAAATGGGAAGGTCTGTTGATGATGCATTTAGTGCAAATGAAATTCTGCAATTCTTTAAGTATCTATTTGTTCACTGGCTTGAACTAAAACACTTTGACATCTGGAGGGGTGGTGATGAATTACACTGTGCCACCAGAGCTTGATCCTTGATATGTTTCCAGCACATCTCTTATTATCATGTGGCTTTTTCAAAAACCATCACTTGCCTATCCAGCTCGCGTCAAGGGACAAGGGACATCATGCATTAGAAATTCAACGTCCAAGTCTCCCCTGCTAACACGCAGATACAAACACACACATACCCATTTATACAAAACCACACAGACACACATACACCCCTCTGGGAGTGTGGTTGTGATGGCGAGACATCCCGGAGAGCAGTGCCACGGTACCAGCAGGTTTCAGAGCTGTGTGGACAGAACTCTGGCTGCAGACATGACAGCTCAGGAGACAGCTCGGGAGGATGACAGACACATGTTTAAAACATAGCGCATAAATGCAAACCCCTTATGAGATGACACCTACCATAGTGGCCCCTCTGTCTTTCTCCCAAAAGATTGGGGTGTCAAAGAATGCGACAACTGTGCGCCCTTGTGCCTGAATATCCATTACTGGTGTGTATGTGTGTGCATGTGTGTGTTTCTAACGTGGCCACATTTGGGTGTTCACATCTTAGTTTGCATGTTATCATGCTTGCAGGAAGGGGGTTAGATAATAGTTAGGATTTTCAGACAGGCAAAATGTTTCTAATTTTACCAATTTTTCACACATCATGGTAGAGCTGTCAAAAAAGTCCAGAATGAAGTTTAAAGGTCTTAGAGACAAGAATCCGGCTGTCCCATGGCTGGGGCCTTTCTCTGCCATGTGGATGAAAGGCAAACAGCGAGCCTTAACCTTTCACTATGCCTGATACGACATGTCAGAGCTTTTTATCCATGCTCACATATTCTCTTCTTCTCTCCTCCTCCAGCTCTTCTTCCTCCTTTTCTCCTCCATCCAGACCTTTAAGTGCGGTCTGGCAGGTTTGGCTGGGAGGTCGCGTATTCCCCCTCTTCATTAGTGAGAAAATGGACTCTGGTAAACGCTTGTTAAAGCCCTTACCTACACTCCCCCAGTTAATGGGAGTGATCCATTTGTGTCCGTTTCTGCCTGACAAGGCTTTACTGGAAGATTAATAGTGCGGTGTCAGGCCACGGCCACCCTCTGTCCCGTTCTCATTTCCTTTCTTCTGGGACGCACACATGCAATAATGGAGCTCCGTCTTTTGTTGTAACACCATGATTAGCCAGGGAGGAAAAAAAGCACAGGAATGACAGAACGAGAGAAAGAATGGAGGAGAGATGGGGGGAACAAAAGAAATATAAGAAAAAAAACTTTCCTTCGTGACGTGGTACAAGTGTAGGTTTTAAGGTTGTGAATTACAGGCACTTGACAATGGCAGTGCGATATTATTAATTAATCTCCATGTGAGGTGAACAGAGATATAATGAATCACTTATGGATATTTCCTCTGTTTTAAAGGCCAGCTTTATCTTGGCATGATCCAGAGAGAGGTCTCAGATAGAGTGGACGATGGAATGTATGACAGAAAAAGAGACAGAGAAAGGGAATACATTAGGAGAAATAATAGAGACAGAGAAAAAAGACAGAGCAAGAGAGTGAGAGAGAAAGGAGTGGGGAGAAGTCCTTAAAGGGCCACCCAGGGTTTCGTCTATCACCCAGGCCCCCCAGCAATCCCTCTTCCTTTCGGGGATGACACTGTCAAGTGTTCTGTCCCTTCACTGGGTGAACAGGATAATCGCTCTTAATAATTACACGGACATTCCCGGGAAGTCTGTCCTGTCCGAGAAGAGCAATTCTTCAGATGGGAATCCCATGGTGCAACAGGCCTGGAAATGTGCCATATAAATGCAAAATTAAAATCAAGACTGAATACTACATTTTGTTTTGTTTTTTTATTTTCTTTTTATTTCATCTCTCTGGGTCTTTTTCTCTCTGGCAATTTCTCTGATGGGCAGACCAACAATCTGGTAAACACACAAACAGACACAGACAGGCGACCTGCATGGCAACCCCCTCCTCACTACATCACAGTCGGTGCCAATGGAGAGCAGGGTGTTTCTCAAAGGAGAGTATGGGGGATTGGGGCTGGTGGTGTCTCATTAAATTCTTGGGATTGTCTAATTGTCTTTCGTGGACCTCCGAGAGACTAGTACATTATACTCATTGCAATTAACTAAACAAAAGAGCCGAACCGCCCAAGCGCTGGGGACAAGGCTGGCTAGGGGGAGCAAGCCGTCCAGCCGGGACCAGCACAACAAAACGCAAACACCAGAGGAGAGTGCAGAGAAACACTAAAGAACAAGAGAAAAGATATGAAGGAGAGCAAAAAAATTAAGGGGGAATAAAAAGGGAGGGGAGTGCACGAGGACTCAAGACAAATCTTGGGATTGGCCAGATGTCAGAGTCGGGTGGGAGGTCGGGGTGAGACAGGGTGAGGCGAAAGAGGAGGAGGGTGTCTGTGCTCATTTGAGACGCACCTTTGTGCTGGACCTGTCTTGTTTACTGCACTACAGCTTAGCAGTGCGAGGGTCCTATTCAGGGTCCAGGCCTTTCAGAAGGTACTGAAGGAGCCCTTAAGCCCACTTAACTACCATTTTCACACACTCTGCCTGCTCTCCTCTTTGTCCTTGCCTCCATTACATCAAACGCAGGAACAAAGGCGGGGAACAGAAACTGGGGCTGGCAGAATGGCGCCCATCACAAATATTAATTTGAAAAGGTGTTGGAGAGTAGAATCTACTTTTATGCACAAGGACAACTTGGGATTTTTTTTTTCTCTCTACCTTGTCGGGGGGCTCTTTGGGAGCCGCAATGAGCTTGGTTTTCAGGCTAAAGGGGAGGCTGAGGACTTGCAGCACAATTATCCAAGAATAAGGGGCTTGAGACGTGGCACACTGCTAAAGACTGAGCACACACAAGCGCCCGCACATGCACGCGCACTGCCTATTAAATAAGTTCCAAACATCAGGCCTCATTCACTTGCCAGAGCTATTAGGCAGAGCAACAAACTCAAAGAAGACACACACATGTAAAGAGCCCATGTGACTGCAGTGGTTGGCATACAAAAAAATGAGAACTTCTCCAGAAAAATATACATGATACAAGCTATTACAAAAAAAAAAAAAAAAAAAACAAGTAAGAAAAACAAGAACAAATCATCACATATAAGACATTTAAAACAGCACTTTCATTCAGACACACTTCATTGAAGCATATTTGCTAGAGAGTAAATGGGTTTGTAAAACTGACCTTGAATTGACTGGTGGAAAGATAATTGTCTGAACTAGAGGTAATCCACAGTCCACCGCTCTTATTGCTATTAGCTCAGAAACACACATAAGCTGCTCACACACACACACACACACACACACATTCACACAGGTGCAAGGCGCATGCGCCCTCCGTGGAATGCTGTTTTAGTCAGATCACATGAGAAAGTGGGGTGAAAAGTTTACACTGCCATTACATATCAGGAAAAAAGAGTGGGCATGCCTCTTTCTGACGTCGCCCCTCCCTAAGACACACACACACACACGCACTTAAAACACACATTTCCCAAGTTCAGGTAGTCATGGCCAGGGTAGCGCGGTATGTTGAAAAGCCTATCCTGTGTGTATAGATGGTGTATTGCTCTAATCTGCAGGATACAAGAGCTGCAGTCCCCACCCCCACCTCCATCTGAGTCTGCCTGCAACTCCAGGTCTCGTTGCTGGTCAAACCAAACCCGTGCCTGCCCCGGCTCTGGCTCTCAGCGGGCTGGCGCTCACCCAGATACTCTGGCTGACCCTGCAAACATGTGGTCAAGTTGGGCACGGCAGACCCTCAACTCTCTCAGGTGTGGGGTGGGAATGGGTGGATGGAAAAACAGAAGGAGATGAATGTGGAGAAACAGAACATGGCTGGCTTCACACCTAACTTTTACTTCTATTTTTTTTAAATAAATGCACCAAAAAAACACAATACACAACCTTCAACACCTCATCCAGCAGCACTGAGTTTGAGTATGTGTGTTACTCTCTGCTTGGTACCACAGTGGCAGGTAGGAAGCTACTGTGTGTGTTTATGAATATGGGCTTACAATTACCAGCATGTGTGCAAGCACAGGACCCATCCACTCACCCACACAATTTTTCCCTGAGAGGGAGAGAATGCAATAGGGGGAGTGCCTATGTTGATCTCTGACAGAGCTGCAACTGCCAAAATCAAACCCTGGCTCAGTGGGGCGGCGGGCACGCAAGGCAAAGCCACTTGATGGGGGGAGGGACACTCTATTCACCTTCGCACTAGACCCCTTAAAAAAACATACACACTTACAATTACTCATAATCTGCTTATGATGCCGGCCTACGGTGAGTGAGAAAGAGGCACTATAGTGTAAGAGAGCAAAAGACAGATTGAAAGACAGAAAGGACAGTCGCCAGGTGTTTGGTAATAGTAGTGAATGTGTATAACTTTGTGCTGTTTTCACCCACCACACACTGAGGCTGAGGCATTTCACACAAGTGCTTCCAGGAATATAAGGAAGAAATAAAGACAGGGTGGATAAGGCATGAAAATAACTTTGGAATCCACTGCATATAGAGAATGAGAGAACAGTATTGAAACTGATGTTTAAAAAAAGAGTGAATGAGATAAAAGGGATAAAAAGTTGAGCCTCTGTTTTCTTGCCCATTCATCTGCAGAATAGATTAATACATTTTGGAAAGGAACCGTGACCTGTTGATCGATGGATAGGCATTTTAACAGATCTTTTCACTGTATTGTGAAATGTGTGTACCAAAAAATCTTAGTGAAGAAAAGCATTCATTTCTAAGTGGCCTGACATACAATAACCTAATGACCAGAAATAGTATAAATTTTGAGTGTTTACCTGGCATATTGAAAAAGCGTAAAAGGAAACATGATGAAAAAGCCAGTCAGTACGTTTACTCTAAGTAGTATTGAATCCCGGGCAATTTTCAGAGTGACACAGCAAACAGTTGGCTAGTAATCCTCCCTTTTGCTGCAGACTCACAATACAGGGATTCTCTGAGTGCTCACCACAGTGTGTTGCTTAGCAAAAGAAAAGAGGAGGGAGATATGGATGGCTACAAAAGGAAGAAATAGATAAGTCCAGAAAAAAAGTTAAGTCGGAGACAGAGCAGTCTACAATGTTAAAAATTTATATCAGACTTTTTTGAGAATTGTTCCATGACTACACCCGCTAACTAACTACAGTGACTTACCATTTTTTCTATGATTTGTCTCAAATTTTGTCACAGTCAATGTATTTAATGGATGCATAGATAAAAAAAAAAATTCATGTCAACTCTATTTTTAATGTAATCCCTCCTCATTTTCAACATTTTTTGGGGTGTCTGGATTTCCTTTCCGTTTATCCTGTTGTTTCCTGTTTTCCATGAGCCCTCAATACAAGTTTTTGACTTATGTTTGATTATATCAAGCAACTTGTCATCTCTCTCTTTTTATAACTACAGTAAATATAAGCCCATTCAGCTCAGTCTGCATTTGCAAGTTTTTGTAAAATGTCACAAAGTCAATAAACAAACTGAAAAAAAGACTCATTTGTGAAGTACAAAGTTCATTCTAACTTAAAGTTAACAAATACAAACTAGTACAAGCACTCTTTCGTAGTGACTTTTGCTTAGTTTAAGGACAATTAAAGGTAGATGGGAAAGATGAGAAACTTGTGCGAGCATGTGTGTGTATCAGATGCCGGTTATAGAACAAGAGGAGAGAAAAAAGAGAAGTAGAAAGTCTGCGAGTTGAGGATACCACCACAGTAGTACATCTCCGGGGAAGAGTGGTGGGTGTTTCGATGACAAAGCCGTCTATTTCCATAGGCTCTCCGTGCCTGATCTCCCTCTAGTCCCTCAGAGCCACGGCCTTGATCTGGGCAAACAGTGTGTGTGTGTGAGTCTGCGTGTGTGTGTGTGTGTGTGTGTGTGTGTGTGTGTGTGTGTGTGTGTGTGTGTGTGTGTGTGTGTGTGTGTGTGTGTGGGTCTGCATTTATCCGCTCACATCATTTCTAAGTTGATGATACTGAGTCACAGCTGGTATGCAGTGCTACAATTTCTTATCCATCCGCTCTTTCATAGACCCTATATCGGACAGAAGGGAATGAATAGCAACGTCCGCGCTAACAAGTGCTAACATCACTGCATTTTAGCATTTAAGCAGGGAGTAGCTGCAGGCAGTGATGAGGGAAGAGGCCGCAGAAATGGAGAGATAGCCTGGAGGGAGATTGAGTGGGGAGATGTAACAAAAGATGAATGATGAAAACAGTGTGATGAGGCACTGAAGATGACCATAATGGTAGAAATCAAGTTCAATCCATGACTTGATATGATAATGTGAAAATGTTAAAATGTAGATTTTTCTTCAGAGATGGATATAAATGCATACTTTTGTACATATTATAATATAAGTCAGGTTATATAGATGTGTGAAAATATAGATAGATAGATAGATAGATAGATAGATAGATAGATAGATAACAAAAAGGGCCCAATTTAGTCAGTGGGAGAGTGGGAAGTAAAGGGGGAAGAGAGAGAGCGAGAAAGAGAGAGAGAGAGAGAGAGAGAGAGAGAGAGAGCGGGAGAGAGAGAGCAGGAGAGAGAGAGAGATACTTGATCTAGCCTGACAGTATACTGCCACCCATCTGTCTGATCTGGTACAACAGTCCCTGCTCCTCACACATCTGTCCTAGGATCTGTCGCTCAAGTTTCATATTATTCAGAAAAACACAACCATAAGAAAGGCAAGATCTGAGGCAGGGAAATGATGAAAGCTCTAAAGAGATTACATGCAGACAGTGACAGTTTTAGAGAGAGGGGGATAGAGAGATAGAGAGAGGAAAAAAGAGCAAAATCATGTCTGTTCCACAAAGCCTGTTGTATCAAAAGGTAGCATAGAAGCCTGGAGCAAACGTCTGCTCACCTGCCAGCCCTGTCCGACCCAATCTCTCTTTCTCTCTCTCTCTCTCTCTCTCCCTCTCTCCCTCTCTCTTGTGCCGCATCACACACATAAAAACAACCAATCGACGAAAAGCAAATTATCATTTTTTTAATTGACATCAAACTAACAATTTCATAACATGTGCACCCATCTAAGAAGATATAAACGTGCTCTAAACCCCCCCCCCCCAACTCCACCTCTCGTTGATATCAGCATAAATCCAGTTTAGGAATTCCCCGACTGGGGAACAGGGATGGCTGCTGGGCTGGGCTACCACCAGCCTTGGTTCATATGCAGGTTCCAGTTCATCCACAGTTCACGCATACTCTCATCTTTTTGAAGCAGCATCCCATCAGCTCAGGATCATGATTATTCAGGACAGAGAAGAGAAGCGTGGCATGCCATCAATATAACATCTGCCCTTCTCTCTCCCTTGCTGTCTCTCTTTTTTCTTTTACACACACACACACACACAAATAGAAAAACTCCCTCGGAGAGTTAGCGCCGCAGCATTTAAACCCATGTTCTGACCCTATGTGTAGATCCATGCCAAGTAATCATTCGCCTTTTCGCTCTCATTTTGCAGCGCCTCCTTGGTTACAAGAAAGCACACTGCCCTATGCTTTGAACCTTTAACCAGTCAATTTGACTAACTTTGAGGATGTTGCTGCAAAGTTAAGCATGCATGTTTAAATTTGCCACATCTGTAGATGTACTTTGTGTATTATTAATTCCTTGACATAAAACAGACAAATATGAACATGGGAATAGGCATCCCTTAACCCCAGTAAGGGTTTTTATTATGGATTAATCAGGGTTAATCGGGTTAGTGCATGTGTGCACACAGTTGACCAAGGAGAGTTTTTACTGGACTGCATTTTAGCAGCTATCTGACAGAGTTATCTGATATTTATGATGACTAAATCAGTGCAGAAATCATCATTCTATACTCTGTTTCACTTTTTCTAGTTTCAACATCTATAATAGTAAGAGAATAATTATCACATTACTTCAAGTTGTATACACTGCCTTTAAATTGTATTAATTGGCATGTCATCAACTAATTAGCAAGAGGTGAGACCACCTGAGAAAAATAAAGTCAGAATGTCCCTACGGTCATTAAAGGACAACCACAGTTCTTTAAAAGAGGTAAAGATGAACATCAGCGCCTTCCACGCGCAGCATACGGAGGACATGATTTTTTCACTGAACGCTGTAACTCAGGTTTTCCCACCACCAAGCCAGCTTGCTTCTCCTGCACTGCCACCCACTGCCAACATATGCCACTTCCATACACAACAAAACTTTACACAAACTACACACAAGCATGCACGCGCGTAGACAGACGCAAGCACATGAGAATATATACACGTGCTAACACCACCATCCCTCTAATAAACACACAGACGCCCCCACCCTGTTTGTGCGCGCACACACGAAAACTTTGTTCTTCTCATCTGGCCTCCTCCTCTCCTTGTCTTTATTTTAATCTGCAGGAGAGGAGTTCACCAAGAAGTCAGCGGGGCATACAGGAGTTGCGCCTCCAGCGTCACAGACTTGCATACACACATGTATGCGCAGAGCTACAGGGACACAGAGCAGGATGGTGCAGAATAGGGAACAAGTCAAGTTGGAGGTAGGACGCATCAGCATTTTAAATTAACCAATGGTAAACAGAGAGCAATTTGACATCAAGAACCTCCCGCATGTCTTCCCATAGCGGTAAGAAAAATAAAAGAACAAAGCATGAAAAAGTGCACTGTTCTGCCAGACGGACAAAGAATATTGTAAAGAAAGATGAACCAAAAAAAAGGATAAAGATATTCATTAGCGTTTTTATATATGCACATACATTACACCTTTAATGATATTTATCTCAAAAATACACTGGAGCGTGGCAGGGGGGGAAGATATTACTGGTTAAAAAGAAAAGGACTGATGGTGGAATAAATGAGAGAGAGAGAGAAAAGAGAGAAAGAAAATGAGAAAGAGAGAGAGAGAGAGAGAGATCTGTATGTAGGTTATTGCAGTCTCACTGCACCACTCTTGAATTTCAAACAAGAACCCTGGGCAGAGCAGAGAGCAGAGGAGAGAGCAGAGGAGAGGAAAAGGAGGAAAGACAGAGAGGCGGCGGGGCGAGAGAACGAGCAGCGAGCTAACACTGGAGGCTAACAGGAGGCAGGCAAGAGAAGTGGTTATTAATGAGATATCTTAACTAAAGGAGGGCATCAGGGAGGAGATGGAGGAAAAGAGAGGAGAGGCATGGACCTGGAAGAGGGAACTTTTAGGAGAGCGCAAAAGGGGCTGAGGAGGTGAATTATAGGCTAAAGATATACACAAAACTGACATATCCTTTCTCTTTTTACTTCATCCTTTGCTATATTTCCTCAGTCCATCCACACATACTGTTGTATTTGTTATTTTCTATGTGTGCGTGTATGAAACTGTACATTTCTGCGTGTGTGTGAGCATTAGGCTGCAGCATCTCTCTAATTGTTGGTGTATTAGAGGGCCAGCTCTTTGATCTGGGGGCTGTGCCGGGCCTCAGCACTCGCTGCGCAGGGTGGTCTCCCATCATGCTCGGCTGATCACAGATGCAGCCTCACTATTGGCTGCCTGGCAGGCCCTCCCATCAGCCTCGATGCTACACGCCTCTGACAACTTCATTAGCCCGACTCGACCCTCCGAGTCTGCTCTGCTATGCTCCGCTCTGCCAGCAACAGGAAGCTAGCGCTGGTACAGCTGGCACACCACCAGTAGTACGATGAGAAGGAAGACAATACAAAGAAAAACAAACACATGTGGTTGAATGTAATAATTAATAAGAAAATACCACATTGTCTTTGACTAAAAAAAAATCTAATTACAAAATCATAATTGTAAAAATTTACAAAGGCTCACAGTTTTTTTTTTATGAATAATATGTGCCCTCATGCTGCATTCATTAGGATGAACTATCCCTTTATTATCAGGCTAATAATTGCTATTTTTTTTATCTGATGAATAAGGTGGAATGAGCATGAGAAAGAGAGACGAATGGAATTTTAATACGTTGTCCTCTATTATATAGCTATTCTAATACATTAAAGGCATCTCTGTCTCTGTCAGTCTGTCCGTCTCCCTCAGACTCTTCTTCTCCATCTCTCTTTATCTCTTTTTCTCACAAACACACAAGCCTGTACTCACAAAAAAAGTCATATTGTGTCAGCTCTAGACATTAGCAGACATTGTGCGCTGTTTGAAATTGGAGTGAAGTTGTGAGAGTGAAGGTGTAGGCTACAGTGTGTGGCGTGTGTGCATTTTTGCCCTGAGTGAGACCATACAAAAGCCTACATTTCTGTTCTCAAAGCACTCTGCCGTAATCCATACTCCTCTACTTGTAATTTGAACCTTTAAGATGGGTTTTAGGTCCACCTTTGCATGTGTATGGAGGCACTCTGGTAATGTAACATTTTTGTTTATTTTGCAGAACTCATAAAGACGCAATTCATTTTATAGACAGGAAAAGTGCCAATGTTTGTCTTTTTTACTCAACTCTGTCTTTTTAAAGCCAGTTGAGAAGTGTGTTTGCTTAATGCTTCATGTGTGAATATAAAGTAAATATATTTGTAAGATCTATAACCAATCTCAATCAATGGCTGTCGGACTGAAGCCTCACTTATTCTTGAGATATCAAATATCGGGATGAGAGCTCATCTCTGATGCTTCAGCTTGTCACAACAAAAACTGATTGACGGTCCATATCATCAATAGCCTTTAATCATTTACAGGCGGAGTTGACACATCTAGGACAAAGCATTTATAACATCCCATTTTAAATGACAGTAGTCATAAATCTGAACCCATTAACAAATCTTTGGTTGTCTTTAATTCCCAAAGTGTCCCTACTGCTGAGTATGCAAGCTCTTCAGTTTCCAGGCCACTCTAACTTTTTTTTCCCCATGAATTAAAGAGATTATGGAGGAAGCAACTACATCTCTTCTCAGGACAACAGATTTAGTGTAAGTCCACCTGGCCAGCTCTTTGGACTGATTTGATTTCCAGGCTGCTGAACAAGACAGGTACTTGTAATACTGGGGTTCGGTAGCCGGTAGAGCAGGTAATCCAGGTTTACCATCGTTGTAGCTCAGTGGTAGATAGGTGAACTATTGAACCCTGTCCCTGCAGCTGAGGTTTGGTAGTGTAGCAGGCTAATTAGCCGGTCGCAGGGATGAGGAAAAAAAAAAGATATCTCTCTCTTCCTCCCCTGCTCCAATTTTACTTCTTTTCATCTCTCATTCATGAGCCCTTGGTGGTGCCCTTGGCATTGGGTATGTAAACTATCAATTCATACCATCACACACAGACTCAGGGCTGGCATTATAAAACCGTAGCACAGGTTGCATAATGAGCACACAGCTTAATGAAGTTGTTTCAGAGGTGATGCTGTGTGGAAAAGAAAAATCAATGGTTATTTCACAGTCCTCCGACATATTTCATTTAATGTGAATTTAAATGTAGTTTTCTGGATGTTATTTCAAAGATAACCTCTGGAGACTATAACATATACTTAGAATAAAGCAAATCATACAAATATTCCTCTTCAAGTCATTTATTCATTCACTAACTCTGTCATCATATAGCCACATTCAGACTCTCAGTAGTTCCAGTTGCTCTGACTCCAAGCCCACACTGTGACCACTTCCTGTGGTCACAGTTTTAAAGCAAAGCTTGAAGAGTGAATTCCGACACAGAACTCACTGGTTTAACCAACACCACTGGTCGCAGGCTCCAATCCAGCTCAAATAAACAGCATGGTGCCCTGTCTTCTCCCTTTTTTTATTTACTTCTGATTTACAGAAAAACACATTTTATTAATGTGTAAATCAAGTAATACCAAGAGAGAGCTTTAAAACTGAAATACATACAATACTGCTCACAAAATGCAAGATAACAGTATATGTTAGAACTGGAAGATATGAAGAAAATCAAATATCACTTCTTTCTTTCTTTTTTTTTAACCAAAAATTCAGTGGTTCCTGCTTGTCAAACATGAGGATTTGCTTTTCCTTTATTTTGTATATAAGTGAAAACTGAATGTCTTTGGTTTCTAGACTTTTGGTCAAACAAAATAATAAAAAACATGAAACGCGAACAAAAAAATGTGGTTATAAGGAATAAGGAATCTAGATAGGAACTTAGGCTCATACACATTCTGATGTTTTCTTCACATTTTTATTCTAATTTTCATGGAGTAAACAATTAAATGTAATAACTTGCAGCCTTATAATTAAGCACCTCTGGTTATTGCTATCTGTGTGTTTGACATAATTTAATTTGACCCAGTCTCTCATTCAACTTTTCAATCAAAAAAAAAACAAAAGTGAAAATATCCATCCAGGAAAAGATAGTTTTTGGGCTCTATAAGCAGAAGATAGCTGGCTGGATGGCTGAGGGAGAAACTCAATCCCGCCTCCTGCTGAGGGAGAGACGAGTGCTGGCTGTCTACAGGCACACCACCTGACTACCACACAGCTACTGATTTGAAGCGACAAGTCAAGAGAAGTCAGGAGTAAATAAGAGAGATATATAGAGACTGGAAAAAGAGGGAAAGAGAGGGAGAGAGAGAGAGAGAAGGGTAATAGATTTGAGAGTGTTTTTGGGGAGTAAACAGATGGAGTAAACACAGCACGAGGGAAACCAGGGGACTCCCACTGAACCCGCTCAATGTGTCACTGACACTGCAGAGCAGAATCAACAAAGTGCTCTGAGGGCAACATGCACACATACATACGCACACACCCACACAATCATACACGGTTCACCAATTGGCAGGATGCTGGGACCCAGAGCTCCTATCCAGAGCAGTGACAGGCACATGGAGAACAAGCTGGCTGACAGCACATGACAACTCCTCAGCTAGTGGAAGGAGGAGAAAGGCATCTCCTACCTTCTCTACTTTCTAACTGTGGCTTTAACAAGTGGCCTGAATATGTGGTGGTGAAAATACAGTAACACTAATGTTTTCAAGACATTTTGTGCGAAATATCACCCTGCATTGAGGCATGGCTATAATTTGCCCTCTTTCATCTCCTAATCGCAATCTAAACCTCATCCTAGCACCCATCTGTATCGCTTCTCTCTCTCCAATTTCATCCATGCCCCCAGACCTGCTCACACACCCAAACTGCGCTACTGTGTGCCAGCGTACCAACAGGCCTGTAGGCCTGTCCAAGAGAGAGATAGAGAGGAAGAGAGAAAGAAGGAAGGTAGCCAATTAAGATTGGGTAATGGGAGAGTGAATGTGAGAGAGTGTGTGTGTGTGTATGTGTGTGTGTGTGTGTGTGTGTGTTCGTGCACACTGGTATGGGTGAATGCCTGACTTCAAGCGGCTGTAAGTGCACTTGCTCTTGTGTGTGCATGTGTGTGTGGTGCCACAGGCTGTGCACACAGCCAAACTTAATTTAGCAGGCCCAGGTTTTTAACACAGGCCTGAAGCTAGCCAGCAAGCTATAGCTGGACCAGAGAGCCAGAAGTTAACAGGCACATTGCTCTCCTAAACCCCCTGAGATCTCCTTCCCAGCCTGAGGGGCCAGAGAACTCATTTAGTCATTGATGACCATCACTGATCTCATCCTTGTGGTCATATCTTTCCGTCAGGCACTTCATTACAATAAAGCTTTATGGAGCAAAAACTTTTCCCCCTCCGACTTTCAAGACCTTGACAGTTGACAATGCTAAAAGAGGTAAGGGGAACCATTCAGCTGTCATTGACGAAACTTCTGACATGGTTTGTGATTGTTTGGGAAACTGACACAGACTGCTTCCACTTGCATTGCTGTATACAGTCTGACAGACTCTGCTTTTAAGCCATGAACAACAACAGAGGACAACAAGGCTGGAAACATCCAACATATTTCTGTTTTCTCTGTGTCCCCTGGAAGGGGAGCTGAAATACATGCTACTTTGAGCACATGCAGTACCCATGTGTAATGTATATGTGGTTCATGTGTGGCATCAGGGCTGAGATGGAAGTGGCAACATGGAATTTTTGTAGTGCAGTGGGGCATGCCCTTGACGTTGTTGTCACTGATAAAAACACAGGCGCAGCAACAGTCTGAACACAAGCACACACCTTGATCACTGGTGTGTATGGGAATTCACGCCTGGGGACTTAACACAACAAAACAGTGTTGGATTGTGTCAGAGCATCCAAACAAACAATCTGTGCCAAACTAGCTAAGCAAATAGCAACCAAAATTTGACTTGTCTGGCATGTATGCTGTTTGGCTATGGAATTAATAAATATTTCATCAATGAAAAGTAGATCAATTACAAATGACGGTGGGTGGATGTAGCCTAAAGCTAAAGATTACAGAGTGACAATCAAACTAAATATATGAGGCACGCGTGTTTGTGCATGCATGAGGGACTGTGTGTGTGTGTGTGTGTGTGTGTGTGTGTGTGTGTGTGTGTGTGTATGTGCATGGATGCATGCGCACACTTCACACTGTCTCTCTGTGTGTCTCAGTGTGTATAGTCTTATTCTACGAGGTAATAGGCAGTCAGCTTCACAGCCAGAGCATGACCTAGAAAGTGAAACCACACGGCAAGGGACTAAATGTGTCACATGGGCTCAATCATTTTCTCTCTCTCTGAAGACACAGAGAGAGAGACGGAGACAGAGAGAGGGAGGAATAGAGGAGAGAGAGAGAAGGCTTCCACCAACCCGCTGCACTCAGAAGCTAATTAAGTCATTTGAAATAGCCACAGAGGGTACCTGTATGCAATCTCGCCAAGGCAAAGGGTTGATGAGGCTCTGCGAGGCCCCGGGCTAACTTCAAAAAGAAGGCAAAGGAAGCAAATGAAAGACAGGAGGAAAAGGAGAAAGAAAAAGGGGGAAAAAAAGTGAAGTGGATTTTTTAATTGAAGCCCAACTTGAAGAAGAGCATGAGCGCCTGTGTCTCCTCATGTTTTGCAGCAGGAAAAAGGTTAAGCATGCCCCCAGCAGCGTATGTCTGCACACACAGGCTCCTCAATGGGGAGCAGGTGGGAAGATGCAGGGATGGAGGGATGGAGGGGTGCAGGAGAAAGGCTCCAGATAATAATTGAGAGAGTTCACTGAGCGGCCATGTCATACGGCGTGCATGTGTGTATCCATGAACTTTCTATCCTTCAACTGAAAATTTGCGCAAACACACACCTGTGTGTTCTTGCTCTGTCCCTTCTTAGATAGATGAACTTAGAATGGCCACTTTCTAATCAACAGTGCATGCAAACTTAATTAAAATGTACAGACAACAGCATGTGTGTATGGGTGGGGGTTAAACTGAGAAGCTGCTAATCCAGTCAGAGAGTGTGGAAATAAAGATAGAGAACTGTAATTCCTTTTTGCTTTAAATTCCTATATAATAAATCTACAGCTGTGCTTGAACAGAACACACACATCTGAGGGTTTTGTGCCCTAACACGCATGCCCTCACCAGGGGCAAGCCTGGCGACACCAGCGACTGAACTGGGTCACACACACTCACACATACACACACAGTATAGACTGCGGCATTGGCAGCGTGGTGATCACAGGAGAGGGCAGACAGGGGGCTGGATGTAGAGTGATTGGACTATTCTAGGTCAGCTCTCCTGACAATGCACCACTGTCTCCTAATGTGGTGGGCGAAAGGATAAAGGCTGTGTTTGGCCTGACATTACAGCTACATGCTCCAAAAGGAATACCTGCTACAGAGAGAGCTTGCAATTACACAGTTAAAGCCAAAAACATTTAATCACACATACATAGATGTGTGCATGTATAAACTGACACATAGACATGCACACATCTATGCGTCAAGAGAGGTTTAAGGCAGGTTCAAGACCCCATGCATTTGATTCACCTCTCTCTCTTTTCCTATCCCAGTCTAATAAAGCTGTATGCAGCAGATCTCCTCTGCAGCCTATAGAGAGAGATCAGCCTGTGGACTTCAAAGGGGTTGCAACTAGGTCACCACAAGACACTGCAGTCAGCTAGAGCACAGTCTCTGGTCTGAGACATCTCACTTCTCTCCCTTTCCCCGTTCCGTCTTCTTCCCGCTCGCTCTGCCAGCCACTGCCTCTCTCTCTCTCAATACAATGATATCAGTGAAATTAAAATGGATTATGGCGCCTTTCTCTCTTGTCGTTCCCTGGGGTTGTACAGCACCATGTCATGTTACTGTTACTGTAATGTTACTTCTTTATCACTGTCCATCGAAGCTGGTGCTCAGCAGTTTAACTAATGTTTAATTTAGACACAGAGCGAAAGAAACAGGGTGAAAGAGAGAGAGAAGAGGGAGCCATAGGAGGCAGAGACACCAAGAAGAAGAATGCAGAAACAGCCCAATCCTCCATGGTCACACGCTGCCATCCTGATCTGTCAAAGGCCAACGAGACAGTGACTCCAAAGGCTACTGCACCACACTTTGAATGAAACAGCCACAGAGGCAGCCTGAGAGATGAACAGAAAACAGGACCCTTAAAAAGAGAAGTGAGAAAGGAGAGAGAGGGGAAGAAAAAACTCAGGAGGGAGAGGGAAGGGCGAGTTTGAACAAGGTCAAAATGAACAGAGAGCTGCGGGGCCATGTTGCCTCTCTGAACACCGAGCAAAACACAACAACGCTTAACACCAGAAAACAGCCACCAACATCTTAAGATGGATACAGGGAAGGAGGGCAGGGAGACAGGGGAGGTGCACTTTCATCAGGTAAGTGAAGGACATAATTGACAGTGGCCACACACACACTCATGCACATTGGACACATACACACACTTATATCCTGTTGTCTGGTCATATGAAACTGCATATAAAAACATATTAGAGAATTATTAAAGAGCTTTCACTTATGGACAGATGTGGATATATGAATGCCAATTAGTGTCACTCTGTGTATGCTTTTGTATGCATGTGTGTGTAGATATACTCTATGTATTTTGTCAAAAATGTTTGTGTCTACGGATCCACCTGTGTGGCCTCTAGACATGGTGTTAATTTGTGTTCTGCTTTGTTAATGCCAACAATACATATCCCTTTGCATTGCTTTAATCCTTAATGAAGGGCAGAATTTGCCACATTTGCAAAATTCAACTTTTGGAACACAGCAACAAACGCCACATGTTATGTGAAGGGCAACAACCAATAACAAGCTGTAGATATTGCCCCCCTCCTTCATAAATATCAGTGAATGATAAATGTTGAGAAGAAATTGATGATTTTAGTACACTGGTACCCAGAGCTTTAATCTGTCCAATGAGCAGCATTTTAGGCCAATGCAAACTTAAAAAACAACACGTGGAAGAAGATCAGCTCCGCCCCTGGTATTTCTTTTGAGACAGTTATGATAGGGGTTCTAGCAATGGTTGCAACCTCAGACGCAACTTGGCTCCATACCTTTTGAGAGTAGGCAAAAGAGAAAGAACCTAGCACCTGACCTTGCGCTTTCATGTGGTTGAAGATGTAGTGTCCCGGCCCTAATATTCTCTGGTCCTATACACGTTAAAGTTACTGTAAATCTAAATTTAGGTAAGTCTTCCATTGACAGATTTATTTCATCAAAGGTTTTGCACAGTACCCGCACAGAAAAAAGCGTTCAATATCTAAACAAACTTCTGTTCTATTAGCCTTTGTTGTAAATTAGAGTAATTTGTTTTCAGAAGACGGTTTTTTATCAGTCTCACATAGAAACTGAAACATGATGGTGGAATTTTTTGTCCAATGAGATAATAATTATCTACCACTGCTCATAATAGCCAATACTGAAGTCTGTTTTATGAAAATGCACCTAATGTGACTACCAGTCACCACAGATACATCAAATCAACACTTTAAAGGTCTAGTGTGTAGGATTTAGAGACAATTTTTGACAGAAATGGCATATAATATTCCTAACTATGTTTTCATTAGTTAATAATGACCTAAAAATTGACAAAGTGAACACCTTCTCTAGGTAAGGCCATATGTGTTTTAGCATTATTGCTCTGACTACTGTAGTTCTCCTTCGCTCTTGGCCCACAGGAAAGGTTTCACTCCACAGTAAACTGCAACATCACCGCTAGACACCGCTAAACCCTACGCACACCTTAAGGGACAGAAATCAAATTTTATTTAATATTAGAACCACTGAGTTAAGATGTGGAAAGGATTAAAGAGGTTAGGGTTCAGTTGATGAAAGCAAAGTGTTCTGATGATGATATAATCATAACAAGTGTACTGATCTATCAGACACAAATTATAATAGGTTAGTAGCCATCACTGAGGGCAGAGACTGGGGTTATGTGCCCAGCAGCAGTACCTCTGGCTTGGTCATGCATTGTTACATGGTTGATAGTGTTAATGAGTGGAAAGTCAGTGAGTTTACACCTCAGTTATGCACACTTAGGTTTTAAGATTACTGGTTGGTTTAATAAATAGAACTATTGTTGCTGGAAAGTCTAGATAAAGTGCATTGTTTTAATCAATTAACTTAGTCAACTTAGTCAATCATAATGATAGATTATTAGCAACCAAAATTAGACTTTGAAATAATAATGCATCCACTGATAACTTAAGCATATGTTTATGTTTTACAAACTCAATTAATTTCAAGGATAACTGTTGATGCTACAGCGTCCTTCCTTCAGCTGACGACGAGCATCATGTCAGAAGACAACCTACACTGTCCTCTCAAGGCGCCCCCAAACAGGATGTGATTCTTTTGTTTATACTCCTGCATTTGCTTTATGGCAACTTTATTTGGGTGCATGTTTAAGTGACTGTGTGTGTGTGTTTTATCACTGTTGCTGTGTTTCTGGGTGCACGCTGTGGCATTCTGTGTTTCTGAGCTCAGGTTGACATTCGTTTGACTGACATCGGGGGCGACAGCAGCACAGTGGCATATGGTAACCGCCTGCTAACCGCTAAAACTTGACATCAGCGCAAACAAGTCAGCCAAGCGTGGCATAGTGTGCTCCTAAGAGGGTTAAGGGATAGGCTGTCAGCATACAGTGGGATAATAACACCTATCATGAGCACCATAATACCAGACCAGATACACAGGTTGGTGTTGACTCAAATGAAACCATTTTTAAAAAAAAAAAGTACTGGGTAAACTATAACATGTGTTGTATAGTTGTATAGTTGAGGTAAAGAAGTTCACCTCCTGATCTCAGCATTTTGTAGCATTACACAAAGCAGAAATGTAAAGGAGAACCTTACACCTGACATTAACATGAGTCTCACATCCAGAATGTTTTTACATCAGTAACCATTTACTTTTAGTCCCCCTATTTAGCATTTACAAGCAGTATATAAATATGGAATACATGATTTATGAAACACTATGATGTAGTAAGTGGATATAAATGTTTACTAATGTATTTGTCAACAACTCTTCCTGTGGGCTTCCATAAGTAGAGGCTGCTGTATTAACCATTAATTAAAGTTAATATAGCAAAACACAGGTGTATAATAAAATGTATCCTCAAAGGAGAAGTCTATTTGTTGACTAATATTGTAATGTACACCTTCAAAATGTCAACGCTTATACACATGGATTTCATGCATTTTGCACCAAAGTTCAACCCAGGATGCATGCCGATTCCTATTGTGCACACAGATACACAGACACAGTCATCCACTGACCCACTGAGCTGCAGAAGACAAAAGAGCTGCTGAACCAATCTGATCACCGATGCCATCTCTCCTCATTGTCTGTCTTCTTTTGCACTGACACAAAAGCACACATATCTTGAAACACTGAGACCCCGCCATCACTGCCATGATCTGATGTACCGAAATGTACATTCCACGTCAGCAGAGAATGCAGGACAATATCAGTCTACAATGACAGATAAGCCTTCAAATACAGATTCCATCTCCGATGTCTGGTTACATACAGAGAGAGGAACGACACAAAAGGAGGCAGCTACAAGACACCAACACATACGGGTAAACACAGATAAAAGCACAGCCTCAAATAAATGTATGGCATATTACTAATCATCTGTATATGACAAATCATACAGGGGGGACAAATGGTTGAGAGGCTGGTTTAGATGTCTGAATGGCATCATGTTGTTACAATAAAACACTACAAAGGGAAATCAGTCTCCAAAACTTCATTTTAAATGTCTACAGGAAAAACAGAGCAGCCCCCCAGCATCTATTTTCATTTCTCACCACAGAGTCAGCACTAAAACTATTAGCAGAAAGATTTGTTGTTGTTTGTCTCTAACCCTAGTGTACCCCCTAGAACCCTGGTAACCCCTATTTAAGCACTGAGTTTCCTCTCATCGATCAAAGCGTGGCGCAAGCAGTCCAGGAGCATGACACTGGCACTAGAGAGCTTACAGCAGGTTTCAACTTTGACCCTAAGAGATGCTCAGTGGCTGATTGTGTATGTGTGTGAGTGGGTCTTTGTGAGTGTGTGTGTGTGGGTGTGTGTGTGTGTACTGTAAATTCATAGTGGGTCACCTATCTGCTCACCACTAGCTCCTCGCAAAACTCAATTTCCTCCTGGAACGTCCACTGCTAAGCACTTTTAACCTCTGCAAAACTGCTGCGATGGAGGATACATGTAAAATTTACAAGGGAATGACAGAGTCTTTACATGAGTGAGTGTGTGTGTGTGTGTGTGTGTCTGCATGTAATATCAACTGACAGCACAATGCATACAGTACATGCATCCACTGGTAACCAAAAAATGTTTCTGCTGTCAGAGAATGAACATGCTGCCACACAGGTTGACGAATTGTGCAAAAGATAGTGGAGAATTTTTTTGTGTATGTGCGCATGTTCTTTATGTGTGTGAGCATGTGTGTTTTGGCCATAGAGAACTGTTCCCAGTGAGAGAGTGAAGAGGTATCCACCACACACTGCCTGGGGGCCCTCTGGAAGAGAGACTAAACAAGACCTTCCCACTGGGACGCACACACACAGCCTGCAGCTGCAAATGACCTACTACCCACCTCACACACAGAGACACACACACACACACTCACATGCACATACACACAAAGACAAAGCCTTTTTGATGGTATAATTTGTTAATTTCAAGAGAAAAAATAAAGTCAATTATCACATGTGGGCTGAAAAATGTGCATTCCCAAGTACTGTTTTACAATTAGATCAAAGTCTTCCTTTGTCATTTTCTTTTGTTTTCATGCCCTTGTTTTTTTTCCATCCTCTCATCGCATAAGCAGCATGGTGACATGAGCAGCCTGGAAACTGACACACTAAACTCTCAACGGCTTTGTCAACAACATGTATGTATACAGTTCATTGAAACATATGTATATAATCAATAGGTAAATGTTCCTTTCACCCTCTGAGTGTGTATAAACTACTCTAGTAAACTAACTGCTACATCTAAGCTCATCATGTTCAGTGTTTGTTTCATCTTCCCAAACTTTTTTAAACCATGGTGCCCTGGTGACACTCAAACACACTCTCATGCACCCTTTAAAGCCGAAAATGTCGCGGTAAATATCTATTATCTGCATTTATTTTAGGTCTTTTTACTGTGACAAATGTGTGATAAAAGGCTATCAAAAGGAAACCAGAAAAATGGAGACAAATCTTGCCACATCCCGGGCCAGTTTTAATGGCACCCTGGGGTTCCGCAGCAGCCACTTTGGGAACAACTGATCTGAAGCGCTATGTTTAAAGTCACACTATTCAAATTGGATTACTTTTAGAGGAGGAATCCTCTAATACAATTTGCATGTGCTATGTGTGTAAATTCAGACGTACTTTGTACAAAATAAATGATATCTGCACAATAGCACTTCCACAGTTAATTTACTGTAACTCTGAAAGTGTTAAAATCAACACTTGCTGTGATTATGGAGTACAATCAACACTAATTATCACCACAAAATTTGCTGTTTTTCCTTAATTCTCTGCTCTTAGCCCAATGTAAAATATCGTAGTGCATGCTCCCCCTTTAAATACTTATGTGAATTATGTATCTGGCAGATTTTCCATAGATGCAAATTACAGATGCCACTGGTAATTACAATAATGACAGGACCTCCCAAAAGAAAATCTATTTTAAACAGTGCTTAATACAGAATTCAAAGAACGTGTCCTACACCCATGACATAAGAAATGACACAGAAACAATGATAATACACCTGTCGTGTGCTATGACCTTTTACCTACACTGTGTTTAGAAAATACCTCAAATCTATTGTAAACTGTCGCTCTCATTTATCAGTGCCTTGTGAAACAATAGCTTGTGTGTTTTCCTAGAGGAAGCCTGGGGATGAACATATCTTCTTCATATCGTTCGCTGACTGACAAATAAAGGCTCCCTGCCAAAAGAAACTCAATGAGACCACAATCAATATACTGCTACAAGGTGCACACTCGCTCACACACATATACTACATAGATAGGGGATGATGTACGATTACCTGGAGCACATAACAATCAGCTGCATGCTCATACAGTATGCACATGCACACACTCACCTACTGCGCGCACGCATGCACACACACACACACACAGACAGACGTGCACACTGAAAGACACTTAATATGCAAATATATTTTTTTACAACAGGGACAGCCCTCCATTGTTCATCTGGACGAAGGGGGGCAGATAGATAGATAAATAGCTCTCTAGATATCTTGCTCGGACCTCCATTGATGAGATTTCACATACGGCAGCAGCAGTGCTGTTAGGACAGGGAATACCACCACAAAATAATGTTTTCTCTCCCTCTGATCAATTTTTAATTTGGCCTGTGCAGCCGAGCCCTTGGCGGGCCTGGCCCCGGTAATTATGGTGGGTTATTGACAGCTGCCTTCCCGCGGGATGCTATTTAAAAGAGGTTTAACCCCAGAGCAAGTCCAGGCCCCACACCCGCCTTTGAAGGTGTCAAGTGCATTGATCTGAGCTGCGGGATGTGCTGGGACCTTCCCACCTGGAGGTGTGTGTATGCATGTGTGTGTGTGTGTGTGTTGCTTGCAGGGCTGCTATTACAAGGCCATGGCAAGAAGGTGCATCTTTTGACCCCTGAACACACACATACACACACATGCATGCACAAACTGTCCTCTGGCTAGACCTGGCTGGCTGGGTAGAATGATACCTGTGTGGCCCGTGTAGCCACCTGATGCCCCAAGATAGGCTGTACACTCACTGTATGTACAATGTTATCACTGAGCTACACACACACACGTGCACACACACATACAAACAGGTTAACTCACAGCTCCGGGGGAATTAGAGGAACTAATGAGAAAGGAGGAGGAGGAAGATGGTGATTGGAGAGACAGAGAGATATCCTCACAGCATGCAGGGCCATGACACAACAGGCAGATGCCAGAGTGTGTAGCCGATGTTGAAGAGGTCATCATCCAGCTAAAAAAAAAAAAAAAAAAAGAAAAGAAAAAAGAAAAGAAAAGAGGGTGGGCAGCATGACAGAAATTAAAAGAGGATTTCTGTGTTTGAGTTTGTCTGCTTCACTGCCCCCTTTCAGTCTCCCATTGAAATTCTGGGCAGATACAAACCCCTAGGCTTTTGACACACTTCTGAAAACACCACACCCACTCTTTCTTACCAGTGGGTCTCCAGTGTTGAGTCTGACTCACTGTCGGGAGAAAGAGCGAGAGAGAGAGAGACATGGAGGGAGATGGAGCGAAGGGGGGTGAGATGGTTGGGGTATAGATCTGTTTTGGTATCAGCAACTTCCAAATTAAATGAAGGAGTTCTTGAGGACAGTCAGTGTGTGTAATTCTTGTGGTTTTCATGTGGTAGCGTGTATGTGTGCATGTTTTTATAGTTAACAACTTGTTGTCAGGCTTGATATTGTTGATGAATTCCTTCATATTTGAAAAATACATAGCATGTACAGAGATTAAATTATAAAAAAAAAGACTTCTAACCACCTGAAAAAAAAATAACTGCACTGCCAACTAAACTTCTTACAGAAATCCTGTCTGTAACTGACTTTTTAGAAAAAAAATTTTTTCAGATTTTTCATCCCAAAAGAACTCAAACTATTTTGGACAATAGTTTTTTAAAACCACATTGGAGCTGATAACTAACGTCTGCAAAACTGAAGATGGCGACTGCAGGAGAAGTCAAGGGAGAAATGTTTCAAAGTGATGCAAAGTGAAGTAAAAGAGAGAAAAAGGCACACAAAAATGTGGCTTTTTGCTTCTCAACCATGTTGTGTCATGACCAGATAAGTGATACAGGGAAGCTAAGGCCTCACAACAGCAATTTGGAAGCAAACTTAAACAAATTGAAAGTCTTACTTTTAACTCCTACAGCTACGATAACTAATGATCCCACCTTTCAATATTCCCTCCATCCTCAATTATTCTGACTGTAACCTCACAATCTCCTCTATCTTACTCTCACTCTCTCCCATCCCCCCCATCCCCTCCAAACCCCATGGCGCCCACCCTCCACCTCCACCATCTCAGTCTCAGGATGCAGAGCAGTGACAGGGCCAGAAGGTAATGATACAGCTGCCATGATGCAACAAGCAGACCTGTCGACTGTCAGGAATTGAAATCATGAAGGAATAAGCTGTCATTAAGAGGCCCTCTCCCAGTAGTGGAGCTGTCAGATGCCTGCCTTCTGCCTACTCTCTCTCTCTCTCTATACTCTCGTCTCTCCTCTGCCAGTCCCACCCCATTTGCAGTCACTCCCTCGTCCTCCTCTCATTTCTCTCTTCCTGCTTCAATCCTCTCTGTACCCCTCTCTTCTGTCCTCTTCCAACCAATCATAACCCTTCTCCCTCTGTGTATCCCCCCCCATACCAACCCCTGTTTCCCCCACTCTCTGGTTGTTGCCGGAGCATCCTCCTCTCACCTGTCATTCTACCTCTAGGCATGGGAATAGCACCACTTCACGTACACACACATACATGCACATAAATGCAACACGAATGACACCTGCACACACAGCACAAAGATTCCCCTGAACCCTGTGTCACTGTACACACTGTGCCAAATGCCACAAGTGTACCCTCTGCACCATTCGATGCATTTGTGTCTGTGTCTGTGTCTGTGTGTTTATGTTTCCTCTGCGTGCCTCCATATTTTAGACTTCAACATATACATTAGCCAGCTTTTTAATGTGTTGTCATCATGTAGCAGCATTACAAGGATTGTGGTATCTGTAGACGAGAGTATGGTGGATACGGGAGGCAGAGACAAGCGACTGGGTGCGGTCTGTTACAGAAAGGCTGCCCAAAGATTCACCCTGTGTTTGTTTATGTGTGTGCGTATGTGTGTTGTGTGTGTGCATGTGTGTAGTGCAAAGGGCCGGATTAACAAGCCCAATCAGCTATTTTCTCTTCGGAAGCGCAAAAAGGCTGACTCCAAGTTCACCAAAACATGGCAAAGAATTTCAGAGTGGTGCTTCGACACGGGTATGTGCAAGCACATACACACCATCAAATTGCACTGTATACGCACGCGCACGCACACGCACGCACACACACACACACACACACACACACACACACACACACACACACACACAAACACACTACACTCATAGTGATTCAAATTAACTGTTTTATCTGTGTGTGTGTGTGCTAGCTCGTGTTTTGCAAAGCCACAAGCTCCCCCCATATTTGCCGAATGCACTTCAGTTGACCCTTTGCTGCAGGCTTTGAATTTCCAATCAACTTCCCATGAGTAACTTCACATGAGCTGCACTCGAGGCAACACATTCTTGCCACAAAACATTTGTGGAATATGAAGCCTAATCTAAACACAATAAAAAGTATACTCAAAATGTCAACATTTGACCCAACACTCCACTTAACAAAATTCATAAATCAGAAATAATGTGTAATTGTCATGTTGCCAAAGTTGCTCTTACACAGTTGTACAGCATCTGACTGCTTTAAAGAAAAATTGTGACATGTTTCTTAGCAACCTTGATGACTACTTCTAGTATTCCCATTGCTGGATATAAGCAGTGTGTTTCCAGTTATTTTTTCTTTTAAATTAAGTAGTGTAATAAACTCCTTTTTTACAAGTTCATCCTCTTCCTAGGTTATGCATTTCCTGAATTTCCCAAAACAATTTTTGTCAGTCAATGTGAGTTTTGCATTGTATTCAGCTGTGGATTATATGTGTATGGGGGAGAGAGTGATACTGATAGACATAGAGGTAGCAGTGACAAAAGATAACTGCTGAGTACCTGCATGATTTATACTTGCAGACAATATTTCTATTAAGTTATGCTCATAAAGCATTTAATGCTGATTAATTCATTAATTCATTAATTCATTAATTCATTAATTCAGTCATTCATTCATTCATTCATTCATCCTTCATGCATTATCCCTAACCTCTTATCCTCAAGGGTTGCATGGGGGGCTGGAACCTATCCTTGCTGATATTGGGTGAGGGCAGGGTACTTCCTGGACAGGTCACCAGACTATCACAGGGGTGACACATAAGCTGCTTTTACGCAAAGATCTTGCTTCAGAGACGCAACAAAGTCCCCTCTTTATACCACTCTTGCATTTTTACACAGAGCAAAATTACAGTGGCATCACACTGCTCGAGTGTGTGATTATACACTGCATAGTGGCATCCCAAAATCAAAAGAGGCATGATGGATGTGACATGTAGCAACAGCGTTGACCTCTAGGGTGACCATGCCACCCATGGTCACTTCTTAAATGGCTTCACGTTTTACACAGAACTCGTTTCAGCGCTGTTACTACCTCTGGTCCGGACCAGAGGTAGTAACCAGAGACCACACTGGCCCCCTTTTTATGATTGGAGGTTATATACAGAACAGCGAAGCAGCATAACGGCAAAATACTCCCAACTTGATAAGGCAGTGCAAATGCAACTATAGACACAGACAACCACTCATGCTCACATTCACACCTAAGGCCAGTTTAAAGTCATTTATTAACCTAACCTGCATGTCTTACTGTAGGGAAGGAAACTGGAGAACCTGGAGAAAACCCTCATGGACAAGGGGAGAAAACTCCAGCTCCACACAGAAGGACCCCAGCTAGCTGCTGGTTTGACCCTGGGACCCTCTGGCTGTGAGGTTACAGTGTTAACCAGTTTATCACTGTGCCAATGTGGTCAGTGGTATAACATTAATACCTCTGTGCAACAGGGGTGTAGAGACATCCTCTGTCACTGGACAGAGGATGTCTCCTTCACATGTTTCAGACCTTACCTAGTCATCAACATTTCTGCTGCACCTCTCTTCCTACAAGGAGATTAAATATAACATGCTGGGTGTCAGCTACCCACTTGGCTGACCAGTCAGGCACTCACTGTAAACATTGACTCAAGAGATACATTTAAATGAATGCATAACTCATGCGTGTTTGTCTTGGTGCTGTATTGCAGGTAGAAGACAGTATCTTTAAAAGTGAGATGGGATTTCTCTGTCAGAGTGATGAATTAGTGGCTTAAACAAGTCTACAGATTAAAAATGTGTTACTGATCATCAAACATTAGAAACTTATTGTAGCTATATGTCAAACACTTAATATAATAAAGCAAAAATAACTTTGCCAATATAAGTATGGGTGTGTTGCATGACAGAGGTCATCTGGGTTTAATTCTCATTGTTTTATAGTGCTGATTAGTCTGTTGATAACATAGGTTGTCTCGTTCCTCTCTGCTTGAGGTGAATCTAATCATCAAAATCACTGTATAGCGTGTTAGGCTGAGAGGAAAACCAGGAAACTATTACCTGCCAATGCCACATTAAGGCTAGGGTTTCTTGCACTGACAGTGTAATAATGGCTAATTGCCAGTCCTTTAAGTGGTCTCTTTACTAACTTGCCTCATCTTGGGATTCTGCTGTTAATATGGCACTTTTTGCAGATTTTGTTGTCAGTATTTGCTGTGTCACAAAGCTGTCACCTTTCTGTGCTGTAATTTATTTTTGGCTTGTTGATCAAACACGTTTTCATGCTTAGGTGCTGCAGGCCTGCAAATTAAGGTAGCATCTCTACCTGTTTATATCAGTGCTGAGTCACTAGATCAGCTTCTCTCTTCAGACTGAATAGTAGCTGTAACTCCTGTATGCACTTAAAAATTACATCCACACAAATTTCCCAGTATGACATAATAAACTGCAAACATGCCCGTAATAGATGCAGACAGCATGAAGTGAATGTAAATGTGTGTGCCTGTCTTTGCAGTGCACAAGCAGAGTACAAGGCCTGTGTGTGGTAAATGCCTGAATGATGATTTGTCAGGGTGTAAGAACACGATTTCTTGTTTACTATGATGAATGAGCAACACTCACACTACACACACCTCGTTCTCTATATCTAAGCTGTCACTTTGACTTTTCACTGCACAACCGCTGCCTTCTCCAACCATAATACCAGCCGGGGTAACCGTAATTCAAAGACAGTCTCAGTGTAGCCGAATCATCCGTTAACATGCACATGGGCACGCACGCACGCAACCCAAACCTCTCCCGTTGTTGTACACAGCAGGAGCGGCCTTTACACAGCAGTGAAAGTCTTTATGGCATTCAGATGGACGAAACGAGGGAACAAGGGGAGAGGGAGAGCAGGATCTCCCCTAAGTCAATTTGAACAGCAGGCCGATGAAATTACACAGGTAGTCGTGGCTGGGCTGACAAATGAGCACAGAGATGGGGATGAAAATAATAAGACAGGCAGAGCCACTTTTTGCTTGCTGACACACAGATGTATACACTCGTGTGTGATCATACGGTTGGGAAAGAAAAACTAATCTTTATTTCATAATACATTATATCTTCCTCTTTCAGCTCGGTCACCCATGAATACACAGGAATACGTAGGAATCATTCATTATATAAATATAAAAATGTTTTTTTGGACAATAATGTTCATGTTCAGGAATATGCTTCATTTCACTAACAAGAACAGCATAACCCTCAATTCTGGGTTGAGGACTGTACAATAATATTAGCATTAAGAGTCAATGTTTGCGCCTGTAATTAAATGTCTGCTTGTTATTATTTGCCTCTATGATTATATGATGCTGTGGAGTGCAGAAACGGTTCAGCATCATATAATTTCTTATATGACCCCGGGACAAAGTTTCCTCTCCATTCAGCACTGGTCTAAACTGTACAATGAACTGTTCAAATGAACTGAGTCAATGCAATACATCCAGAGTCTGTGCTATGAAAGAAACAACAAATTACCCGCAATCACAGTCAAACCTCCAGTCATACACAAGAAAACCCAAAATACCAGGACACTTTGCTTCTGACAGTGCCACAATGCCTTCCACAGGCCCAAATATTCAAGTCTGCTTTTCAAATAAACAGTGTATGTTACCCTTGTTACACCAATAGCCCATCAGGCTAACCACTGTGGTAGTGGTGGTAACAACTGCCACACAATGAACACACCGCATGACTTTTTCATTTAGAAGCCCATAAAACTCTACATACCGAAGATGTGCGACAGTTTGTACTCTTTGCAAAGGAGAGAACTACAACAAAAACTACAATTACCACCTTGTGGTTGTATGCCTCTGTGAACCAGTAAAGTTGCAGTTACAGTTTATGTACATGTCTGTCTGACATCTTGCCATGAAAGTGGACAGTACTTCAGATATGGATGTTTCTAAAGAAAAGCTACGTGTTCTAAAATATTGATGCTTCAAACACATCTTGAACCCAGCAACACAGAAGATCCACACAATCAGCACAGTTTCAAGGTGGGCATCCAATATTAGTGTCACACATTCAGTATATGACCAAATGTCTCCCCTTCTGTTTCCTAGTTATGATACTGAATAATGGAAAGAAAATGTTATGATGTCAAAGTGAAGTCAACCTTTGACCTTTTGGAAAATAAATGTTACCACCTCATTATTTATCCTAGGAGACATCTGTGTGATTTTGTCAAAAGTGGCACAGGATTTTATGGCCAAATAAATGTTTTGTGAGGTCATTTCTTTTTAGTTCATTCTAGTTGTGCCAAATTAGAAGAAATTCCTGTAATGTGTACTTGAGATATCACATTCACAAGAATGAGAAGGAAGCAAGGTCAAAGTAACTTTGACCTTTCACTACCAAAATTGAATCACTTCAATCTTAAGTCCAAGCAAACGTTTGTGCCATATTTGAAGAAATTTTCTCAAGGTGTTCCTGAGATAATATCGTCACATAATGAGATGAGTGCAAAGTCTAGTCTGTGACCTTTGCCAAAATCTAGTCAGTTCATCCTTGAGTCCAAGTAATGCTTGTGCCAAATTTCGAATAATATTCTTAAGACATTCAAAATGTAACATTCATGAGAACAGGATGGACTGACGGACAGCCCAAAAATATAATGCATCTTGCCATTGCAAAGGCATAAAAAAATGTAATTGTTAAGTATTTAGAACTCGCTGCACAATAAATCCTCTTCTAATATTTTACGTGTCATGTCCACTCAGCCCACCTGCCCCTCTTGGGTAAACATGAAAACAGGAAATCTCGGATCAAAGATCAAAAAATCAGTTCAGCATCCAACAGAATAGCCTGAACCCCTTTTGTTGTGCCCCCTACCTCCATGGCTCTGGTGATGAAGGGGATCTGTGTCCCTGAGTCCAAATCCTGGTTGATGATGAGTCTGCGGGCCCACTGACCGGCCCGCACCACACCACTGCCCTGGATCAACACCAGCAGCTTAGACGGGTTGGACAAGGCATCCGGGCTCAGGTATATAAAACTGGTGGGTTCATCTTCTGTAGCATCAACCTAAATGTTCAGGAAGACACGGGTTACCATATGTCACTAACAGACATTAATATTGGAAAATCCCAAAAATCTCTGAAAAATGTATATTTTACAAATTATGTTTGTTTGTTTTTGAACAGCTCTACATGCTTTGAATGTAATTTCATAGGCTTTGGGGACATTTAACTCAATCAAAATAAATCTTTGCTGTTTCCATGCAACAGCAGCAAATGCAAAAGATCAGATTTTGATTTCTGCTGCTTCAAAGAATCGCTGATAATGATGATGAAGAGGGAAATTTTCTTATGTAACATGCATGAGTTTGAGGAGAAACAGTTTTCTCCTCTGTGGCCTTCATAATTAAAAAAGCTCATACGCATCAGTACACTGATCATCAATAATCATGGTTAGAAAACAGCCTTTGTGTGATTAAAACTGAGGCAGAAAGTAATACAGACAGAAAGAGAGGCTAAGTGAGTTAGTGTGTGTGCGTGCTTGTGCTCCGTCCACATCCCATGCGTCTTTGCATCCCTCACAAGTATGCCTGGAAGAATCTCTAAGGAGACAAACACTGTCCATAAAAGCCATGGGTGGCAGCTGCAAGAACTTAATCCAAGCAGACAAAGAGAGCCGAGTGGGGGAGAAAATCTTACCCTTTATTCTCTTGTGCTCCCTCATTCCCTCTCCCTATACTTGGCTGTGGTTAATCTTCTTAAAATCTGCGGTCACAAGTTCAATGCCATGCAGGTGGACGGACCCACCACTAATACACAAACACACATACACACACACACACACGCCGTATACACGCAGGCGGGTGGGCGGCAGAAAAGCAGAACAGAGCAATTTTCCAGAGGAATAATGAGATAAATAGGCCAGGCAGATAAACCAGTAAAAGTGTATAGGGGCTAATGAAAGGCGCTGAGTCCCTGGCTAGGTGATTTATGGACACTGTTAGCGCCGGAGCTAACTCTGCTATGCTTCTAAACACCAGCGCTGCCTAACATCCCTATAAACGCAGCCTGAAAAATGATCCTAACTTTTATAAACAGCGAAAGAGCACGGATGGAGGGGTAAAGGGGGGCAAAAAGAGACAAACATGCTTCCAACAACAAATAAAAGGGATCAAGTGTGTGCTGTGAGCCTGGATGAGCTGGGCAAAGAATAACTCCATGATGGCAGAGTAGAAAGTCCCCTTCAGCTCAAATGAATGCAAAACAGATTAAGCATCAGCATGCTGCGCCTCTGCGCCTTTGAAATGACACGTCACAATACAGTTAATTTGTTGAGGAGACACTTTTGCACAAAGGATGTGGGCAGAGGAGGGGGACAAGAAAGAGAGGGAGTAAGAGAGAAACTGAGTGAGATAGAAAGAGAAAGACAAAGACTGATAGAGAATGAGGAGAGCTGACGCCTCACAATCCCCTTTTCTTTATTTTTTTAAACAGGACACTCAATATCATAATCACACTCTGAAGCCTGAGCATTTACGTCAATTTTCATATTTAATGCTCCCTTTAATCTTCAAGGGCATAAATCAAAGAGGAAAATGCCTCTTTTCACTCTGGGTACTTACTGGCAGGATTGCTTTAGTCATGTTGCACTTTTTCTCCAACAGCTCATAAACATACTGAGTGATGATCTGGAGAGAAAAAAAGACACAGAACACACACAGTCAAACATTAACAAAACAGTTTAAAGCAATTAATATTTTCAGATTGCTGTTGATACAAATCCATCCAACAAAAGCCAACTAAACACTGTGTGTATGTGTGAACAAGTAATAGCAACCACTGTCATGCTTGCAAACAGAATAAAAAATACTATTCAAAAGCCTTGTTTGCCCTCTGGTGTGTGTGTGTGTGTGTGTGTGTGTGTGTGTGTGTGTGTGTGTGTGTGTGTGTGTGTGTGTGTGTGTGTGTGTGTGTGTGTGTGTGTGTATGTATGTGTACATGAGCTACTTGAAAGGGTCTGGATCATACTGTGTGCGGCGTGCGTGTGAATCACAGTGCAGTTAGAGTGTTGAGGTTGTAAGTGCCAGGAGAGGAAATCTCCTGTACAAGCGAAGGGCTGATGTAAGTTATGTTTATCCCCGCAGCCACAGCACTAAAGAACCTTGTATACCGAATCATTCCAACCCCAGGCCAAGCCTTTCATGGTTCAGTGACATTAACAACTTTCTTTTCCATTTTCCTTATTTCTTCTTTCCTTCTTTTCTTTCTCCCCACGTCCTGCTCAGCTGAGAACAGAGAGGAGCGCTTTGTGGAGCAGATTTCGATCTTTGATCAGTTGTGTGAGAAAGACAGAGGAGAGGTGATAGCAGATGACAGGGCACACGGCCGCTGGCAGTGAGCTGTGTTGGAGCTTTTGTCGCTCTGATGATGTTTCACAAACACATGCGATGACAGACTCTCTGTCCTGTTCATGTCACAACAATTCAACAATGGGCGGATGGACCACAGGGTGAGTTGAGTAACACGCCGTCCTGCTTTGCAGTGAAGTCTCACTTTGGCTAGCTTTAGAAGCATCAGGCTTACCAATTCAGGAAAGCAAAAGCCAGCGGTGGCGCCACAGCTACAGAGCGAGACCGACCAACTGACTGACCCCGAACACAAACAAGGATTAACCAGAGACTGTCACGACTCATAGCACAGACTGGCATGGTGCTCAGATCTCAAACTGTACTGATATTGAATAATAAAAGGTAAAAAAACATCTTTGCACATTAAATAATAGTGATGGGTCGCTAAAAACATCCTCACCAAAGAGAAAGGAAGAAATGAAATGTTTGTAATAGTGCCTGTATCAGACTACCTTTAAATGTTAATATAAACCTTCACAAAACTGGAAAACTAGAAAAATATACAGTTCTGCATACAAACAAGAGACATTCACAGGCCACAACTGTGTTTGTGGAACAAATAAAAAGTTAACTTGCTCTGGCTACAGTATGTAGAAGAATTAAGGACTACAGCTTTATGACAGTAACAACACATCTTCACTCCAAACTCATCAAATACGGCAGCTTGGTCAGTGGTCTTATGCTTCAAACTCTTATAAAGTTCTAGGTCCCCCTCTAGCATCAGTTTTGGACATCCTGGGACATTGTTTCAATGATGTTGAAATGAGTCATTTTGTGGGGGGGTGGTGATAGTCAAAAATTTGGTTTGTTTCACAATGTAATTCTATAAGAAAAAGTCTTTTGGACTGCAAGGCATCACCTGACGGTGTAATTACACTGTTTGGCCACAAAGTCCAGCACACTTCCTGGGGGCCTAAACATGATGTATGTTATGGCAAGACATTGTTAAAGGAAAACTTCAACCAGCAAATGACCGTTTGTAAATAAAGCATTCGCGCTGTTACTTTCAACTTGTGGGGATTTTTTTTCTTGCGTGCCTCCACGTAAAACAGCACACATATGATTTGCTGATCCAACAACAGCAAAACTATATCAAAACATCCTTTAACAAACTTTCACACAGTTAATGCAGTACAATCCAAGCTTTATTCATCGCTCATTTGCTCAGTACTACCCAAACATGCATTTTTACTGTCAAAACGTTGTATTAGAATGAGGCTGAAGAAAGCAAAGAGACAAGTGCAAAACTGAAGTTCTTCTTCAAGGGGTCAAGGTAATGAGACATAACTGATATGCAATAGCATCGCACAGGACATGAGCACTGGTCTCCTGGGTGAAAGTCCTGTGTTTATTTGACTTTCTCTATCTTTTTTACTACGTCACTGCAACAAATGTGTTTTATATCGGTATTACTTAAAGGTCTAATGCATCTGACTCGGCAGGATGCCTTGTGTGTTGGAATCACATGCCAACAGCCACTGATCAAGCTGCGTATCTAACAACGTGGGAATGAGAAGGGGCTGACAATAACACTGAATGTCAACAATATCCTGCTACTTCTAAAAGCAAGGAAGTTAGACTTAGTCAAACTCACATGACAACATTAACATGACAAGTTCATTTAAGAAGTGAAAATCTCTGCGCTCACTGCTGACGTGACTGTAAAAAAATGTAACTGACTAGAACCAAAACATGAAAAATGTGATGGGACTCTTTTGGGCTAAGATCTGCTTAGCTTTTGTAATTTTTGGCACACACAAAACAAAATGGTTTTTTTTTAAGACCATGTTTAGGAAAAATGAGAGGTTATATGCACATCTCTTTTTGGTGAAGGTGCAGGGCAATTTAAGAACAGCAGTGAAATGTCAACCAGGGGACAATGAAATTATGCATATCCCTAAATGACATGTTCTAAATTCCGAAACATTTTTTAAAAGACATGAATTGGCATTCTGACACAGAAAGGAAAGGGCAGCAATAACCCAAATGCAAGTTAAGAGTACTCAAAAAAAGGAGGTCTTTTGCTTTTAAGTTAAATGTGAACTCTCATGATAATCACAATATTGCTATGCTCTTTTATGCCGAAAGAAACTCAATGCTAACTTGATTTACTGGTTAAAAGAACAACACGCAAGAATAACATTACGCACCAGACACATATTGGCCTTATGACAACCAATCAAAGGCCAGCAGACGGACCAAATGAGATGATCGATTCTACCATTTGACCCTGAGAAGAGGGGGTGAGGTGGGGTTGTTTTAGCTCCCGCGGTGGTGCTAGGGGAGCTAAAACAACCCCACCTCACCCCAACCCACCAAACCTCCCAACAGCTAATTCACTAAAATGTCAGCCAGTCTGATGAAGACTAAAATGATTCCGGGCCTCAGTATGCTAGTGTTTAATGACATCAATAAGCCTCACAGGAAATTTCATTTGCACTACGTTATTTGTTCAGTGCCTCAGGTGGCTTGAGAACCATCTGATATAGAATAAGGAGAGAGACTAATAGGGAACAAGAGAAGAGAGAAAAAGTGGAAAGAATGCAAGTTTCACCCTGTAAATGCATTCCCTCTGATAAAAGGGCACTGTAGATCATAAATAAGAATCTAATATATATCTGGTATACAGGCTGTGTGGTCATCTGTATGCTTTAGTTCATAAGGAAACCTCCAGCCGCATTACCTTTTCAGTAAACAAGATCAAAAGTAAGAGTTAAAGTGGGGACAGTACCAGCATTCCACTGGATCAAAAACCAATTCTTCTTTTCTTTTTAATTTTGAAAAAAGGGATAGACGCAGAGTAGAGGCATACAACTCAGAAACTAAAAAACAACACACACACGCAAACGTACACACACTCAACCACACACAGCCAACCTCCTTCTGTGTGGGCCTCTGAGGACTACGTCTCAGCAGCTGATCAGTACAATAAGAAAAGCCTCTTTGTCACCTAATTACCAATGTGTTATTAGTGCTTTAATGAAATGCCTGCAGGAAGCAACGCTGAGTGCCTGCATTGTCGGCATCGGACGGTAGGAGAAGCATGAGGAGTGGATTTGGCAAATAATATTAAGGCACACAAAGAGAAGGGATGGGAAGGTGGTGAGAGAGAGAGAAAAACACAGAGAGAAAGAGATAAAAGAAACCGAAATCAATTCAAATCAATAGGTTTCATGGCCATACCCATGCTTAAAATGTCCTTCTTATCTGCAATAAATATGTAATATCATTCAGGCTGACAAGATGTGGATGCAACATTATCTGAAATGTCAATGTGAGCTTAGCTCTACCTATCGTAAAGAGCGGGGACCTAAGTCCCAGGGCTGCACAATTTCACCTTTAAAAAAACCCAGCGCAATGGCCATGAGTGACAGTTTACGAAACATTTGTAACCATTGTAAACCTCGCTCTAGTCCAGAGAGACAGTGTCAGCCTTCAACAAGGTAAAAGAACAAAAACGGAAGATCAATTGTCTGCTAAGACAGCTGGGTGATGATGCATCCTCGAACAACAGCAAGCTTTCTACATGACCGTGAGAGCGGTCGTGGGAGAGTCTGGAACAGACCTTCTGCGGCTGAGGTCACCTCTGTGTCTGTGGTTTGTTTGTGTAGAGGAAGCATTGTGGCGATGAAGCAAGAAGAGCGGGATCAGGGAGGAAGGAAGGGACTTAGAGGAGGGCTCAGTGGGAGGAAAGAAAGAAGACAAGAAGGGAGACATAGAGAAGTAATCCCCAGGAGCCACAAGTTTGTGCCAGCTCCCACTGCAGTGAACAGCTGAGAGGAGAAGGAGCAATGGAAGGAGGGGATGGGTGGGGAAAGAAAACAGTACAGTATGCGGCCTTGATAAGAGGCCTTAGAGTGGGTGGGCTGTGACATCAGCTCCTTGCAAACCTCTGGTCATCCCCATAACAATTCCTTCATCACTCTCACTCACACACCAAGCCAAGGTTTTAATGAAGACCATTGTGGCTGAAAGTCGATATGTTTTTAAACTCCTCACTACAGAGCGAGACCTCCCACATCATGTGTGTACATGTACATATGCATATGTGGTGTGTGTTCTCGCACTGATTACGATGGTCATGCCTGGTTTGGCTGACCGCACCTAAGGCGATGAGGAGATGATCTTTCCTGGGCACACACACAACCAAACGTGGGGAGAAAGAGAACCAGGACAGGAAGAGAGGTGGGAAAGATGAGGAGATGAGACACAGGGGTAAGGGAATAGAGAGTAAGAAAAATATAAAGAGAAAAGAAAGAAAGGGATCAGAGGATGATAAGGAGGAGGCAGGGAGGGTAAAGGTTGGGATGGTCAACGGCAATGAAGAATCTAGGATAATTACAGGGGAGGAAGAGAGAGCAATGGTCTGAAACCAGCCCTCGGACACAAATGTGGAACATGAGCAGATGTTTATCAGGTAGGTTTCATCAAGATAGATTAAAGGCTCTTAAAGTTTTTTGTCTCTGCTCACCAGTCAAGTTGCACATTTTTACATCCATTACTGTGAAAACATGGATGCTTCACACACATCTTCCCCCGAGCAGCACTGAAGATCTGTACAATCAGCACAGTTTCATGGTGGACAGGCAAGATTAGTGTCACCAATTCAGTATCTTACCAAGTGTCTCCTCTTCTGTTCCTCAGTCATGGCATTGAATAATGACCAAAAAAAGTGTTTCTGCAGAACATTATGTCACAGTGAAAATGTCAGTGCTTCAACACTTTGTCCTATTAGTCATTTGTGTAATATTTTGTCATAATTAGTGTTTGAATTCTTGAGTTTGGCGAAAAACATGTTTTGTGAGGTCACAGTGACTTCGACCTTTGACGTTCAACCACTAAATTCTAAACAGTTTTCTTGAGTCCAAGTGGACATTTGTGTCAACTTTGAAGAAATTACCCCAAGATGTTCTTAAAATATCAAGTTCACAAGAATGAGATGGATGCAAGGTTGCAGTGACCTCGACTATGGACCTATGACCACCAAAATCTAATTAGTTCATCTTTGAGTCCACATTTGTGCCAAGTTTGAAGAAATTCCCACAAGGTGTTCTTGAGAGATAAGTTTCACAAAAATGAGATATATGCAGGTCAGAATGATTTTGACCTTTGACCACCAAAATCTTACCTGTGTGTGAATGATGATTAATTGACTAAAGTAGAAAATGTCAAGGTAGATTTCTTTAAGTAAACTATTTTAAATTATCTATGTACTCATACACTATGAATTATTTTAGCTCCTGGTGTGTTGTGATTATATTTCTTATCTATGTTTTTATTACTAATGTATATTTGATTGATCTTGTATGTTTTGTCTTGTTTGTGTGGACCCCAGGAAGAATAGTTGTTGCTAATGGGGGTCCTTGATGAAATTCCATCAAGGCATTCTTGAGATAGTGCCTTCTAGACAATGGGACAGACAGACAACCAAACAACATAATGCCTCAAGCCACAGCTATTGCTGGCATGGAGGCATAATAAACAATAAAAAAGTAATCAGAATGAAAAAGTAATCAGAAGTCATTGTTAGCAAACTGTTTCAAGGCCTTGTGAGGCTTCCAGTTGGAATAACACAAATGGAGACATTTCTAGTACATATTGGGGCCCATGATGCCACACTGGTCTATCTGATAAAACTATTTTCATGTCAACCAAATGCACAAACATACTCAAGACAGCAGCACATACACAAGAAGCTCGTGTACAGACACACACACACACACACACACACACACACACACACACACACACACACACACACACACACACACACACACACACACACACATACATACATACACACACACACACCTCTTGTCTCTGTAGTCCAGAGCCCTCTCCAAAAGCCACTTAGCCATAGAAACCAGAGAGCAAGAAGAGGCATCAAAGCTGTTTATATAATGAAACTGAAAGAGCTGTTCCATGCCGTATCACTGACTGCACCCAGGAAAGCATTCCTTCTTCTCCAGAGAATAGAGGAGAGGAAGAAAAAGGAAAAAAGAGAAGAAAATCCCCCCGAACAATGCAGCACAACAACAGCGGCAACAACAGCAAAGCATACTCAGAAAGAGAGACTGCGAAAATGAGAGAGAGCATGAGGCAATAGAAAGGTTGTTTATTTTAAGTCAGCCTTGTGTACCAACAAAAAGTGGTATTAAAATAGAGCCTATTGTTGTGAATTTGTGATCTGTCAGTCCGTGTGGGAAACAAAGAGAGAGAGAGAGACTGGTGTAATTCCCATGAGGTCTCTGTCATTCTTCTGTCAGAGGAGAGAGGGCTCTCCAGGGGAAGAGAAAGTTCTCAGACGCAGACTGACAGACTGTTTACACTTAGTGCAGATATCCCTCTCTCTCTCTCCCTTTCCGCCCTCCCAGCACTACTCATCCTAATGGCATCGTAATGACCTCCTCAGGTGTTAACTGAGAAGCCGGCAGAGGTCTAATTCAAAGAAAAGTATTGTGTGCCACCCTGGGTGCCGGCGGTAGCGACAGATGCCAGCGCTGTAACTACCAGCCTTCCTGTCTTTTCTCTAACACCCCACTCAAACCCCCCACCCCTAGTCCAATTCCCTTCTCTTTCATCAACTCTAATCCACCTCACCCACTCCCTGCAACCATTTTTGTCTGACTGTGTCTGCTTCCTCCTTCATGCTCTCAGCAGAAGCTGCGGCGGCAGTGTTTAAGTGTTTTGGGAATGGGGACGTGATGGCAGTCAGTGAATCCAGGCAGACAGCTGTCATTTATAGTCCCTCTTTAGGGAGATCCCATTAGCTTCCCAACAAAATGGTCCACGACTGGTATGGGGCCTCCTGATGCTTTAAGTACAGTACGGAGGCCTGTCTCCGGGGTTCCCACTGCGGGCCTGAAAAAACACTTCATGACAGCGCTATGACTCTTTAAAGTTGATTCATAAGACCTGTGCAACTTACAAATGTAATTCATCTCTTTTTGGTTACAGTCTACTGCATTTTTGCTTCCTGTGGAAAAACTCATAAACACAAAGTCTAATGGAATAATCTAAAGGCTGCACCTGCACATACACAAAACTACCATGTAGACACTGGTAGATGATGAACTTTGCATTCCAGCAATGTGAACAAATTAACAATGTCAGTTTAATGGACTGTACTGTTCGTTAACTCTTCACAAGTACACAATTATACACAAGCTGGCCACTGACTCTCTTTAGATCTTCTACAACAATCATTTTTAGATCCCATGTTTTACTACATAATATATTATTTGTCCTGAGACTAACATTCAAATGTATGCCAATCTTCACCTGCACAGTTTATGCGTATCCTCTATACCCTGGGGTTAAATTGATGACCACCAAAGATTTAAGGAATGTGCAGAAATTAAGTCTAAGAAACCACAAAAGAGGCTGTTTCTTCTGAGGAAACTGATTCACCTCAGAGTAGACCACCCTATCCTCCAGATGTTCTATAATCTGTCCAGCAGAGCCTATTGTTCCTTGGCCTGATCTGCACCTTCAGAAATATGCCTATTTAAGATCATGCAAAAGTGCAGCCGATGATCAAGACAGCAAGTACAGTTGGATCAGCGGGGATGATCAGATGTCTGCAGCACAGCTGTACAATGACCTTATTCTTAAAAAGGCTGATCAGATCCTCATGATCCTACCCATGCTCTCCACCTGAAACTCCAAGAGGTCAAAGTCAAATGGCAGAATCCCTCTGCAGGAAATCAGAACAATGACATACAGCAAACCATTTGTGCCTACAACAATTAGACTAGTAATGAGAGACAGACGTGTATGTATATTACCAAGTCTGAAAAAAAACTTGTTATATGAGGTTAGATTATTTTTCTAGTCATTAAGTTCTTAGCAAGAACTGTTCATAATTGTTTGTGTTATTGTTCTTTCACGCATGGTATATATAATTTGTTCTTTCACCACTGAGTTGTGTTTTTAATGTACTAAATGAATCCATCCTGTCTGTCTTTTGCTTTCCCTTATTGAATGACAAATACTTACTATCTCCACCTGCTGCCATGGAGAGTTATTTCTTCTCAGGCAGGCGCAGGATGCAAGTTGGCCATTCACTGTAGTCATTGTGGTGCATTCAGTGCAAGTCAGTCTTTGTCGCCGCTATTTCTTTGATGTTAGTTTGGTGTGTCTGGGCCATTTGACGACATTATCCCTTGCAGATAATCAAGTTTACCTGACCTGACCTGTATGCAAATGATATTGTAATTTACGCAGTGGTAAAGTAAAATATAGCATAATATAATGTAATATAATTTAATATAATAGAGTTTAAGAAGCTTGTCATAATGTATTGTTACCAAAGAAAGTTATTTTGCCATTCTCCTTAGTGTTTTGCTCAAGGGCACTTCAGTAGGGCTTTAAACCATGGCCAGCTGGTCACCACTATGACAACGCCCAGCATCCATAATGTGGAAACAGAGGGAGACAGGAAGAGAAAAAAGATAACAGAGAGACAGCAGAGAGTGTAAGAAACAGAGAGAGAGAGGGAGAGAGACGGCTTTCTAATTCAGCCATCTGGCTAGCTTTACTTGATTATAATTTTCTGACTCTGTGTGTGTGTGTGTGTGTGTGTGTGTGTGTGTGTGTGTGTGTGTGTTTACAAATTTGTGAGTGCCTTCCATTCCACAGATGCAGGCAGAGCAGAGAAGAATCCTCATTTATTAACAGCTTAATAGAGCTCCATCTGGGCCAGACCCTATGCTTGTCTCCTATCAGAGAGATTCATCACCGAATCACAGGAATTAGACTACAACTGACACC
Source organism: Plectropomus leopardus (assembly GCF_008729295.1). Classification (NCBI taxonomy): domain Eukaryota; kingdom Metazoa; phylum Chordata; class Actinopteri; order Perciformes; family Serranidae; genus Plectropomus; species Plectropomus leopardus. Next base: position 15,157,130 of record NC_056468.1, on the reverse strand, counting down.
TACACAGGCTGAGGTGACCCCTCCGCGCCGAGCAACACTGCGCAGATAGCTTGCGCTATATTACAGCTGTAATACGGCCATTATGATAACAGTCAGAGCCAAGGATGGAAAATGTCCCTACACCAGCAGTCTGTGGGTTCTTCAGTCTCGGTTCATGCAGTATTTCAGTTTAAAAATGGCATATCATACAAAGAAAGGTAAAAAAAAATCTAATGATAAAGAATACATTAGATCAATACAACAATTTACAAACTGGGATAACTGGAAATAACAGAGAGTAAGATCCTCTAATTTGGTGCTTAAACTCCTAATAGAGTGCATTCAGAACATAAAGGGATATTTCAGTTGAAGACTTCTTATTTGTCCTACTTATCCAGAGACAGACAACCATAGATGCCCTTTCTTATGCTACTGCCATACCCTCAGACTATACAGAAAGACATAAAAAGGCATCAGTGAGTGGGTTGACTCTGGGTAAAAGGGAAAAATAGCTCTATCACCCAGATAACCTAGCTTTTCCCTGCATTCAAAGGTTCTCATACCAGAGCTCATGGCTCTAAGGAACATCATTCTCCTACTGTATGTTTGCACTGAGTCAGTACACTGTACTCAGAGAGTACATCCAAAAAGTTTAACTTGTGTTATTGGCTTTTTGTTTTACCAATTTTTCTTTCCCTTTTCCTCAACCTGCCTTGGGCAGTTCTTCTTTTCTTTTGTGATGTCCTACATTTCCCACAAAATTTTTTACCAATCTTAGAGAACAGTTGTCCTTTTGCTCAATTTAAATATTTGATTTATACAATCAATCGTGTGCTATATGAGTTGCCATGTCAATGTATGCACACCTTCACAGTCATTCTCTGAAGTGGCTTACACAGTTTTTGTTTGGTATATTTTTCTTCTGCGCACCTTATGTCATTCCATCTCAATTTCTATTCCTTGGTGTTTGTTTAATGATTCTTACTGCATTACTACTATAAAGGCCTTACAGATTAAGCTGTGGTCTAACTTAATGAGTAATAGTTTTTCTCAGGGGTTGAACTGAAGCCCAGGTCCCCACGCACACATTTGCCCTCCACTTACAAAGTGGACCAGTGCAGCTTCTCAAAAAATAGTATCTGCAAATCTCTCATCATAAGTATATGGGAACATTTTTTAATTGTCTTTTATAAAGTGAAAAATTATTCACTGCTCCTGTGCTCAACCCAAATTTTGTTCCCATTTCTTTCTTTTGCTTGGAGGCCATCACACCAACATCCTCATTCTCCCTCTTTCTATCTGTCCCTCCATTCAGACGAGGCTGAAGTGCAAATTGGACATCTGGTGCTGTGATGTGTCTGACAATACAGCCGCCGCCACCCAGCCCCCTCACACATGTACACAGACACACAGACACACAAACAGACACGCACACACACACACACGCACACGCACACACACACACAGACACAAACACACACACACAGACACACACACACAGAGTCCTCCACACAAAATACAGGACCATGAGGATCTAAAGACACTGAAAGGGAACAAGGAAAGGAGAGATGGACAGAGGCAAGGGAAATTTGTTTGTATAGCAACTTTCAACAACAAGGGAATTCAAAGTCCTTTACATAAGACATAAAGGAATTAAGACAAGATATAAAAGAAACAGAAGTCCATGTAAAAAGACAATATAAAAAGACATACGTAAATAGGATTTTAAGGATTAAAACAAAGTAAAATAGAGGATGAAATAGAACAAGACAGTAAACAGCTGAATAAAAATTACAGTGCAGCCACAGTGCAGTGCAAGATATGAATAAAAAGTTCCAAATTTATAGTAACTGAAAATGCAGTGGCAAACACTGATTTAAAAGAATTGAGAGTTGGAGCTGACTAGAAGTTTTCTGGGAGTTTGTTCTAGATATGTGATGCATACAAACTATTGCTGTTTCTCCAGCTTTGACAGTGAGCACACCTGTCCCAGACGCTTTGAGAGGTCTGAACCGGACTGTTCAACGAAGCAGCAGATCACAAATGTATTTTGACCATGCACCATTATGAACCAACGGTGGCCATTTTAAGTAAATTCTTTGACACAAAGGATGCCAGTACAAAGATCTAGGAACTGGAGTGATGTGATTCACTCTCCAGGTATTAGAGAGGGCTCGAGAAGCACAGTCTATTATATATATGGCAACTAAAGCTGCCAAATGGCTATACATCTTTCTTGAGGTTTCTTCTGTTTTGTTCGTTCATTCCCTCAGTAATTGTAGGAGACCTGGTGATATTGTTATATAAATCTGTGCGTTATCTCTGCATAATATAGTAAATTATCTTGTTGTCACCCGTAAGAAGTACTATTGAGCGCATTCTTTGAATTGTTAAATGAAGACTGTGGCTGACGGGAAACTGATGTCAAATTCTAAAATGTACATTTTGTTCACTATATTACTTATCGTAACAGGAAGAGGAACATGATGTCCAGAGGAACAGTCTGCTGCTGGCAGTTGGTGGGTGCCACTGTACAAAGCAGTAAGACCAATTCCAATAGAATAAAGAAGAGGTATAGTGAGGGTGGTAGAAGTAGGACAGGGACTTGTACTCTGTACTGGGGAACTTCTCCTTCTCGTCATTCTCTCCAGATTTCCTTTGATTTTAATAGCAGTGATTAGAGATGCAGCAGTGTGGCTTAGTGGCATCCATCAGCATCACATCCAGTTGCTAAATCTCTGATCTTAGTTTGTTTAAGAAGAAGGGAGGAGGGGGGAGCTGGATGAGTCAAACTTCTGGTGACCTTGCTAGTCTTATCAGTCTCCTCAGCCTGGACAGGAAAGAGCTGTCCTCTCATTTCATTATTAGTAAAGTTGGTGTTACAGAAAGTGTTCTGTTTGGGTGGATGCAGATGATGTGGCAGTGACTGGGGGCTGAGTTTAATACCAGCATTAACCAGTGCTTAATTTTTTATCAATGGGTGCCAAAAGGAGTGAGGCAGTGGAGAGTGAGGGGAGGAGGAATTAAGAGACTGATCCACGAGCTGGTTGGTCTGAAAATGGTCCATCAATACTTTCACTCCAGACCTGCTTGGCTGCAGGCCATCTGCCCCGGAAAAGGTGCTCACATCCCCAGAACAGATTGAAGTTATCAATTCAGTGGATCCCTTTCAGACCACAGGCTTTGCTGAGCCATGCGCTGAGTCCAAAGAGTCTGATGAATCTGTTGATCAGTCTAAACACTATTTGCACTGTTTTACTAATAAAAAATTGTTTAAAACGGTTCAAAGAAATCCTGCTTTAGCACTTCTGATTGCTCTCTGCAAACATCATTGCCCAAACAGAACAATTATTGATAATGATTAACTTGGGGGTGTTTATCATTTGAGGAATTTTCTCTTTTATGTTAAAGACCATAGCACCTGGAGTGTGGTGTTTGAACTGTCCGACAGCTTATGTCTCTGACAGAGGTGTCTCTCACTACTACAATCTTCTCTTCAGATGTTTTTTCCCCATTGCTCCACGTAAAACTCTTTCCTTTTTTTGTCATCTGGTACTCTTCATAATACACCCATATCCAAACTTATCAGCAGCGATCTCCACTTCTGTCTCATGAACATTTATTAATGGTTTGAACCTGCTCTACAGTTGTAACGTTGGCAGTGGCTGTGGTCTGTGTTAATGCCTTTATACCTATGACTTGCTTTACACCAGAATTCAGAGGACAAAGTTGGCTGACCTGAGTCCATAAATAACAGTCTTGTACTTATCTTTAGGTGTTGCACATATATTATCTCAAGTACTCATTCACAGCACAAGTTCACTGGTTGTGTTTTGGTGAGCCTTCGGACAGTTATGGTGTCATGGAGCTATTACTGTCCATTTAAATGTTGTCATGGTGAGTTCTGATTAGTTAACTCCCTTACTGAAAATAACGGCAGAGTGGCGTGGAGTTCAGAAGAGTTCTTTGGCACATATATCCTTGTCTCGAGTACGGTAATCATCTGTAACAATTCAGGCTTTTCTCATTCACAATTTCCTACTTATACCTACAAAACAAGATGATTCATCTGAAAGGGCTATCCAGTAGTAAAGTGTCTAAAAAAGTATTTCATTATAATTTGTTTATATACCCACATATTCTTGAGTCAGGAGGTTGTGATCATGTGACCTAAGCACTGTGGGCTGTCTGGGAGCAAAGGAGGAATTCAGGTGACATTGGTTAAAAAGCAACAAAGTTCACATAAGGAGGCGGTCGAAGTTTATGGATGGGAAATTAAATACAGGACTTTGACACTGGACACCACTGTCTATGTCCCGTCACATCATGTCATTGGATCACCTTAAGTACGTAATGTGACGACACCCAACATTAAATTTTTTCCTAAAACTAACCTAACCAGCAGGGATGCTAATTCATAAGATATCATATGAGCTCTTATATGAAGATAAGCTGAACAATTAGTGATAAATCTGTGTACTTCAATTCTGTCTGAGCTGTGTGGGGAGAGGGAAGCTCAAGATAGATACCCGAACCCAAGCCCTCGTTCCCAATAACAGCTAATCAGACAGTGGGTGAGAGTAGCTTCTGCACTGTGGCAAAGCAGAAAGCAGCCATCAGTTCTCCAGAGGTATGACGGAAAGGAGGGAGAGAAAGGAATACCAGTGAGCATTAGGGGGCAATGATGGCACCCTTCTATTCATACTGCCAGCGGCAAACAGGCACCCACGACCTTGTGCCATCTCAAACAGCTCTCTGGCTGAATTCTGGCTATTTCTCAGACCGTCTCAGGTGGCAGGTTGATAAAGGGCATAAGATGAGTTGTGGACTTGCGTTGGCCCATAATAGGCCTGTTGGTATAGAAGCTTATTTTTAACTCTACATCATTTTTTATGTTGTATCTATTTTGTTTCATTCTGTTATATATATATATATATATATATATGTTCTTATCTACATGCTTATTTCTTTGTCCATGTGGCCGACATTGTTTTATTCATATTTTAACTTCTGCAAAATTTTATATTTTATGTTTACGTCTTGGATTCTCATTTTTACTACGTCGTTTTTTTTATATATTTTGCAAAAACATTATTGCACAAAGCCCGAGAACAAGAATTTAATTGTCAATGACTGCTAAACTGTAATTGTTGTGCATATGAAAAATAAACTAAGATTTCAGACTTACATTTGCTTTCCTGACATCTGCAAAGCAAATGCATAGAGGGAGGAAGTCCCACAAAAATACATCTGCATGTGTCGGCCACATGGACAAAGAAATAAGCATGTAGATACGCATGTGTGACACACACTCATAAACTCACACATACAGAGGTTGACTAAGCAGCATAACCCACTTTTACAAACCAAAGGCAGACAGTTCAGTAGCTGTGTCTATTTATAATGGAGCATATTTATTACCAGCAAAAAACATTGCATTTGTACTTGTAAAGCTGTATGAGAAAGGTACAATATTTATTTTCTTGAATCATCTGTGGCCTAAAAACAACAGACAGATAATACTGCTTATTCAGGTAGTGCTGCTTTCTTCACAGCCAGTTAATCTCCTGCAGCATAACTCACACAGTATCTGTTCTCATTACACAAGCTTGTATCAACACTGATTGACACGGTTTGCTTTTTTCTTCCCTAAAGAAGATGCTTCTGTCAATTTTTTAATCACAGGATGAATAAAATTTGCATACTTCCTGCTTGATGATTATTTGTTTTCACCAAATGTTTGCCCCCCTCCGATGCCTGAGTTCAGTTAGTTTAAATGTCTGTGTGTTCTTTCAGGGCCTCTGCTTGCATGCTACCAAATGTTTGTTTCTACAGCCTTTTTAGATGCTGGTGGATAGTGCCTGAGCAGGCAAAAGAAAAGAGGGGAAAAAAGGCTTCACAGAAGGCTGGCTCTCAAAGGAGCTACTGTATACCTGCATTAGAAATAATAAAAACACCCAGGTAATCCCACAAACGGGTCTATCACTTTGCTTTGAACTTCAAAGAACACGCACAATTAAAAGCAACATAGCAGGGGATGCAAACAAAAAAATAAATAAAAACAGATTACAAAAGAACATTTGTCTCATTATCTTAATGCATATTGCATGTGGTGGTACTGTGGGAGTGAATTAAAGGTGAACCTTAGGATGGTGTATGTTTGGATATGTATCGTTCTGCAGTTGGACAACCATAAAACTTACATCATATGAGATTTTGGAGCTGTAGGTATTTTGTAGAGTAAAAATTCAAAAGGAAGTCCAGAAGTAGCTTTCGCTGTACATGCCGTCATGTCCCATTCACACCACTCCTGAATGCATCAGCAACTGAGAAGTCTCTAATGTGTGTTGGCATCTCCATGTTGCAAAGTCACAGAAATAAAGGCATAGTATAATGTGTCATAAAAATGTCATATAAAAGTCATAGTGTTCACTTTTCCTGCAGAACCCTGTATGCTGCCCCCCTAAAATAGGACTCAGTCATCAAAACTTTGAGATCAACTGATGACAGATTTTTGTTTCAAAATCTAAATAATCATAGTCTAAAATGGTCAGTTTAGCTTTTAGGTTTCTAAATATTTATCTTTGGGGGATATCCCTGGAGGATTGGGTTGCTGAAGGTGTAGATTGAAAAATGCCAAAGACCCAATCCAACCCAGATAAAGCATGTCACAGGTTCTGTGTGCCGCCGTGTCCGTTTGCTCTCCAAAAATCAACAAAGTTTCATCATCTTGTACTGTCACATCACAAAAACTGTTCAGCAAAAAGGTTTGCAAAAGCACGCACATCCAAACGACAACAAACTAGGTGCTGGACCAGAGATGATGCAAGATATGAAAAAATACAAGATATGAAAAAATGGTGGTAATTTAATTAAATATTTATAGGAGCTTATTCTAGTGTGTGGACTTGTTCAGGACAGAAGATCCTGAAAGACCGAGTAGCTGAGGTCAAAGATGATGAACATGTAGCTGAGATTAAACTTTTAAAAAACACATATGTGTTACCTCTCCAAGAGCTTCATAGCGTTTCTGGTTCCAGCGGTGGAGATCCTCTCTGGCATTGAATACAAACGGCTCTCCTGTTTTTATATGTCTGAGCTGGCCATCTGTGGGAGAAAGATAGAATGAAAGACGGTCAAAACATATCTGTAGTGATGATGGATATGTGTACATGTGTGTGTATGAGTAGTCGGCAGATCACTACCTCTGACCAGACATGTAGAAGTACATCTGCCAATCAAGCAAATCAAGCTTGACCTCTTCAGTTTTTTATTGCCTATTTTCAGTTTTTGTCTCTTATTTCCTCTGGTGGTCCTTTCGCTTCTTTAGCCTCCCTCCCTCCACCAACCCCATCTGGCAGGTACAAGGCCTGTGGATGCAGCCGCGTTCTTCCAGTCACGACTCCAACGGCCTTCTGGGTAGTCTGGCAGGCCAGCGCTGGACAGCTGGTATGGCAAAAAATTCTCTTTCCCTCTTTTCATCCATCTAAAAGCCTCTCCCATTCCTCTTTAACTGTGTCAATCTCTCTCTCCCTCTTCTTCTCTGTTCACTCTGGCCACAGGCCACAGGTCTGTCCCTGCCATTTCCACCTGAAGTCTCCAACAGCAAAGACTAAAGGAGGTGTGAAAAAGGTTCTCAGGGTGTTTTTGTGAGAGAAAGAAAGGTGGCCTGGCACGCATTAGCCACGACAACAACTGCTCCTTGCAACTCCTTTGAGGACGCTGTCTGGGCATCAGCCAATCACCCTAACCAGCACAGCACACACACACACCAAAACACACACACACACCAGCAGCTCTGGCCAGGAGGACCAGGTGTGGTCATACAGTAAGTGTCACTAAGCTTAAGTATGTGCGTGTCTGAAAACTGTTGTAAGAGAGCCACAGAACAACACACAAGAATTGACTGAGAAGAAGCAATAGCTTTTAGGGAAAATGTTTAAGTGATTTATTATAATTCTGGGGAAACAGAGGAGTTTCCAACACATCCAGGTTTTATTTGATATAAAACAGTCATAAAACAGGAAAATGCTGTATAGAAATGGTGCTACTGTTTTTTCTTAATAAACATTTGCCCTTGTGTAGCTGTGGAACCACTACGTTTATACCTTAGCAATGAGCCCATCGATCCTGCCGTTGACACTACAACACAATAAAACACTAAACAGTGTTAAATTTAATTTTGACCTTTATGACTGTGGAATTTGTAAGAGCTAAACCAGTGAAAAGTACACATACTTAACCCAAATAGCCAGGGGGCTCTCATACTTTCTCAATTATTGCACAACGTGAAGAAACCCATCTAAGATATAAATAAATATAATATCTTTGCAAGATAAAAGAATGCATAAGCATTTTTTCATCTCCTACTAAATTGCCACCATTTTCACCCCTTCTATCAATGTGATAAATCTTACATCACTAACACACTGTGTATTACAGAGCTTGCTTTCATGGTTAGTCGTTAAACAACATGTAATCCTGAATCTAGGTTTGTCATCATGTTGCATTAACAAAGCAGACGTGTGTGCCTGAGAGGTAGCACAGGAGACGAGTGAGAAGTTAGGATAAAGCAGTGTGCACAAAAAGTACCTTGAAGAAAATCAATTATGCATTCATGGAGGGGTGAGGATCTAAACACTACTGCCTAAGAGAAGGAAGAGAGGAGCTATAATGAAATCCTACTGTAGGAAAAGGGTGTATGTGTGTGTGTCTGTGTGCATGAAGGGAGGGAGAAATAGCGTGTGTGTGTGTGTGCGTGTGTGTGAGCTAGAGGGGTGATCAGCTCCATCGCTTCCCCCAACACATCCTCTCAGAGGAATAACGTTTTCTCAACTTTTCTCCTCTTTTCTGTCATAATTAGCATTCTGTTCTCAATTTGGCCGCTTAATTAGGTGTACATAACCTTGGATTTCCAGTAATGGAAAACTGGAGGGCTAGCGAGATGAAGCCATCATCTTCAGTGATTAAGATACCTGCAAACTATTGTACACAGCCTCGTCTGTATTCACATCATTACATGGTCAAATTAACATTTTTGTTCCACCTGTCTTGGGCAAAGGTAGCCTGGGTGTAGCTATAGAAATGCCTGCGAGCCAGAGCTACTGTGAAATGCTATCCTTCAAAAACAGGCCTGAGTGGAAATTGACACACAGACATACAGATGGCTATGGGTGTGTGTGTGGTGTGTGTGTGTGTGTGGGGGGGGGTAAGCTGTGTTTCGGTTGGGGATTTTGAGCAGGGCAGGGGCAGAAATAGAGAGATACAGGGAAATGGAGAAGAGATGGAGAGTCTCTGAATGTGTTCATCCCCTCCATGGGAGACTGAGCTGGGACTTGAGGGTGGGATAGAGGAGGGGGTTGGCGGGGGTTGGCGGGTGTTGGCATGGTGGCGGGTGGGGGGTAAGTCTCCGTGTCTCTGTTCTTAGGCACAGCGAGGTTATGCAAATGCTCCGTCAGGCGGAGGGCAAGGCTGAGTAGGTTACTGACGGGCCGTAGAGTACACAACATGTCCCCCACTCAGCCAGCCAGACAGCCAGCAGAGACACTGACAGAGAACAGAGGGGGTGGCAGAGAGAGAGGAGAGAGAGAGAGAGAGAGAGAGAGAGAGAGAGAGAGAGAGAGAGAGAGAGAGAGAGAGAGAGAGAGAGAGAGAGAGAGAGAGAGAGGGGCTACAGGGGAATACTAAGAGTAAAAACACCACCCTCTTTCCAAATCTTCCTCCGTCTCTCCACCTGGTTTGATTAAAATGAGCCAAGTGAATTCTAAAGAGACTTTTATATCATCTGGACCTGCACCACTCTGGGTCAGCTCTTCTCTTTACTGTCACTAATAATGGACACACACACACACACTTTACACCCGAAATGTCCCAGGTGACACCAGAGACAGTTTCAGGTCATTAATTCAAAAAGCAGTGACATTACACTGAGCAGAAACATAATGACACGCAGACAGTTTATGTTAAAACTGCCTTAGTTTTAAAAGGGATTATGGTAATTTTGATTTTTAATGTCAGCTTCACAGCAACTTTAAAATGAATCAACCAACTCTGTGGTCCGGTTGTTCTCAACCTAGGGGGTCAGGAACCATCCAGAGGTCACAAGATTAGGGTGGAAAGAGACAGGTTTTTTAAAGGAACTGTGTGCAACAATCAGAGCATCAATACAACAGCAAACCAATATTTGACATGTAAAAGATGAAGTAGATTGATGGCATCCTGAGCAGAGAATGAGGTCAGCTAATTCTGTGTGTGTGTCGTAAACCAAACGTCTATGGCGTTTGCTCTGGTAAGCCAGTCCGACCAAGCCTGCATGTGTGTATCCTGCAAGCTAGCTCATCACCACCACTTTGCAAGTGCTTATATGGTGCTGATATCAGGTCGGCGTTGACGTGGAAGGGCAGTGCCCACTCTCTAGTTTCCCTCTGGTTAACACCATTACCTCTATCAGCACTGTTGCTGTTGTTAAGTGCTGTTCATGGACTTAGCACTGTTAGTTGCTAGCCGCTGGCTCAGCCACCTCCACAATGCAAACCGTGTTTAGACAACTCGTGCGCTCTGATTTTCACAAAGAACCCCTTTGACATATCATTCTAAGGTTATGTTGGCTGCACAATGTAACGGCTATAAAATATTGACACCTCCTGCATTGAATTAGTTTCTTATAAGGCTTGCTTTCACTATGCATTTCTGTCTGTCACTGGTGATGATCCTGTGGGAATATAAAGGCTAGATTTTTCGGCACAAAGGAAGTGCATCAGCCATTGCACAACTAAAACAGGAAGTGAATAGAGCGTCTGTTTCCCCTTGTAGCTATTAGTAGCTGTCCTCAGTTATCAACAAGTATCAGTGTACATTCTGTGGGGTTACTTTGGGGTAAAGTGCACTCAGTAGAGAGCGATCTCCACCAGGCGACCACCCCAGCTGATCACGGCCACTGTAGACAGTTCTTGTAGTTTATATGGTATTAACTTTGTCTGTAGGTTACAGCACAACAAAGTAGGAAATAACAACAAACACAATTAAAAAGACAAAAAAGAGAACTTTTAACTACACAGCCTGCTTACTTACTTCACATGGAAGCACAAATATCAAGGAAAGATTACTAAATCAACAAAATCTGCAAGTCTACAAAATTTGACAGGCAAAATGCTCTGTTTCTCAAACGCTCCCAGTGTGGTATGATACCATGCAGCAGACAGAAAAAACAAGTTGCAGACGGACTATGGAGAGCTGCACCCACTGGAGTTGTCCCTCCCAGCTTCATTACAGTAAATAAAGCAGTAAAGATAATAGAAACTGGGACTAATTAATCTATTAATATGCACAACTTTAGTGGATCATCACATATACGGTACGGGATTTATATGCAGATGCTCCTGTTCAAAATAAGACCAACTTTTCCAGGTATGTCAATTTGAGCCACGACAAAGGCCAAATTGTGGCCTGCACCAGACTTGGAAAATCTTGTTTTTAGGCAAGACGATTACTGTAAAACAACTGACCGGTTAAAAGGGGTGAGGAGTCAACAGATAATGATGGTATTAAACTGTCATTATACAACAGTTAGTTCAGACCAAACAATTTGATTGATCGCAAGACTTTCCATGAGTACAACAGCACTAGGACTTTTGACTATTCATGTATCAGTCCGCTTCACAGCTGTTCTAAACCGTTAATTAGGCAAACATTAACAGTCGGTGCTCATCTAACGTTACCATAGATTGAATCAGTGCTGGAAGAGCAAAGAAATCCCGTTTAAATGGTATCATTGCTCATAAACTACCAGAGCAAAATTCTGCATGACGCAAAAGCCCTCTACCTACAGCCCAGGTTGGGAGCAGCTGCGGCCTTGTGTCTATGACTTAATCACAGCCGTGAATATATACAGTTCAACAGCACTCCCTCTCAATTGGCATTGCTTAAATAAACAGCATTTTCAACAACTGTGAATTACAACAACAACAGGAGATCCTTAAGCATTCTTTTATATATGTGCACACAAAATATCACGCTAATTGGTCCAGTAGTTTGTGAGATTAGATGAAGACAGAAAGATACACACACCCACACGAAGAAACACACATTCAGTAAAAAACATAGCTCTGCTACTCATTCAATCTTTGCTTTTTGTAAAATATAGAATAGTTGTCCCTCTTAAGATCATGAACAATTACTCAAATAAAACAAAGACGTTTCTTTGTTGGACATACTGAAACTGCGGCAAGGGGTTCCTTTATTTTAAGGGGTCTCAAGCCAAAAATACTGGGAAAACTGCTGAGGACGACATGCTGTGGACTAAGAACAAACCCCATTCCTGCAGTTAATAACTAAACCCTAATTTGATTTTGACAATCCAGTGCCAAGATTTTACTCTATTGAGCTGAGGTTTCATGCTTGAACTGTTTGCAGTGTTGTTCTGTTGACTTACAATTCGTGGGACTTTGTGTGTTTGGTTGTTCTTGTTGTTACTGTTAAAGCAGAAGACTGTGTGCTTTGAAGACTAAAATGTGTACTTACATTCATTGAAGCCATATTCAAACTCCTCCAGTGTTTTGGGGAAAGTGAAAGGAGGCTCATCTTTCTTCATCAGTTCATCTAAGTCTATTCTCGACAGCAAATCTAAGGAGAACGACGACAGAGAAGAGCAAAGGTGAGCAGGAATTAGTGACAACAGTCATAGCTGCTTACTTTAAAAGAATGTCAAGAGCCACAATATCATGCCGTAACCTCATCACAACATAATAACCTGAGAATATCTAGCAACATTACCTAAGATAATGTCTCTGCATTTGTTACATTACAAAGCTACAGAAACTGTTCCACCAAGATTCTCCCTAAATGCTCAAAATAAAACTTTTTTGTCTCAAGTGTTATGGCAGATGGAAAAGACATCTACACCAAGATCTACATGAAAACTTTTTGCAAAGTCTATCACTCAAGTTAAAAATGGCAGGAAAAATCACATAAATTGACCTGCAAAAATGGTGGGTTATTATGCTGGACTCAATGTTAAGTGATTATGTCATCTACTCTTAGGGCAAACCAAATATGAACAGAAAAAAATCAGCCCATGGAAATAAATTAAAAATAAGATATTTTCATTTAGTCAGGTGGACCACATGAGCTTCGTAGGCATACAATCCCGCAGAGTGAGAAGAATTGCACATTACTTTAGAAAAAAGAGACAAAATAAGTGTTTCTGCCACATTTGTTCAGTTGTGAATTGTGCACAATATTGTGTGATTTAACATTTTCATAATCCCATCTATCATTTTATTTCCACTGTGGTGCAACCTCACAGGAACTACACATTCTTTCCTGTAGTTTTTGAGACTTTAGTAAAACTTTTCCTACAGGAAAAAGTATGTTGGACATCTCCAGTGATATAAGACTATAGGGTGTATAAATGTTGGTGTCATATAAGACAAGTAAGACATGTTGGTGTTCTTGCTTTTAGGCTGAAATAAGAGGATTAACTCAGGTCAAAGCAGCAGACGAATCTAGGAGAGTCCGTTTAAACGGAGCAGCACACTGGGCTTCTTGTTCGACATGATAAAAGGGACAGCTTCAAAATAATGAGTCAGCAAATTGGACTGAAAAATAAATCACATCAATATTAGCAAAATGATGAAATTACAGGTTATGGTAATGAAAGTTGCAACTTGGTTTCCACACATATGCTTTGGCAAAATTTCAAAACTTTTCCATGACTTCAGGATCCATCAGGACACTTTTTTCCCTGTCCCACATGCCTGGCATTTTTCAAACATAATTTCATGGCAGGTATGCATGACGGGAGAGACTTAATGCAGGAAGAAAGTGAAGAAACGTATGTGATGGTAAACGAAACGTCACACATGGACACATATTAGTGCTATGTTATGTGGACAGCTACAGAAAATAAATCTATGAGAATGTTACCTTACATGGCAGGTTATCCAGGAAAGATCAATGTTACATTTTCATTACGCACCCCGAAATTCAATGTCTTTTCCATTACTTCCACTTTTTACTAATAACATGACTTTTCTGGGCAATGTGATTGTGAAATTCCATGACTTTTCAGGATTTTACATGACTGTGGGAACCCTGTTGTAATCACAATTTTACTTCATGTCCTCTGAAATGGAAAAGGAGAAAGGAAGTAGTGCTCTTAAAACAAAGGAAAAGACAGATTTGTAAAGATGCTCTCAGTATAATTTCATACCTTTGAGTGCAGTAGTTTTCTCTCTGTCCTCCTGGCCAGCTATCTGGGCCATAGTGATCCACAATATGTACAAGGCTGGTGTGGCAGCGCACAGATGAGAGAGCATGGGTCCTCCCCTCCCAAAAATCACTGAGATGCATCCTGTCACACGTGGGAATTGAAAAGGAGAAAAATAAGAACTTACACCGCATCACTGCTGGAGCACATAAACTGTGTTTGTATATTACTCGAACTTGCCTCTACCTGTCAGAGAATGAGTCCCTTCTTTATCTACCACAGACTACGAGGGTAAATGCCTCAAAGTTTGTTGCACCTGTAAGATGACAGCGAGCCAAAACATTGTAACATGCTATTGACTCCTGCACTCATGCACAGGCTACAAGCTTATAGCTTACTGAATAAAACGAAGCAGTGATCATGCACACTACAATATCGCACAGCATAAGCAGCTAACTACTATTATTTGTCAACATTAATGCTGTGAAACATGTAACTGTGGGTACGGGCTGTAGACGTGTATTCGCCTAATTCGCCGACAACTGGATTAATTATGCAAACACAGCAAAGTTCTGCTTGCTTCATCACCTCGCTGCAGGCAGTAAAGAAACATTCATTTCACACGGTTAGCTACCCCAGACTGCTCTGTCATTCTCCCAACAACAGTTAACATCTGTCAAATGTTTCGTGCTCTTACAAACAACTCCCGGACAGTGCAGTCGCTCTACATGGAGCCACTGCGAGCAGGTACAGGAGGACCTTCGTGTTTTTATTTCACATCCATGTCAACCAAACGAAACACATTTCGGAGAGGAACAGCTGTTTAGAGTAGATGCATGCATGCTTTTTGTTCGACTCACGCACCATCAGCACATGCGACTGTCCAGTTGCTGCTGCTTCCTTTTTGAAACAGGAAGGACTCTGAGCAGTGCAGAGCATGGAGAGCGTGAAGCTTCCGGGTTACCGGGGCAACGGACTGGAAGGGATATTTAAAGAGACAGTAGCACAGCAGCTGCTCCAGTATAAACTGATGTTTTCCCATGTGTGGGTTATTTTTTCTTCATCTATTATGCGATATTTAATAATGGAGGCAGGTTAATGCACATTCGTAAAAACACATTTGAATTACTTGGAATTATTTTTTTCCATTTCATATTAGGGTGAGGATTACTGGAGCATCTTTACCTACAACGTGCATGGAGAAGGGAGATGAATAAAGGGCATAAAAACTCCAGCAACTTTTTTAAAAAGGTCTTTTTAAAAAATACTTCTACATTTGTGCTCCACTGCATCTCAGTGGGAGAGAAGTACTTTAAAGTCCATAGCAGTTATTTCACAGCTACTGCACATTTTTAGATAACCAAAATATTTTGTAAATACAGATTTTACATGTAAAACATTTGATAATCTTAATTATTATGATGCACTGTTTTGCTCACACTACCCCACTCTCCTAAAAGTTGTTAAAATGTTAATAAGAGATGGCCTATTTTCATTATTGACATTGTTTTTTTTCTCTTTTCATCTACTAGTTTTTTGTAAATTAAAAAATACAATTATTAGGAAAGATGTTAAAATCAAACAAAAGCTCTAACATATAAACTATACAAATACAAGTTTACCAGATGACTGGTCAACATTATGTTTCTCTCACATGCTTGAAAACAACATCCAGTTTAAGCTGGCTTTGGGGACACACTGTATTTGAAAGGATCTCTAAATTGATATGATACATGAAACATCCTTTGCATTAAATTCCAGCACCATTTTAATATTGTATAAAGTAAGTACTGCAAACACATATCAATTAACACTAAAACCTCTGTTTTACATATGTCAGCACCTTTAAAAGTGGGGCTGGGGGTGATGCATGTGAAAGTGGCTGTAAGGGGGCAGTGAGAGTACATCATTACAGACATGGTGCTCATTTATCATGACAGTGAACGGTGACAGTCAGGGCTTTATGTCAGGAATGGCACACACTGTTTCACTCTCACCTGGGTTCATGTTGTACCTTGGTGACTTGCAGGGAAACAAAATGAACTTAATGTAACTCCCTCAAATAGGGGAAATCAAGACACATTCTTTGTTCTAACATAATAAAAAAGGGTAGTGATCAGATCACGCTGGCAGAGAGACTGATTCTTCACTTCTGACACAAAGAAATCCGGTCCTCCCGGGAGAAGCTGTTGTGGTGGGAGTGTTAAGGACTGTTCTCACAAAACTGTCAGAGTTTAATGTCAAAACTAGACCTGCCTGACTTAATGATAGGATGCCACATGTGTCTTAAACCACCTGCCACACCCAGTTTACCTGTGTCATGTACCTGCAACTGTACTTAATGATGTGTTTTTATGATCCACAGAAATAGCCTCCTGGTTAAACTAAAGCTGGATGCCCTACTTCCGGACGGCCTCTAGAAGTTAAAGCTGTCTCTCATGGGAGCTGAGCTACCCTGTTTCCTCAAGCAGAGCGCTGGAAATGCTGCAAGGGGAGACCCAAATAAGAAACAGAGATGACATATTGTGGCACTGATATGGCACTGAGTTTGACAAGATAAAAGAGATGCTTCTCACTCCTAATACTGAATGCAGCACCTGGGAGCAGAGGTGTGGATTAGAGTCACATGACTCAGACTTGAGACAAACCTCTAACTTAAATCTGGTTCCAAATTTGATTCCATCAGACTTGACAAATAAAAATGGGATAAAAACATCTAGCCAAACCAGTGACTGCTCAGTTCTCTTAGACTTGAAACACCTGATACCCCTCTAAAACCCTCCTATAAAATGAGCAGACATTCAGGCTAATGATTAAACTGTAGGCCTACTTCAAGCTTTTAATACCAATAATAATAATCACAACTACATTTATATAGCACCTTTAAAGATAGAGTTTATGAAGTGCTTCGACAAACACAGCAAACGCAAAAATGGATACACAGAAGGAAATACAACAATAGAACTGTCCTACTGTGCACAAGAGAGATGAAACTAGGGTACAGTTAGGATAAAATTAAAGCAAGAGGGCAAGTAATGCAGGATGCAGGATGCAAAATATCAATATAAAATAATATAAACAAAAAGACCAAAAACAACAAAAGCAATAAAACCACAAATAAAAGGAAATAAAAGACATGAAACAGAAATAAAATAGGTAAAATTAAAAATATATATAATAAAAAGTATGACTTTACAATTGTATAATCATTGGAACTTTACAGTAGGGCTTTTCAGTCACTAAAACTTTTCACTTTTAATGAGAGTATGTATTGTATTGCCACCCATTATAACAAAATTCAATTCCTGCTTTATCTGTGCTAATTCTTGGGTTTACTTTGGTGAGAATCAAATGACTGTTTGACTGTGTCTTGTGGCTGCCCATGTATTAGCAGATGTTTGGAAAACGTAGCATCGTCTTTGGTGTGTTTTCTTATATAGTCAATAATTGCTTTGTTCATGTATTTTAAATAAAATTGTGAGGCCGATGCATTTTGACTTGTTTGTATTATAGTGTCATTGTTTGGAAGCCAAAGAATAAATAATTGGCATTTTTTGCATGAAAATGAAGTGAAACAAGTGGGCTCAGACAGAAGGATTGTTTCCCTGCAATGCTACCATGTTGGCTCACTTCATGCTGACACAAAGCTTGTTGTATTGAATGGTTGAACATACAAATAAAACCAACATGTTTCTGCTGTGAGAGTTTGCTGTGGATAATGCACTAATAAACTGAGGGTAATCAATTGAAATGGAAATCAGAGGAGTCAAAATGCTGTGACTGTTTATCCTGCATGAATATGTCATGATGAGCTCCAGGATTCTAAAATGTTTATGTAGGTTTGATAATCCCCCAATGAATGCCACATAATAGAATATTCAGTTTATTCTTTGTGATGAATCATTCTTTGTAATGATTTGTTGTGAATTATACTGTCAGCTTTTCTGACAGTTGTCTTCTGAACCTATCACCCAATGGAAATACAAATGGATAACCCTACAGGTACTTACTCTAGGAGGGATGGCGAGGGAGAAAGAAAGAGATCAAAGCGTTTCTTTCACAGAACAAGAACAGTTTGGTTCACCAAATACTTTTTTTTTCTTCCTGCAACACCCAAATAAAACGGTTTTATTGTTACGTCAAATACAGTACATTTACACTGACTAATGGCGCTTTGTTGTCTGTTAGCCTTTATTCAGAGTCACAGGCAGAATTCAGTTGCTGAACATTTTGTTGTCTTTTGTATTCACTAAGTGGTTTGGCGATCGCAGTCTTGCTACATTTGCATTAAAAATCTAGTTACAGAAAGGAACATCTCTCTCTGCAGCAGGAAATGTTTCCCCCTCTCTCAAAGGAATTGCACAGGATGTGCAGTAGCCTTTGTGAGCTGAAATTATATTCCTGTTGATGAAAAGAGCACCATGTGCGTTGTTTAATCCTGATTTGAACATCAGATATAACACGAAAGAACATCTGATGTATGTATTCAAAAATGTAAAGCTAACTTCATAGTCATGAATCACCATAAATTATTGATCGCGCAGAGATCACACAAATTGATCGTAAGACAGAAGAAGCATGTTCAACAGTGAAGTAAGAATCTGATTATTATGTTTAATTCTAAAACATTCCTCATATCATAAATAACAAGATATGGACAAACTTGAAAAAATATACTCAGCAATCGTATTACACATAAAATAAATGTTTTCTCAGTTTGCACAAAATACTGACTGATGTTACATAGTGGGGCAGATTTTGGGGACACACTGTAATCAAAACATACATCATCTTGCCTCCCAACCGTAATATTTGATGTTTGCTTTCAGGAACCAGGAGAAAGTATGCTGACACCAACGTCTTTACACTCACTGTCTCAAAAAAAAAAAAAAGAAAACACCTTCAACTACCGACAACGATCACACAGTCCCATCTTGTCCCAGGCAAACAAATCCAGGCTCTCCATTTCCCAGAACTGATTTCTGGAGATGTGCTCCAAAAAGATGAAATGCGTCTGATGCAGCATAGGAAAGCACAGAGAGTTTGTCTGAGACGTGTGCATAAAGAGGGAGGCGACGTCTCCCTCACTCTTTTTGTTGTTCCACAGTTTCTTGTCCGCTCCCTCACTCGTGTTTTCATGCACACACATGCAGAATTGCTGCACACGCTGCATGCACAAACCCAATTACACCCACAAATGTGCACACGTACACACACTCTGCTATCTTGAGAGCTGCAAGTGAGTGTTACAAGCAAACATTTACAACATGATAAAAATTCAAAGTGTGTGGACGGTTATTGGGCAGCACTTTTATCGAATTGTTGTGTTTCCCCCTGGGTCTGCTCTGCCAGTGTCTCATCAGCTGCGGGAGGGTCCTGCGGTCCCGGGCTGCAGCAGCAAACAAAATAGGCTCTCTGAAGTTCCTCTACCATAAATTTCTCTCCATCTTCCAGCTCTGCATCCTCCTGCATCTCCCACCTGGAAAGCATAGAGAGACTGCATGTCAGATGTTTTTAATACCAACAAAAAATTGTCGCTCAGAGTTAGATGAAAACACATACGGCACAACTAAATGTTTCCTCTACAAGTGATGTCATTGTGTGAAGATGGTGTGTTCAAATCTCCCCTCTACTTGTGTCTCACAAAATAATAATAAAAAAAAGGACCCACCCACCACAAATAAAATCTCTCACACACGCCAAGGCTACACAAGCCACACTTTCACTCCAATTTCTCCAATTTCTCACATTGGGGTCTTCTTCTCTTTCTTTTTCATGCTGTGTGGCTCAGTTTCACAGCAGTTCATGCCGCTCTGATACACTATTAGTTTTGCACTCATGCAAACACACACTCATACCCCTTTTCCACCAAGAAAGCTCTGGTTCCTGAGCTGGTTCAATTCAGGACTCTTGGAACCTTGTTGCTATCTAGCAAACCAGCTAGTGTCATCAATGGAGGGCGTTGTGCAAAGCAAAACGGAAGTGAACAATAATAGTGAGGTGGCAGATCACACTGATTACCCGCAAACTTTTGTTCTGCTATTCTAAATATTTGTTTTATCCAAAAACAAGCATAGACCAGCTATTAATGAGACCACTGCACACTCTTTTTTCCAATGATTTCTCACTTAACATGTCTATTTGTGGCTTCCCCATCCTCGCTTTTCTATAGTATATAACACCACAACTGATGTTGTCATGGTTCACACTTCAGGTCTTCAGTGAAAGAAGTGGTTCCAGCTGGGAACAAACTTTTCGGGTTCCAAACAAATTTAGTTTTGAACGAAATGCTCTGAATTGTTCAAAATTAGGTGTGGGAACTAGAACAGAACTTTTTCCACGTAGGTGAAAAAGGCCTGTTTGAGACTTGCAAGCATCCACACGCACACACGTACGTGCGCTGACACACACACACACACACACACACACACACACACACACACACACACACAGAATGAAGACTCGAGGGATGCTCTAGAAAAAACTGAAACAAAAAAGTGAAAGACAATCAATGCTTTTGGCTCTCAGAGGGTCCCTGTCTTCCCCTTCCTGTCAATATGATGCTTACTGTGCCAAAGTCTTGGTATAACAACTGCTGAACTTCATGCTAACCATGTTTGGGAGACTAATTTTTAGCCTGGAGGAAATTGCTCTTCACATCTTGTTGCTTTCCCGTCTTGTTTAACCGCTCCTACAGTATGTCTCTCCATCACATTTTCTAATTTCTTCGAGCTGCGGAGTGAATGGAGGGCTTCAATATGAAGACATCAAGGGTAGTCACGTTGTAATTCACTCTGAGTATTTCAATGGAATCTCTTGACGGGTGACTGTGGTCAATCAAATCCATATGGAGAGCTGGCTGAAGGCTGTCTTTGAGCTGCCGCATCACACTCCCTCCAAAGGAGAATTATATCTGTCCGACTGCAAATGATTGCATTTTCATTGCAATCTCTGCGCCTCCTTTTATCCCGCCCTTCCTCCCCTCCGATTCCTCACTGTATCTTCAAACATATAGTTGTGCTCTGTGGATGTATGTGTGTGAGGCATATGTGTGTGTAAGTAGGAAGAAGGGGGTAAAACACAAAGTACATGTGTTTCATGCATACTAAGAAGCAGGTCTCGCAATGCAGAGCACTTTGATGAAGTTTCAGCCTCTGTCATATTGTGTATCCGGACAAATCAGACATCCTCTTTCTCTGCTTCCCAACCACTGTCAGTGTAGTAATTACCGTCTGTAAGGGGAGGATCTGTTTATGTAAATATGCAGCTTTGACAAAGAGGGTTCCTCTCATGCGACTGCATTCTCTCTCCACATGCAACTTTGGTCACTAGTTTTTCTGTTTTTCTGGGTAATTTTAGTGTCAGTCTGGATCTTTTTCTTTACATCCATCACCCAGTGAGTGGACTGTCTCAAAAAAGACAGAACAAAGAGAAGAAGTAGCTTAAAGTCTGCCTTTGATGACTGCTGCTGTTGAAAGAATGCAGATGACGACTGAGGGCAGACAAATTGCCCCTATATTATTTTTTCACTGACATAAAAAAAAAATCAGTTCTGCTAAATAACCATTATGGGTTACAAACACTCACACAAACAAAACAATACAAATGTCACACAGTGTGCAAAACAAGAGCAGGAAGGGGAGCGAGGCAGAGCAGACAGCTATAGGAACGGCAGCCAATAAAGGAGGGAGCGGGAGAGGAAGGAAGACAGGAAGGTACGCTAAAGGTTTTTCAATGTTTAATTTTCAAATAGGATTAAGCAGAATGACATTTAGCTGAAGGTTACAGGCTCAGCATTGTCTTAGCTGATATTGATATGCAGGAGGCGCCCTGCTTGTCACCGGGACAAACACCGTTGATGAATGAGAAGCCTTTCCCCAGGAAGGTGTTAAGTGCAAATTTGAAATGAGAAAGAGGTAGAGAGGGAGGAAAAAAAGGAGAAGCACACACAGACAGAGATTGAATTACCACGATAGTTGCCATGTATACTGTCACTTGATAATGTTGCCAAAAGTGTAAATTGTTCCGTAAAGTATAGGCTGCATATTGGTTGATCTCGTGCTGAAAATGAGCCGAAAAATACACGAGGTGCTTTGCTGTGTGTATCTAATTTCAACAACTATAACACAACAATGCCTCTTAGAAATGCATAAGTAGGCTAAAGTTGACAATAACTTCACTGTATCCTCATTTCGGCAAGTTTTCCCCCGGAATTTACATCTTAATAAGGGGAGTCTTACCCTTTAATTCTTATGGGCTCTGCTCATTTCTCATGCATTAATACTGGAGCTGCTGACTTGGCTCTTCCTCTGAATACAGAATAGGACACACATATTAAGACTCATATATTTACAGGATTGATGCCACGGGAGATTGTCTCAGAGTGAGATGAAAAGGCTGGCTCAGATGTATTTCAACGCGAACATCAATGTAAGCTGTCCTAATCATGGGACGATGCAGGCACAAGACAGAGAGCATCTATCCTGATTTCCAGCTGATAATGAGTGGTGATGTTTGACAAATTAAGAGCATAAGCCCTGCTCAGAGATCATCCGGCAATCAACTTACTTACTAAATCTTACTCAAAACACCCCTCAGATGAAACTTTGATGTTTGACTTCAGCAGCTCACAGAGAGAGAGAATAACAAAAAGGAGACTCAGATGAAAAAAAAATATTGACAAGGAGACAGGAAAAGAAAAAGAAGGAGCAGCGATGAAATAAAACAAGCAGAGCCACAAGTATAGACTGTGAAAGAAAGTGAGTGAGCAGAAAGACAAAGTGCCTGAAAGATCATGAGAGACAGTGGCCAGTGGTTTCGTCTGCAGCTGTCAGTGGGCTGAGTGGTTTCTCTCAGAGTGTTGGGTGTTTGTGCTGCGCTGGGTGCCCTGCCCGCTCTGCCACTGGGACCGCTGTTTGTTTAAAAGGCTCGCCTGTCAAACAGAGAGCGCCACCGACAGCCAGACACTCGGCTAAATGACTCTGACAGCAGCCCTAATCAGAGGCTTCGCACATTGCCTCGGGGCCTGGAGGATCCATCATAACCCAAGCCTAAATATTTAAAGTGCTAAACTTTCCAAAGGTCAGGCCTTTCCATGCATGCCAGGGCGACATGTGTCAGAGAAGTAGGAAGAGAGGGACTGAACAAGAGAGAGAGAGAGAATGAAAGAGAGAGAGAGAGCTATGGTTAAATGTCCTCTATCATTTTCACCCTTGTGAGAACCAATTTCAGCCTGAGACCTTTGGAGTCAGGTTACTTTAAGTGAACGGACATCTTTTTGACTGGTCGTCACATCTTCAACCATCTCATTTGGGGTTAGAACCTGAGATTATGGTGAAGGATGATTTCGAATTTTCTGGAAAGATAAAAAAAAAAAGCTTCTCAGCAATTCACATCACAAAACGGGTTTGCAACTGACAAGAGAGTCCCTCTCTAACCATACACTCAGATTCACCCTACGCCTCTGAAAAAGAAAGAAGGATGAGCACTGATGTATCAAAACTTGCCAGTTATAAAAAAAAACTAGCTTCTAGACAGCACTGAGTGAGCAGTCTTCCCAGAGAAAGCTGGCAGTGGATGAACCTTTTCAACCTGACCACAAAAAGTTTTAGGAATTCAAGCAGCTACTTCATGCTGATGTCAGAGTTTGAGGAGAAGTGTTTAAAGGTGATGAGTGAAGGTGAGGACAGTAGACAGCTGCATCCTATTAGGGTGTTATCAGCCCAATAAATTGCCATTATTTATACACATCGTACTACAGTATGTACGTCCTTTCACCAAGTACATGTATCAACCAGCAGAACACCTCATATGAGTCAGTGTAGGACTGCTACACCTACTGGGACGTTCAGAAGACCATTCAATGGCCGTTACCAGTTTGGTGTTTACTTTACTTTCTTCAGGTTTAGGTCCCAAAACGACGTGGTAAGGTTTAGAAAAAGGTTGGCAGTAAAGTCCTTTGACCCATCCACCATCAGCACCATCCTTCCCTTCCACCTTAAACACAGACTTTTAAGCCCATGTGTGATCTGAGCAGGTAATTGTCTAGAGAATTCACCATGAGCAAGTGGACATGTGTATGACGTTTCTATCATGCTGCCCGCACAAAACCAGAAGAAAACAAGCATCTACTGGTGAAGAAGAGGGGTCATTTACATGTAGATGGTGACCTTGGTGTAATCTACATCATGCCCTGCGTCTCGGGACAATCTCCTGTTATGTGTTGCACGTATGAAAGAGAGACACATGACAATGTCCCAACCTGATTCTCTGGACGTTGTCTGGAGTTCAAATAAGAAAACGGCTTGTGTGTCTTCTCCAGACCTCAGTAGCCATGCTAAGTCCATACTATCTCATTTCAAGCTATTACACACTTGGCCTTTGGTGCTACGGGAAGGCAAAGCGCATGGGAATAAATCTTTGCATAAGAGAGCCCTTCTAAAATGTGAGTTTTAAGTTTTAAGAAAGCAAAGTCACAATTTGTAATACGAATATGTCCAAATCTGATCTCAATATGGTTCCTTGAAATTAAACCAAAACAATAAAAACTAGATGGAGACAGGCAGCAGTTACCTGACAACCTAAAAGAAAAAAGAAGATCTGAAAAAAAAAGGAAACAATAAAGATTCGTTGGGAATAAAAATTGTATATTTGAATCTAGTTCAGTAGGGTGAACTGACAAGTTCACAATACAGGGCAAAGGGGTCATTTCTTCGACTCAATTTCCTTTGAGAAGCAAACATCCAATTCAATTTAGATATGTGCCTGTGCGAGGCCATGAGCCAGAGGGAGATTGTAACTGACAGCCATTGGACAGCCGGCTGGATTTGAATATTGACGAGACAGAGACTTGACAGAGGGGATTATGCTCTACCTTCTGACTTACTAGCCGCTACACTGATCCATTCTATTGTCAGATCAATTCAGTGTCAGGGCTACAGTATGTCCATGTGGTGCAGTGATGCCACTCAGTATTAGACCCTACCTGAGATCCATCTCAATCCAAACTGATGTCTGCTCAAAAGCTACAAGACACACACTAAATCAGCAGGGACAAAAATATGCGGTATCAAAACGAATCTGTTTCAAAGTAAACATAAACGGTGCTTTGTTGCTGCTATGTTCAATGTAGACATACATACACAAGCAATGTTGTATTACAATAGAACGACAAAATTAACTTTGCAGCTGCTGACCTTCATCTTAAACCCTTCTAACTTAACTCACTCAAAACTATCCCTTTACAGAGGGTGATTATCTTTGGGTAACTTTCTAATCTTGAGACAAAATTTGACGTCACATATTAAAAATTACAAAAAACATACACATTCACGGGCAGAGACACACAGAAAAGCAAGCATAAACACCTGCATTGTACAATATTACGTATATCATACTGTGTCTTATTGTGTCGCATTTGAATGAGGCTCCACTTTTGTATACCTCAGTAAGGCCATCTTACGTTTTTCAAATGTGTTTGCATATTATGTTTTTGTGTACATGTGAATGTATGAGTCAAATCCATGGTCTCATCCATGTCTAACCAGCCTCGTTTCCCACCCAGCACGCACCCTCCCATCTCGAGGGCCGTCGAGAGCAGGCGAGTCACTGAACGCCTGATCAAAGGGCCCCGGACAGATCTGTGAAGGCCCTTTGAAAGGACATCCACAGTTACACAAGTTGACACGCTTGTACGTGCTTTTGCAAAGACACACATACACATACACACACACACACACACACACACGCTTAGGGGTATGCATAACACACACACAAATGCATGCGCATGGGGACACACAAACACAAAAAAATCAAACATGCTGTTGTTTTAAACTCCAAATCCAAGCAATCATAAGTCCACCACATCAGACGACACAGAGGGCCTTTTCCTCAAATATGACATACACACACCCACACACATATGCCCTAATGCTGGGGAAGTCCAAACCCACACAGAGGTGGAGGGGGAGAAAGGACTGAAGACACCATGTTAAATATCTCTCTACTTAAAAGTTACACTTGAACACCTCTTTCTAACGTACAGCAAGCAAGTGAACTCTTGCGGATAAAGTGCGAAAAAGTGTCCAGAGATAGTGACAACAACATTCAGGGAGTCTATCAAGCCCTGACTGAGCCTGAGCAACAGCTTGTTGAAGTATGTGAAGCTTTGCAAAAAAGAGCCTGGGTGAGCAGTTTTCCAAACAAGCCACATATCGCTTGGCCTGTTCGCTGACGCTCAGAGCGGGTCAGAGCATCTTCAGTGGGAAACACCGAAACATGTTCACTTGCTCGCTCGCTTGCACGCATTCCATCTAGTTAGAAAGAGGTGTTACACATAACACCTGTGCTTTTTTTTATGACTGTAGTTTACAATATCTCAGTATTTTTTTGATTTAACTAGTGTAATTTGAGTATATACTCACTGTGGAGTGCTCTGGACAGGTAAGTTATTCAAGTCAGATATATATTAGGTTATATTAGGTATCATACTTAGCGGTGCTAAGTTCAAACTCAATGTAGACTAATGCTAAAATTTGCTGATAATAGTTACCAATACAAATAAACTGAATAAAACAGAAATTCCCATTAAAATCATAGCAACTTGGTCAGAGCAGTGGACTTACTAAGTGACTAACAAGACTAATCTGAAATCTGGACTGGATTTTTTTGTTTAAAAAGAAAAATAAGGGTAGGAATAGGCCAAAACATCATTCTCAAACTTTTGTGATACACTTTATGGCCTCACTAACACTAAAAACAACTCGACTAGTCTAGACTAGTCTTGTCAGTTGTTCTAGTTGTAATTAGAACAATTAATAACAATCCCAGTTTTCTTTTGTAAAAGTCCAATGACCACAGCAAACAGTTCAATGTCCTTTCTGCTCATTTTTTTTCTATGTAGTTAACACTAGTAAAGCCTTTGCAGCCAAACTGAGAGTTGTGCCTGAAATCACTGACTGGTATGACTGTGCATTCACATCATGTGACCACATATTTCAAACCCGTTTGCATGGCTGTTTCTAGCTCCTCACTGTTCTCTCCAGTCATCCGGGGGGAAAGTTTGTGTAAATTTGCAGTGGCTTAATTATTGAATAATTTAGACCATGCTCCAAATTAATGTAGACATTTCCATATTAATGTGTTTGCCCACCGATTCCACATTTATTTGTACTGCGGACAGGAGGGTAGCAATTATCACAGCATATCATAGCAGTTGCGTCGTTATTTCAGACATCATTAGGCTGCTTGTCCACCACAGTGTGACTGTGAGTACGAGGTCTATTGGACATAGTTTGGTACATTCCTCAAATAGGCTCGCTGTGCTTCTGTTGGTAAGATCTATCAAATACTGCTCCGGGGGAGAAAAAGGTGAGGGGGCCTTGTTTGTGTTTGACAAGGTGAGGTCCAATTTAGAATCCTTGCTGTTTGTGAATGTATTATTACATGCAGACAACAGCAAATAACCAAACACCTGCCAAGTCTACACAGCCAACGTCTGCTGGTCAGTGCAGCGCAGCAGCTGACTGCTCCACATAGACGCTGAGTTCTGCACATGTCCCAGGAGGTTGACAGCTCTCTGCTCCTCTTATCTTCCCTCTTCTCGCCTCCCCCACTTTCCCCCACCCCACCTCACCTTTCTTTTCTTCCTCCTCGGTCTCCTGACTGTTTGGCTCTTGTTAGGAGCTTGGCTGAGCAGGCTGGCACCTTTCACTGAAACAGCACCCAAGAGAAGGTTGTGACACAGAGAAATGCGAGCATGTGTATGTGCTTATGAGTGTGTGTGACCCCTCTCACTTGAGCTACTGTAAATCCATACAGCAAGGACCTTCGTTAAAGAAGCCAAACACCTTGGCACCTTTCAGCTGTGTCCCATGTGTGCCTGACGACTTTCTGACACCGCCTCTCAAACCCTCAACACACGGGGGGCCCGACAATTATTACCAAAAGGAACCAGAAAGAGATCAATGTGATCAGCATCTTTGTGTTTACATACTGCATTTCTGATCTTTTGAGAGGGCTAAAATGATACCTTTAAAAACAGATGCATTCATATATCTGAGCATGACAGCCCCTCATATCTACCCCATATGCCTCACCTTCCTCTTGTATGTTACTGCAGTAACGAGGGGAGGCGAAGTTAGTTGGGCAGCCAGTGAGTCAGTCATTCAGCCTGGCAGGCAGGTAGGCAGGTACCTGTTAACGGTACCAGTGTGCAAGCAGGTCTCTGGGATCAAAAAATCTCAGCAGAGGCAATCTGTCTTCCCCCATGAGCCAAAGAGAGAGAAAGATAGGGGGAGAGAGGCAGAGGGAGAAATATAGATAGGTAGCAGGAAGAAGATAGAAATAAAGAGGAGAAGGAAGGAAGGACTCAAAGATAAATGCACACATGCAAATGAATGTGAGCACAGACAATGTGACTACAAACATAATCTCATACACGAGCTAAAAAGATTTAAAAAAAAAAAAAAAGAAAGAAACCCAAGCTTCACCACAAAAGCACCCATTAGGTTCACCAAATATCATGAATGGTCTTTTCTGCACCACATGCCAGCTATGGATGGCTTTAGTCACTGCAGTTTCCTTAATTACTCCTCAGCTTATTATAATGGTTCCAGTCGATTTAAGGCTCATTAATTTATAAAGTTTACCAGTACAATTTCACCGTGATTTGCGTATGAATAATCAAAGAGTTTTGTTGAGAGTTTTTCTGAAAGGATTCCTAGCTGGCCATGAGTTACGCCAGCTCCCAGCAGGAGCATTTATTGGTATAGTATGGTAATATCCATTGTGGTTGTTGTAGGTTTTCTACCTCCTGAGCAAAATGGAATGCCACAACCCCTGTTTATAGATTTATCTGGTCATGTTGCACAAATATCAAAAGTACTTGCATATTTCTACTGCAAAGACAGCCTATTTAATGAAAACGTCATCTTTCCAGAAGTGAAGTACTACAAAATCCAACATCTTCAAAACCTCTCATATCAACATCCTCTTAACGCAGAATAACATTTTGTTGTAAGGTATGGAGACCAAAACCCAACACTGACAAGATGACACAATGCTATAAACATCCACGCAACGTTAAATTGTATCATTTGACATTTAAAATATCATGAAAACTCATTTTCATTCCAGCCAAATTTAACATCCTCAACATGACAGTCCAACATCTCCCTGATGCCAGGCTGAATCCTGCTGCTAGCTGAGTCGATCCACAAATTGCCTACAAAGAATGACCTTCTCTTACATCTTCTGCCTCCCCCTGTAGTACATCACAAAACATTCAACTGTATGCAGCCTATGATTACTTGTTGCCTACATCAGCCTTTCTCTGCAATGCACTTGAACTTTCAATTCACCAGTTTAACCTCCTCTTCCACCACATGATGTGCAGCCCCCCCCACCAAACTTCTTTCTTTAGAGAATAATCATCCTCCCATAACATACCGTCTCCCTCAGTGTCTTGTGTCTGCATTTGGGTCTACTTCTTTAAACTTTGTCATCAAATGCATAAAATATCACCCATGAATTAATGAACAAAGCTGATTCAGATAAACAGTCAGTAGCTTTAGATTTTTGCCCTCCTCACACACGCATGCACAAACACTGAGAACAAGCATTCACTCATGCAATCTCCCCACTGAACAGCATACAGAGGAGGGAAAAAAAGGATGTTCATTGTGATTTCACCTCAATGTGCTACCAGGAAATAGCCTATTACTTATTCAGTACTTTCTCTTTGTCATTTGTGCATATATAAACTGTGAAATCTACTAAGGAGCGCTGAGGGTTGAGAAACTGCGACTTGCTCTCAGACAAAGGCCTCGCTCTTCGACATTGATCTGGCAAAACTTCTATTCAAACCCAGCTATATATAATTTCCATAGCCACTATGAATAAATTGCATATTTCAGCATATTCTATTTTTTTTCATGGATTACGAAGTGGTTTGGTCGGGTAAGTTGCTAGTACAGTTGATTTCATGGTGAGAGATCAGACTGAGAAATAGGCAAATAGTTGGAATAAAACTGAAGTTATTGGAAGTCTTTCATAAAATCAAAGACAACGTCAAGACCAATGTCACAAGCTAATTCAAAAGACTCTTCAAAATGTCCCAGCTATGACACAACATGCAACAACAGTTGTGTTTTTGGGACATTAAATAATTTTGAATAGGTTCTTGGATTCCACACATTGCTAAGTTTTATTAAGTGCAGTAGCAACACTCAGGGACAAATTCACAAAAGAACTGCACCTGTACCTGCACAAATAAGAAAAAATAAACTGTGTAATTCTCAAAGCACCTACAAAGAGTGAAGTGCACCCTTTACTGTGCTTCCAAGCAACTTGCATCTCGGTGCTCCTGCGCACATGTTTAATTTAAATGAGGTAATATGCATACATATGGCGCAAAATAGGCCCCTTTCTATGCAAATGAGCTTTATTGCAAAAACAGCCCAATTCGCAAAAATCAGCGTTAATAGCGACACACAGTTAAGGTGAAATTATTAGCATCCTCAGAGAGTTGGTGGTAACTGAAATGACAGATCTGGATATTAAATCCAAAATATGGTTTCTCTCTGTCATGTTAAAATCCTTGCCTGAAATTTTGAGGAATACTGCTGTCCATCAGGACCCATAGCTCACAGTCTTAAAAGTTCTTGATTCAAAGACAACATTTATACTTTGCACATAGATAACTGCAAAAAAGACAAATTGCACTCAGCTGCAAAACTTTAACAGAATATTTGCACTGTTATATCATTGGTGCAAGATCTTTGGTGAATCAGACCTTGAGACAAGGCAGATAGTGACTGCAAGTGATGCGCAACTCATGGCGCTATCAACAATCCAATCTCTGAATTCATCCCTCAGTGTTTATTGTTCCTGCTGCAGTGCATCACATCAAGTGTTACCTATTCACAGGTAAACCATCAGAGCAGTCACGAATGTTTAAATTATACATGCTGTCATGTAACTGCATAGATGAGCAGGGATAAATCCTCCTGATATAGTTACATTAGGGATCTGGAATTTAGCTTATTTTTAATGGAGGTTTAATCTGTTACACTATAGAACTATCAGACAGGAAATATAATTACATTTACTTAAAAAAAAAAAAGTTGCTAAAAACTTTTTCATCAGGCACCCAGGCAGTGGGCACCCATGAATACCATCAAGATAATTGTCATAGATCTATGTTTTAAAATATTTTCTCCCACCACACATGGGAAACATCAGCATAGAAAAGACTTGTTTGAGAAGCAATTTGTTCTTCACCCTGTTCCTAAATAATCAAATACAACACTGTTATTTTGCCAATAAATATTCCAGTCAATGGCTGCACAGTGTGCTGAAATTAGGGCCACCAGCTGACACCAGTTGGTGAGGAAATATCCACTAAAAGCCATACTGTAAATACAGCAGTGTTCTGGCTCAATTCATAATGACATTATTAGCAATGGGCTCCCGTGGTTTTTGCTGGGCCTGCAATGAACTGATTAGTCCATGCAGACATTGATCTCACCTTTCTATATGTGTGTGTGCGTGTGTGTGTGTATCAGTCTTGGCTGGGGGGTGGGTACTCTGTTATTGTGTATCAGATCAGGGCCTTGTTCTCTTACCATTTCAAACAGTTCATTTTCTACCATGCTAATGGCAGTTTTAGGGGGTTAAGGAGATAAATAAATCCTTGCTGTCACCTCATTTAAAATCAAATGGCACTTAATTATAGCTGTATGTGTTTTCAAACACTTTGCATAATTTATTGTTCTGCTCCATCCTAATCTCCAGATCCTTATCGCTTGTGCTCTATTTTACCCCCTCTGTCCTTATAATAAAATTATAATGCTACCTCACTCAGTTTTTCTTTCTCTTTCTTGCTGCCAACAGCAGTGTGAAAGAGATAAGGAAGGCGATGAAAAGACATTTTAAAGTTGTGCCTCACCTTGTAAGGATTTGATGCTGTAAAGGTCTATTGTCAACTCAGGAGAGCATACATGCACACTCTCACACATATACACACAGCCCTCTGGCAGTGTTGCATTTCTTACAGCCAAAATACAAACACTGTCAAGTTCTGTGAAAAGAGAAGAGTAACATCATCATTCATGATTTGGTTGCAGGCACACATATCACAAAAAAACACGCATAACACGGTGAGTAGATTTTTTAAACTTTAACCATGTGATGTTGAGTTTTCTCTGCTTTGCATTCGTGCTGAGCAAGCCAACACTTTCATTTCTTTGTAGCGCTAATGTGCCAGAGAGAACCAAGCACATTATTGACATTAATGTATTAGCGCGGGAAGGTCATAGAGGAAGGTGAGGGGCACTAATATGCTACTTTACTGGCTGAGGCTGCCATCATCAACACTAAATGTCACATTGTTTCAGTAATTTTGTGTCTTTTGAGAGGGAATGGTTAAAAAAGTTGGCATTCTGCCCTTGGTGACCTTGCCCACAACTCAATAAAAATTTGAGATTAAATAACACTCACAAAGATTGATTTTAATTTTCAAAATAAGTCACATTCATGTCATCCACCAATGTAGAGGAATTAAGAGTCACTAACAGAGTGGCATCAATATACTGACGAGCAGTGTAGTGACAGTAAATAGCAGTTAGACTTTACATCCATCGCAAAAGTGAGAATGTATACTGTAGTGGAGTATACATCCCACTATACATTCATACATTTATCATCTCTACCACTTTGCATTCAGGGG
Organism: Plectropomus leopardus; assembly: GCF_008729295.1. Classification (NCBI taxonomy): domain Eukaryota; kingdom Metazoa; phylum Chordata; class Actinopteri; order Perciformes; family Serranidae; genus Plectropomus; species Plectropomus leopardus. The sequence continues at coordinate 15,124,218 of NC_056468.1, read as the reverse complement.
GCATGGTGTACTGTATAGCTGCAGCTGCTGAAGGAGGCGGTACAGTAATTGTCCGGCCGCACACTGGATCAGAAGACAGATTTAATCCTTATAATCAGTGGATTTTTGATTCATGAGTGTTTACATCATTCAACTAAATACGACATGTAAAGAGCCAGTTTAAATAAGCAAACAGAGGCAACATCTGAAACTGTATCATTTTCACAAACCACTGATTAAGCAAGTAAAAGCCCCGGCTGTTACTGATTCGAAAGCTGCATACATTTTGGTGGCGGTTGATCTTATTATTTCTATGCGCCAAACACATAAAGCAGAACAAATAGGCCTAATTCATTGGCAAAGTATCTCACTTTGGGAGTCACCTTGGGCAAACAAATGCCTTTCAAATTAGTTGATGAAGAATCCTTTGGTGATGGATACACACACACATGCTGCAGGATAACACCTTCATCAATGAGCCTCAGTCAGTATGAATTGGGAGCAGACTGTGTGTGCATGTGCTTGAGTCTTTTTGTTTCACAGTATCAGAAGCAGGAGCTGTTTCAGTGTTACCATAAGAAGGTAATGGATGGAAGGAGCATGCAGTTGTGCATCCTCTCTATGGGCCTTCCATCCTGGGCCAGTCGATGGAGCAGACAGGCTGGGCTTAGTATATCACATAGATCCCATAGCTGGACGGCACAGCAGACAGATACAAGTCAATAGGAGGGTGCTGCCTTTGAATATTCACTCTGGAGTTCAGTGGTAGGCTGCATATTAATTTGCCACAAAAAAGTAGCCATCTTGTAAAGATATCTCGAATGAGAGCGAAAGGAGGAGGCAGAAGTGGATGTGTGTTAGTATGTATGGACTTGTTCTTGCTACATAGTGAGGACAAAAACAAGTTTTTAAGGCCTCCAGAGATAACTGTTTTGTTTAAACATTTAATTCTAAATTTAATGTTAATAGCACAATACAATGGCTATAGAGCACTGAAAAAAACGCATTAAAATTGGTTTGCTATTAGCTTAGATTTGACTACACAATTCTGCCTGTCTCTGGGTACAAGGTGTCAACCATTGCGCAACAAAAGCAGGAAGAGAACCATGTTGTTTGTTTTGGGTCCAGCACTAGCTATCTGCAGCAAAGGAGTAATTTTGCAGTGAGCAAGTGATTTTGCACTTGTCTTTTTTTTTTTTTTGTAGTTCTTATCTTATAAAGATTCTTTTTTTGGCATTTTTGCCTTTATTAGATATGACAGAGTGATAGCGTGAAAGGGGAAGAGAGATAGAGAGAGGGGGGATGACATGCAGCAAAGGGCCACGAGCTGGAATCGAACGCACGGTTGCTGCAGTAAGAACACTGCCTTAATATACGGGGTGCCTGCTTTATCCACTGAGGCACCGGACACCCCAACACTTGTCATTATTGTCCACACTAGCAATGGATTGATTTATAGGTTGATCTGTTTGTGAAATTTCTGTAACAGTTACTGTTGGGAATATGAAATGTGTGTTTTTTGCTGTGTTGTTTTGTAGTTTGTCAACATGTTGCTCTAAACTAATTGCCCCTAGTGGGATCGATAAAGTTATTTGAAATTGAAATTGAAATGCACGTCACATTATATGAGCAATTTTATGATATATGCCATGAATACTGGCAAAGTTAAGTGAAAAGCTGCAACAAAGCTAAAATCTTGCAACCATCTTGCATAAAACCGTTACCCTGCAATTCGAACCTACATTTTGGCTGAGCTGTCTTCTCGAAGCAGTTGAATGTAGGTGATCTGCGACGAACAGAGTCCATAGCAACGGTCAAAATAGAGTAATGCTCAGTTACAGAAACTATTGGTTTGTTTCCTTTGGAAACATATAAAATATAAAATAATTACAGAATTACTTGACCTTTTCAGTGAACATGTTCTTTCTTCTCCCTTCAGTGTGGTGTGTGGATACTTGCTAAGCTCTGTGGAAAAGGGAAAGCAATCTTGCTAGTCTTTCTGACATGGGTTTCAACAATAATACTACTTGGAGATGCTAGTTGGGGGTAGAATTGAAAAGTTGAAAACTTATCACTTTACACTTAAACCAACAGAGGGACATTGTTGGCAAGTGAGGACATTTTGACTTATTCTCTCTTCTAAGGCTCAAAGTTAGGGTCAGGGTAAGAGTTTGGGTAAGGCATTTAGTTGGGTATAGGGTCCTCACAAAGTACAAGAATGTGTGTGTGGATATGCGTGTGTGTGTGTGTGTGTGTGTGTGTGTGAGTGGGTGGGTGAGAGTCAAGGTTGTGTTCTCTTGATTGTGTGACTTTACAGCTGGGTCACTTAAAGAAACACTATCAGTGTCAGTCAAGTCAATCGGGGTTCACAACACAGAACACATTTCGAATAAACTAATACAGTATAAACTTCAGATGGACACTCAACTGTATAATTACAATAAAGCAGATTGCTTAGCCTCAGAAAACCATCAATCATATACAGTACAGCCATTCCAAACATATTCCCTATAGAGAAGCATAAAGATATTGCTATCGAGCTTTCAAAATGTCAGGGCAATGGAAACCCAGGCATTGTGCAATTACATAATGATTATTGCAAAAAGTTTCTCCCCCTCACTCAGTGTGGCTGTAATATGCAGTGGATGGCCATGGGGGTTCATTAGTGAGAACAGGCTGCTGTTGAAAAGCTCCAGTTTCACCTCTGATCCCGGCTAATGTGATTTGGACCTGAGATTGGTAGTGAAGAGATTAGATGCTAGCTCACCTCAGGGTGGGAACCAGAGAAGGAGACATACATCAATGTTGTTTGCTTTCAAACTCAAACGTCTTCTCACCTCTAATTTGCTCTGAAGCATCTGCACACAAAAAAAAGTGTCGAGAAAGTATTTGTAGCCTAATTTATTTTCCTGCGACGGAGAATTGGTGGGGCTGAGGCGGGTGCTTGCTAATCCACTCTGTTACATTTTGGAGTGCATGATTTGGGCTTTCATAACAAATCAATTGGTTTGTTGTGAGTAGGACTGGAGAACCGAGGATCAGCTACGGATGACAACTGTGTTAGCATTCTGCTCTCATTACCTCATGGCTTACCCCCATGGCACGCACTGCCAGTCGCGATGTCAGGCTACTCCTTCTTTCATTTCCTTTTCATTAAGCCTCTGCTCTCTCTGTCACTTCTTAGCCTCCATGCTTACAGCCCCTCCACCTTCATCCGTGTAACTCCTTGTGCCCCCTCCACCTCCTCCATTATGTCTCTACCTCTTTCCTTTCCCTCATTCCTCTCTCCCCCTCTCATTAGGTCATAGTTGTGGTGATTTGTCAGAGTGGCTGTGTTGATTAATAGGCCGACGGGGCCCCTATATTTGGGGGCTGTCAGCGGGGCTCCAGAGTGCCAGGGCCGCCCTGCTGAGCTCCCTCACCACCCAGGTGGCCCCATTTGGGCTAAATGAGCTGTGAAGGGTCCCGGCTATGCCCGCCTGCCCCACACTAAGACGCTACGCTCAAACACACACACGCAGGCATAGACACAAAAAGGCACAAACACATGCGGGCACACAGACACATCTGAGATGCGAGCACACACGCAGGCACGCTCACGTACTCAACACCCTGGCTCTCACTGCCATGCACCCCTGCGTTCCCACATGATTTGTCACACTCCATCAATAGACAATAAGTTACTGCCACTCTAGCCTGTCAATGGGCCCTGTCTTCAGCAGACCCCTCTATGGTGTCTCCCAGCCCGGGCGGGGGCAGGGTGAGGAAGGGTGAAACAGGAAGAAAGTGGTGAGTGTGTGGTTGTTGAGTATGAGGAAGGAGGGGAATAAAAAAAGAATGAAAGGGAATGAGGTGAAGAAATAGTGTGTGTGAATGCAAGAGAAAAAATGAAGACAGGTGGATAGACAGAGGGAGAGAGAGAGAGAGAGAGAGAGTGAGAGGATGCAGGAGATATTAGACAAATTGCTTCGCTATGCACCCCACATCCCAGTGGAGGGCTTACAGAGCTCGTCCTGATGCACAGGCAAGTAGCCAGGTTCAAGGAAATGGGAGCCTGCACGTGTGTGTTTGTGTGTTTGTGTGTGTGTGTGTAGTGTAACATGGTTCAGCTGCTCCAAGCCAATTGCCTGGCCTTGGAGTCAGAGGCGGGTTGTGTGCATGAATGCGTGTGAATGTGAACGTCCCTCTTTGCAAGATTATTTTTGTTCCCCCCCAAACTAGGAGGGGGAGACCTTGGTGAATGAGATCATCCTGGCACATTTGCACATACACACACACTCCCCACAAACGCACAAGTACGAGCACACACGCCTCCTCAATGATTCAATCTGATGATGGGTATTGGAGGGGAAACTGGAATCTGTGAAGGTCAGAAAAGTCTGAACAGTAACATCCACCACTGCAGGCTACTGCCACTGTCTCCACTCCTACACTGTCATTACTGCTGGCCGGCTAGCTCTCATTATCAACTTACTTCATCAAATACACTTCATTATCAGCTTGTCCTTAACAGACAGATGGGATGGACCCTCCAGCAAATGACAGAGTAACTGGTATAAAGTGATTCCTTTTAAAGTCTATTCAATGAACGGGTCATAACACATATAGTCCTCTGCTATTAGTTTATCTGTGATTTACACTTGATTGGACATCTGGAGGAAGAAAAAAAGTGGTGTGTTTCTTCAGAAAATACAGTTTAATTGTACCAATGGCTATGCATTATAATTACATCTGAGGTGATTATAGTCATTATGAAGTCGTTATTTCCGAGACTGTTGAACATATGAAAGGCGGATGGATACACTGGCTGAATAGACAGCTGTTACTGAAGATGTAAGTAACAGACAGCCCTATCACGCTGGCAATATGGACGACCATGAAATTAAGACTCAACGTATAGTAATTATAATGACAATGAGCTTTGTTCGACGTGTCAAGTATCAATCTAACACTTGCCAGGCAGCTTTCATATCATAGCTAATAGGCAGTTGGCGGCCCAGGCCGTTGCCAACCACTGAACCAAACTATTCATGAGCCGGCCCATATCATTGTGCTTAGCAGTTGACGTAACAGTAATACACACATCAGCTACATGTGCCCTCATGCAAATGAGTGCATTAGAGCAGACCTCAGAGAGCGGAGCGTGGCCAATAAATCCAGCCGGGGTGAGAAATGTAGCCTTTACCATGCGTGTCCAACCCCATCTATTTAACCTAATTACACACACCATACCAGGTAATAAAAGTCTGCATGCCATCAATTCTGACATCTCATCCAATGCACTGCAAGGAATGTCTATTAGGATCTATAAATCCTCAGCATAGTGATCATCTCTAGGTGTTAAGAGTGTGAAAAGGTGTCTTTTCTGTGTGAGAAGTAAGTCAGTGTGACTCCCACATGCTTATGACTTGTGTGTATGCACGTGCATGCTTGCCAGTGTGTCTTTTTAACTATATCTGCTGGTACGGTGTTGGAGCACACGAGGGAGTGAAAACACCCGCCCGCCTGTGTGCAGCTGGGTTGTAAGTCAGGATGCAGGAGGTGCCACAGAAAGAGATGAACCCAACCATCCCTGTTCTCTTTATTGGCCCTAATCCAAAGTGAAAAGACGAAACAACAAATAGCTGATTCAGACGGCAGTAAAACATGTGAGCAATCCCATTTTTGGCCGGCTGCTTTTTCTCTACCCAGGTGTTTCATGTCGCTCACTGACAGGCCCGTCTGTCACGCCTGAGGCCGGGCGGAACGTGGCTGCAGGTACTTTCACTTTTAGACGTCATGCCTTGCAATTGGTTAAAGAAAACAGCCCAGAGTTGCTGAATGGCCACAGCCAGTGTTTTAGCCATAGGCGGCTGGAGATAAATAGATGTGGTCACAGTAGCTTCACTCGCACTCTCCGTGCCTTTGTCTGCGGCGCACCTGAGCTACACCTGACCCCCACTCCTCTGTGGATGTTGATGAAGTGGTGAGGTTAAGCAAGACAGAAAGGTAAGGATGAAAGACAAATAGCTAGGAGGTGATGAATCCTTTTGTTGGAAGATGTCGCTGTGAACCATTTCAACTTTTCACCTCTGTGGTTAATTGGTAGAATGAGGATCAATCATGTTAGAGTGGCAGCATTATTGCATTGTACATGATTGAGTATACAGGCCATTGGATGGGTAAAAGGAGCCTGTTAAGAAAAAGACGCATGAATGAAAAGAGATATAAATATTTGGCAGATCACTACAATTACTGTACTGATCTGTAATATCACAAATATTAGTAAAGATTGTAACTTAAGTAAACATTTGAACAACTAAAATGAAAAACAACCCTATCTCCATCTCTCTCGCTCTCTCTCTGTCTCATCATTTCGACGGCATATCACCCACCCAGTCTGCAATTTCCAGCTCCCAGAGAAAAGAAAAAAAAGGAAAAAAATAAATAAAAGGATCACCACACCTGGATTTCCACTCCAGGATGTCATCCATGGAATTCAGCAGAAAAGCTAATCCATCAAACTCTGTAAAAAGAACAGTGTGGGTGTGTGTATTTTCTATTAAAAAGGATTACTCCATTACCAAAACAGACCTGGATTGAAAAGCCTGCTCAGAATATACGGTTTGGTAAATTGATTTATGACTGATTTATCTCACATAAGCCGAAGACAGTGTTGGGTTTTTGGATAAGTGCAGGCGTCGCATTACAAACAATTACTGCTTCATATAGCTGGCGAAAAGATGGTGAATTTGCAGCAGCTGGTGTCAGAACATCGGGTCGTTGTTGGCCCCTGTCGCTGCAGAAAAAAAAAAAAAGCTAAATGGTTGGGATTGATAGGGGAGTTTGGTGGGAGGAGGGGCTTCGGTCTCACTGTGCTTATTTTGAAAAAAGGCAAACCCAGAGATAGTCACACACACCAACACAAACACATTTGCACAAATACAAAGATTTAAAAACACTTGCAACATATACAGTATTATTCATGATTATACACACTACACACAATGCCGCTTAAATGGCAATTCACTGTTGGTTTATGAAGATTATGCTCTTCTTCATTGTCACATGTTTGGTGCATTGTGCCGCGTCTCTGCAGAGCACCCAGCTTCAAAGCTACTCCAGTGCAATTGTTGTCTCAGTCACCTATTATAAACAACGCATTTTTAGAGAAAAGGCTGTAATTGTGCAAAAGTGTGGCACAAATGGCTTTGTAACATTACAGTACGCCTTTCTTTCTTCAATGCAACCCATACACAGGACCCTGAAAGCTCTCGCCAATTGAAGTTCTGCTTTCATCCAGCATAAAAGCTATGTTTGCGATTGAGCTTTGGTGCTATACCTTTTCTCGCCTTTACCCCCACCCTCTCTGCCTTGTTTCATATGAGTGCACAACCACAATGGTTTGAGTAATGGGTCCAAAATGCCTTTTCCCCACGAACAAAATCACTGTTTTTGTGGGTCATGTGGAGGTAACTTTGAGACCCGAACAACTTGAACAGACTACTGCTATTACTAATTCCTCCCTCTCTCTCTCTCTCTCTCTCTCTTCTAATAGTAAAACCATTCTGCGGTACCTCACTGGCCCCATCATTCAGTCTGGCTCAATGCAACAAACACACATGAGAGGGAAAAAACAAGAGAAAGAGAGAGAAACACACAGAGGAAAAAAAAACACAGGGAGAGAGAGAACACAGGTCAACCACAGAGCTTTTTCCTTGTTTGAAAATGTCAACATCAAAGAGAAGCTTCTCTCCATCGGTGGGGGCGTGCTGGTGGGCCGTGGATGTTTCCCTGCTGCAGAATGAATCGGGGTCCAAAGCCAAACCAAGAGCGGTCTAAAATAGCCTGGTGACTGGGTGGTTATGGCCTCACATCTTATATGAATCGTAGCCGCATGCTTTTAGTGCCCAGAGGCTGGCCTTGCTGCATTATACTATAACTAGGATGTATGGTGGGAGAAGAGGGCTTGAGTGTTACATTGGCTCAAAAGTTTTAAGTGTAAAGTTCCTTTCTTAACCCAAATTGCTTTAATTTAGCGTGCAAATGACAAATACCCTCTCACAAACTTAAATTATTGACATTTCTGCTTTTCTCTCACTGTCTTTGGATGTAAATGGACCCAAGACACTGCCTGCTAAGCCACACTCTCAGCAACTCACCTACTGCAGGTGTAACATCCTTTGACATGCATCCTCTATCACATACTAAAAAATGTGTTGTGGGTGTGAGCACATGTGTGTGTATGTTTATGTGTGTATAGAAGTGTGTGCAGGCTGCAGACAGTGGCCACTGGGAAATCAAGGAGCACTTTGTCATGCATCCTTAAATGTGTGACACTGCGTCTCATGAGACGGTGCCTGATTGGTCTACGAGGCATCGAAGAATGACGGGTGAGTGATGGCCTCGAGGGGATATGGAGTGTGTGTGAGTTGTGTGTGCGTTGGCTGGGGTTAGAGACACAGGACAGCACGGTGACATGTCTGGGTGGCACCCTGTCAAAACCAGCTGGCAACGTGTCGTAATGCTGCCATCAGGGAGTCATACGCCACTCCTGTCTCCGTTTTCAAGATTCACATCATTTTAACCCATATGTGAACTTCATCCAAATAAAGAGAAAAAAATTAATCAGTTTTGAACCCACCAGTGACTCTTTATATAGTGATTTGTTAGACTGAAGATATCATAATGAACACATGTCAAACAAGTGAAACTCGTGCACATATGTGCACGTCCAAAACATTTCAATTCTAAATAGTACATTTCAGTAGCTCCTGTTGGATTTTCACATTTTACATCACCTTGATAATCTCTTACAATGAGCCCACAGTGGGAATATGTTTAAAATCCCTGACCACCAACATTACAACCAAAGCAAACTCAAAGGCTATAATGCTTTAATCAGCAGCAACAAGGCAAAAACAAACAAAACATTTCAAACAGAGTGCTTACTGGCAAACAAACAGGAATGCAACTATCAAACTAAAAGAAGACCACTTGTAATGTTAAATTAAGCTGTGATGTTTAATGTATTGCTTCATGGTGTGATGTATTTTACTTTTTTGCTGCAGCATTGTTTTTTTACTGTCAGTGCGATAAACTAAATCTACTAAAAAGTATTTTGACAACGTAAGGAAGACATGTGTGAGCGTATTGGATTCAACATCATGACATTGTACTTACAACAACAATCACTTAAGCAAGTTGTTATTGATTTAAATTGCGGAGGTTTTTGAAATCAGCGAACATGTTTATTTCTGCTGTCAGCGGTAACATTTTAAGATATATAGTTAAACATGGAGCTCTGACCGATTAGAACGTTTCCATTAGACTTTCTGTGTTATTTCACTAGCATCTTTAATAAACGAAATGTGCATGTATGAAAGCTAAGCAGTGCAGTGTGGTGGTGGAGGGTCACAGCAAAACATATATTAGCCACCTAAAAAGACCCACCTAAAAACAATTTTTGTAAATTTTTGTATTCTGTTTTGTAAAATTTCTGTTTTGTCTATGGAGTCTGGTGGCTTTGAGATAACGGGATTCAGTTCCCGAGGAAAATCACTGTCTATTGGCAAACTGATGAACTTATACAGGTTTTTTTAGGTAAGCCTTTTTAGTAGGCTAAACTAAGCAGTTGAGGCAGCGTTTGCTGTATGTGAGGTGGGGATTTTCTACCCAGAAGTTATTGTAAACAAACATTGTGATTTACTTAATATAGTATCCAGCAAAGTGATAACTATGACAACAACTAACAACACATTCCTGAGAAAGGCAGCAGCCAAGAGGTAAAATTAAAGAAGCCCTTGCTCTTAAATTCTGGCAGACTAAGAGTACTGTTACTTTTGATGGTGAAATACATGTATGTCTTCAATCAAATTACAGTTTTGCTGCAGTGTGCTGTTTGGACATTCAGTTGAGGGAATAAAAAAATACTATGACAAAACAGACAGTGATGTGCAAGGTGCAGAACAAATTGCTGTTTAGATTAAGCTAAAGTGTTTCAGGATGAATTTCCCCAATAATATTTGCAACCATAAAATGCAGATTGTGACAATAAAGTCAAAAACAAAATTAAAACAAGTGGCAGAAAAACATAGTTTGTGTAATGTCTGTGTATGTGTGTAATATGTCAAATATTTTGACTCTTACAATTACAGAATGTTGAGGTTAAGTTCATAGTCTTATTTTTAATGCAGGAAAAAAAGGAGCAGCAGCTTCATCGTCTACTGTATGAATCATGTCCGGCTGCTGTAAAGAAGAGCTGAAATCAAAAACCAACAGGGGGCAGGAATAATTACCAAGCATGTCCCTCATATTTACTATCTCTTAATAAGCTACCGACATAGAGCAGACAATGGCCCGTCATCTTCATTTTGCGTTGTGCTTTGTTGTTGTATTTTCCTCAGAAGATTCGGACTGGCATGGAGTGAGAGAGAGTGTTTAACTTTGTCTACCTGGTCTCTGGTTGTGATCGATGTTACCAGCTCTTACCACCCGAGAGGTGGAGAGAGAGAGAGAGAGGGAACGAGAGAGAGACAGAGAGACAGGGTGAGAGAGGAGGAGGATTTACGCTGGCACCGCATTTTTGTCCAATTAATAGATTGCCAGTGTGTTGCGTATTTTGCATGACAAAGGAGGGTAATATTAAACTGCCATTTGTAATGAAAATGCACTTTGCAAATTAAAAAGTGCAGAAACCCAATTTTTCCTACCTCTTTAGGAAATAAACAGTCCTTAACCAATTAAAGCGCATTGTAATAATTCTGTGATTTATTGCAGGTTGTTTAACTTTCAAAACTCGGCTAACCTATATTAAGGTCACAATCCATCATGTCGTGCATGGAGTGCTATGGAGTAATGGCTGTTGTATTAGCTGCTTTTGATGATAGTATGAAAGAAGTATTAGCACTTGTCAACAAAACTGCTTACAACATAACATTAGCATGCATGAGCTGCGTCGCCTATTCATTATCTTGGCAGCTCCACACACCCGGTTACTGCCTTATAAAACATTTTGCCAGGCCGAGAGCACACACTCACTGTTTGGTTTTGTGATAGAGTGGCAACATGCAAACCACGGGGCGCGCTCTGGTTGCAGTGCAAACAGGCGGCGGAAAGATGAAACAGTCTCTGTGACACACGAGCGAGGAAGGGAGGAAGAGAAAGAAGGAATGAGGGATGGGAGGGATAAAGGAGATCACTCTCCATCTTTGCCTTGATCACTCTCCTTCAGTTAAGCTTTGGGTCTCTGTGTTATAAACACACCAGAAAATGTCCACTGGCTGACAGAGGAAGAAAGGGAGGGAGGACAGACAAGACAGAATGGATGAATGCACTGAGGGTGAGAGAGTGCAACGTTAGGAGAAAGCTACCCGCTTTAAGAGTTCAGCTGAGGCTCAATGATGACTGGGAAGAAAAAAGGTAGCGCCGGAAGAGAAGTGGAAAAAGAGGTAGACACAAAACGAGCTAAGCTGTGAGGGTAACATTTGGAGGGCTGTTGAGGCAGATACAATATGGAGAAAGAGCAAAACTTCAGCGGTAAGTAGAAACTGATTTGAAAGACAGAGAGATGGACATGATGGGGGGCTTGAGAGTGAGGCACGGGTTGAAACAGAGAGAGAAAGAAGGAGAAACAGATGTAAACACACAGAGAAAGAGTTACAGCTGAAGGGCACGGCAGGGTACCAGCCAGAGAGAGAAAGATGCAGAGATGCAGGGCGGTGTGACATGGTGACATTTGCCTCCACAAATGGGCTCTCTGGCTTTCGCCGCGCAGTCTGGTGCGATGCCCCCCGACTGTGAGCCAAGAATGCACTTAGCTCAACAAGAGCAAATGAATGGCCCTGTTTTGACTTCTACCATTACACTCCTTCTCCCTGATAGCTGGTGCTGGGCAGAGTGAGTCTTTGTTGGAACACAGGGATCCCTGCGTGTTTAAACACCCCTGCACCACGGTCTAATTAGTGTGTTAAATCAGCAGTTGGATAATATGTGGATTCAGTACTCAGCTCTTGATCCCATAGTTCTGGTTCATCTGTCTTGATATACTTAGGAGGCAAGTAAAACCAAAAATGTTGTGTCAACATGCAGTACATGGTTAAAAATAGCAATATACTGCACATATCAAACATACTTCAAAATAAGAAACAGTAAAGCTGACGCCAATTTATGATGTTAGACATAAAACACGTTCTCATTGGATTCCCATAGAACCATGTTGTTTACTTCCTACATATGCATCTACCCACCAAGAGCCATGCAAACACCTGACAAGCCCACAAACATGTTAACAACAGACTATTTAGCAGCCATAGCCACCACGGCAGCTATTCAATAGAGCTAATTGCATCGCTAAGGATTCACATATCCCAGGGCAGCATTGCTAAACATCAGGCTTACGTTACTTTTTTTACTGGAAGTCCATTTAAGACACATGTGCTCATCCTTTGGAGGAAAAACACAGAAATCTTCTCCTCTTGTAAAGACAAGAGTGCTCATTCATAAGTAGCATTGGCATCAGGTTCTTTTTTTCTAACAACCGTTCATTGTCAAATTTCATACTGGAACGTATTGCCACATCAGAATAAGAAAAACAGATCAGTATCACTTAATAACATGACAAGTTAATTTATATAACATAATCTTTTTTATGTTATAACAAGATATTTCCATGTTATAACAATATACAAACTACGTAATTTCCCACAATTAAAGCTATTAGCACTGATAGCTCTAGTTTTCACGCAAACTTATGTTTTAATAAGGAAATAGTGCACAGAGAAACGTGGCTCATTTACACAAATTGATGAGGGCGTACTTCTTGGTTGGGTTGAGACATGATGAGATTCTGCTGTGGTTGGACATGGTGAATGATAGGAAAAATAAGTCTGACCCTCTGAAGGTAGCATCATTTCTCAATGATCAGCTGGAGCTGCACTGAAGGCTCCCTTGAGACCTCCACCTGAGACTAACTTGCCTTGTTAGAACTTGAATGATTCATGTTAACAGGATGCAAGTTATAATATCTTGTTATAAAGTGAAAAACAAATTATTATAACAATAAACCTTTCATGTTATAACATGATAGCAATCTGTTTTTCTTTTTCTGGCATGGCTAAGTGAATTACTAGTGTGAAATGTAAAATAACTTTTAATAAACATATACGTATACAAATGATCACACAGTCACTGTGTTAATAAGTGTGTGGAAAGATATTTGTAATATCAAATAGGAGGAAACATGCAAATGCCCACTGGCTGCACTGAGCATGTAGCACAGTTACTATTACATGTGTCTATACACTGTGTGTCTGATCACTCAGTCCCTAGACCCCCTCTGCATGTGTTGATATCTGAATCTCTCTCTCTCTCTCTCTTCCTCTGTAGCTCCAGCTCCCAGATGATTATTCATGTGCATTTAACTCTCAAACAACCCCTCATTAACTGTGGCTCGCTGGGCCATACGTTGGGCCAAATTACGCAGCTTTGACATACACAAACCAGCAGGGGTGGGGGGGTGGGGGGGCGCAGAAACGTCGGGATAAAAGGCCTGGCTTTCTACTTGGTCCTCTCTAACCATAGATAATGGCTGCCAACGTGTCTGTATGGTCTTTTAAAGCAATCAGCACTTTCACTGTTAGAGAGGTGGAGTTGGGAGTGGTGACCGAGAAGGGGGGGAGGGTGAAGAGCAGGAGGCGAAGGAGGGAAAAGGGGGGTGAAGTGGTAAACATTGAGTCAGGATTGGACCCTCACCATCAAACAAACAGGCGGGAAGGTGGGTCCAAAGTGAAGTGAAACATTTAGACCAGAGGGCAAATTAGGGATTTTTTGAAATTGATTTGTATTATCAGATGTGCTGGCCGTCAAAAACTCAAAATTGTGTTGCATTAAAAGACTGCAACTTATTCCTTGCAATAACTAAGCAGCAGCCAGGAGTTTCTATACTTGATATGCCCACTGACAGTTTGTGATTTGTCTCTTTCCGTTTATTTCAGCGACATTTGAACAGTGACATTTGAACTTTATTGAACTGTATTATGTAGAAAACAACAAGTCTTCCAACGTGTAAAACCACATATGTCGTATATTCCTACCCTCTAATATGACACACCAGAGAGTTTCCTAAATTGGTGCCCCAACGGTAGACGACAAAATAGCTCCATTAATGGTTGCAGTCATAAACACAGTTAACATTGTGAAGTGGTCTCAGTTGCACTTTTTTTTAGGCTGAAAAAAAAATCAGGTTTTGCTTTAAAGAAGTAAATTTGTTATTAGCGTAATGTGATGTACCTCACATAAGTTATATGACATGCTTCATTATATTGTTAAAATAACTTAAACTTGACATTTTGTTTCGCACAGGAGACAAATGCTGGTCTCTCAGATGAAAGTCCATCCCTTGCCCAACCAGCCTTAGTTGTCATACTATGTCATCTAACTTCCTTGTTTTCTTTTATAACAATACAGCCACTAGAGGTCACTGCCTTGCATAAAAGGTTAAAATTGGGCATAATTGCTGCACGTTAAAACCACCTATGTGGTGTTATTCTGGAGGAGGACAATCTAATAATAAAAAAATATAAATATCATATTGTGACATGAGAGATATTCAAATATTAAATACATGGGACTGAGATCAGTAGCAAAAACTTGTCAAATTTAATGGTAATACTTTATTTGGATAGTCTGCATACAGATTTTAGAATATTTGTAACAGTTCAATAGTTTATTAGTTATGATTCAAAAATTCAACTGTTTTGCTTTATTCTGTAAATGTTTAACAGATTATATGTTTATCTGTTCTAACAGCGTACACTTGACAATTTATGAAGATACCTACATTTCATTACATCACTCAGACTAATTTAGTTCAACTTGTACTATTCACTCAACTCATGCAGCCCAGGTTGAGTGAATACTTCAAGTTCAACAACATTATTTTGAGAATAGGTAGGTATTCTCATAAAATTTCACATATGCTCCACAGATAAACATTTACAGACAAAAGCAAAACAACTGAATGGTGGAATCTCAACAAATATTCTGTTGAAATGTAACAAATAGGCTACTCTATACACTATCTGTAAATGGACTATTCAAACCTAGTGTCACCAAATTATCGAATGAAATATGGCCTATGAATAAGCAAGCAAAGGGAGTTTAAAAAGAGGCAGAAAATCTAAAAGCAAAACAGGACAAATGTTGTACAATGAAATTATAGCTTATAAAATTAGGCATTGAGAAGGCAACAATACGTTCTCTTGCCGCTACATTTGTAGTCACATTTGAGTCAAGAGAACAATCAGAACCTCTTTATTCATTAACAGCTGATGTCCTAATAACAGTGATCACAGTTAAATAGTGCAAAAGTCTAACAATGGATCTTGGTAATAGTCAAATCAGTCTTTAAAGCAACAGAGAAATTAGCCCTTGGAAATGCAATCACCACTACAGCGAGGTGATTAGTCTTTGTATGACAGTCTACTGTGTAGCCCCGGTCACTACACACACGCAAATACCATTACAGTCCAGGATACATAATACTTACAAGTAGTATAGACAAAGGTTTTTTGATACTTCATGGGGTAATGCAGGTACCCCATGCTGACATCACACTGACATAAAGAAAAATAGATTGCAACACACAACTGTGATGTTAATTATGTATAAGGACATTTCTCCTGACTGAGCAGATCAACAGGGCTGACACTCTGAAAGTTTTGTGAAATAAACATCATCAGACTGAAGTTGAAACCTTGATATGTGTTTATGCCAGATAGTTTGTCTTGTGTATTTTTTTGTTACATGTCTTACATGAATAGCTCACTAAGGAGAATTTCATTATTCCTAGAGGACGGACATGTTTGTGAAATGAAACAAACACTTTAATACAAACACGGTAATAAAAGCAGAGCTCCAAAATATGTGAAAAATCACATATTTGATTTACATCTAACATCATTCACCTACATGCAGCCCAGGTACTAATGTTTAGACTTGTCAGTCGCTAAGTTTTAAATAAGACGTAAACTGCTGTACACGTGCTGCACGCTCCGATGTACCATCACAACACTGAGCGTGGGAGAACAAGTTTCGAATGACCTCAGCCATTGACTTAACTCAACATAGCCATTACAAATCAGGCTTTATTGAACTGCAGGCTGAAAATCACTCATCATTGCCTCTCTCCGCACGTAGTTGGGCAATCAAATCAAAATGTGCCCTAATTTGACAGTTGTTATGAGAGTGACCTCAGCATAATGTGAATAACTACCCTTTATTACAAGGAAGAATTGAGACTAATTCTACATAGCTTGTCACATGTGACGTTGGACCTTAAGGTTCGGGGGGAGGGTTAGTGCCATATGCTTAGTATGTGACAGCTACATCACAGCAGTGTCACAACATAGAAGTGTATACTTCTCATGGGATGGTGATGGGCCCAGTGTGCATGTGTGTGTGTGTGAGTATCACAGATGTTGCAGTCTGAGGTCTGGTACAGATGGCTCTGGGCGTACTTGCCAGTGATCTCTTTCCAGTGAAAGCAGCACCATCACACACAGGCTACCTGGACTCTGTTTAGAGGGTAGGAAGTGACATGCTGCACACACCCACACACACACAGAAACAGACCCAGAGAGGCACTCAGACTACCATTAGGGACACACAAACTCACCCTATGCTTCTCAACTCTAACAAGCATTTTCTGCAATTTGCAATTTGTCCCAAATTTAGAAGATAGAATAAAAATTAGAATTATTTTTCTATGGAAAACATTAAAGGGTTTCTACTAAAAAAAAAGTCAAAATTGTTTCATCACAGTCTCCAAACAGTCTCCAAACTCTGCTGTTTTACCATTTTCCACTTCAGACAATAAAATGTTTCACTTAACAGAAGTGTGCCTCACTCAGAAATCACACCCTTAAAGCTTATGTGAGAGAGAGCATATTCCCAAATGGTATGTCTTTAATAGGCTGCTGAATCTGACTTTTCTTAAGCACAGGATATTCATTGTTACTGTATGCTCTTCATTTCATTATACATGTTATACACACAATTGCACACCAATGAACACATGAACACAGGTTAGGGCAGACCCCTGAGTCACTAAGCCAAATCACAACCTGAGTGTTTGGAAAGAAAGCATCTTTGTAGCATCAAATTCAAACACAGCATACAGACACAGAAGCGCACAGGTCTCTCTCTCTCTCTCCCTCTCCCTCTCCTTGTTTCTTTCACTCTCTCACTGGGTAAAGGTGTCCTCTGGGGGATAGAAAGGCCTCAGGGGATTTGTCTTAGTGCAGAGTGCCACCTTGTTGTCAAGGCTGCAATGACACATTTCTTTCAAAGCCACTCCTGACAGACACTCACAGAAGAGAAATGTCATTTCATAATGCATCCCAACATCAATGCAGCACATACATAGATAGTCTCTATGATATCTATTAAGATGAAAAGGGAGGTGGTGGATTGACCAGGTGCCAGGCAGATTATGACATAACAGTGTAGTAGCTCAGATACAACCTCCATTACTTCATGGCATCTCATGCCAGTGGCTGGGTCTTCATCTCTGACATCTATGGCTTTAACGCCTTAACCCAGTTCCTCAATTTTGACTATATTCTAATTTAGGGTGGCATATTGTGTTTCATTTTAAAGTAAATATGCAGTATGTATTTTTACCAGGGTGTCTACATGTATCAGAAACTTAAAGTTAATGCTTATGCTTTATGACCTTTACAATATAATTTTGAACCATATTAATTACCATATTGGACAAAAATCTTTTTTTCTTATTTAAGCATGGCAGCAAAGTTTAAAGGTAAGTAGTATAAATGTGCTCCCATGCAGAAGTGGGTTTTGTGTAGAAATATGGTTATTGAGATTATTCAATGGCTTTTAAGGCCTCATATTTAGACAACTAAATTTTAACATTTTAAGAATTTTTAAGGACCTGCAGACACCCTGATCTAACCTTTAACTGCACATTACCCTCCTTTTCTTGGCTGTACTTTATAAAATACATCATTGTATTCATATAAAATATGTACACAGATATCTTCTTCCAGGATAACAACACAAATACGTGTTGTTATCCTATTGCTAACATTTGACCTGCAACGTGTGAACGAAAGTTACATTTTACATCAATATACTGTCCTGAATTCTGTATACCAGAGTAAAAACAATTTAACTTATAAAATATGTTGTATTTTACTAGTGAATCAGCCCTTCAATCTAATCTGCTGTTGTACTCTACACAGGTAAAAACAGAGTTTGGCTATTTAAGATGCTAACTTAAAGATTTCTTGAATGGATATTGTGTTGACTAATTGTAAAGATAATGATGTGCAGCATGTGTGTGTGTGTGTGTGTGTGTGTGTGTGTGTGTGTGTGTGTGCGTGTGTGTGTCATGTACCAATGAACTATGTTCATTCTTGGATCAATTAGGCAAAAAAGCCTGAATATGGAGAGAAAAGTCATCATTTTGGATCAAATTTTTACTCTGCACTTTATTACAATAAAGCTAAACAGGTGATAGTGTGTGAAAATTCTTTTATATACATAGTCACACACCGCCAGGAGTATGACATTAGCCTGAGCATCACTGCACTAAAGTCACCAGAGAAAAATAAACAGGAGAATAGGAGAATATATGTACAGGTGTAAGTGCATTGATGTGTTAATGGGCAAAAATGACCACCATAAAACCCACTTCCTATGGCAGAGAAGAGGGGGGAAACATGGTGCACACACAGGGTCAGTAATGTGTTCGTTAATGTGTGAGAGAGCAGAGCGCAGGCAGCAGGGCCCTTGTCACAGCGTTTTACTGGATGAAGAAGTTAATTAAATGAGGAAACGCAGGATGAAAAGACAGAGAAATGGAGGAGAAGTCAGGAAGGACCGTGGGGTGATTGTTAACAGGACATCTGGCACAAGCTTGTTTCTCTCTAGGAGAAGGCAGAGGGGAGGGGAAGATAGCAGCCATAAGTACTTGACCTTCCATTTGTCTGACTGGCAAACTCGCACACGCAAAATCAAACTCTAACAAACACATGCGCGCGTGTACGACCACATACATATGCAAAAGTGTACACGTTGTTTGTGTGTGTGAACAGGTACCCGGAGAGCAGAGAGAAAATAGTGTGAAGGTGAACAACATGGCCGGCGGGGTGCTGACACGTCAGAGACGGAGACCAGAGGATGAGATCACGGTCCTGCCTGTGGGCTGTAATGACGACGGGAGCCTCTCTTGAATACATACACACACACATAAAGACAACACATGTGCACACACTTGAAAACATAAACATGCAAATATGTATGCCCACACACACACCTACACTTTTATATGTGCACTGGATTACGCGCACACACACACACACACACACAAACAGCCTCGCAGTGTCTCTAGGAGTATGCAGTGAGTGTCTGTGGCTGCTGCATATGTGGCCCCATGCATAAACAATGTGCCCTGAGAGACAGTGGAGTGATACTATGGCCCTTAGCACAACTCCCATGAGCCTCTCTGCCCCTCCATAACCACTATCACTCTTGCACACCCACAGACATACACATAAATACACACACACACACCACACACACACACACACACACAGAGGCAAATGAACAGCCAGAATACACACAAATGAAAAAAAGGGAGCAGCACACAGAGGTAGAGAGGGAGGTATGCATAAAAATGTGGCACACACACGTACATGCTTACTGACAAGCACACTCAGAAAAAGATGGGTGCTCAGTGCATGTAAGCACACACAAACACACACAGACACAAACGACTTTCAGAAACGTGGAGCAGCTATGTGAACTCGTGTTTTGAGATTAGCTGAAGGTAACAGAGGATACCTGCTGTACATGCACATGCAAGATGTACTGGAGTAATTGTACTGTTAGTGCTGATTTAAATTGTGTGCCATTACTGAGACTAAACTGAAATGCACACAGCAAGCACAAGAATGTTTAAAATATTCAAGTAACAGTCTTCTACAATTTCATGTAAATACATTTGCGTCTTGCTGCTTCCCATTGCAAACTGTTATAGCATAACAGTGATTCAGCTTATGGCCACTTCATTTTCTACACACTTTGTTCACTTTTGCTGTTGTAAACATCTGGTGTCAGGTTGGTCTTTCATGAGAAAAATCCTTTTTTGGTGCACAGGAGGACATGCATTTTAAATTTCCAGCAGCAGCAGCAGCAGCAGCAGTTTGATTGGAATAAACATAAGAGGAAATGGGTGGTTAGAATTTGCAGCATGGCAGTGGGAAGAAAAAAAGTGCCACAAACCTAAAGTTATACTTTATTAACTTCACTAGCGAGTGATTTTTCTAGAAGTGCTAACTAAAAAACACCACGGCAAAGACCACATATAAGCAAAGTTCGGAGAAAAATATAAAACTAAGACCTCATGGGTTAAAAAAAAAAGAGCGCATAAGCTGAGCCGACACATTCACACATAAAAAGGCAGATGTGAAAACAGCGACCCCCTGTCACACGAGGACACGATGTGTGGGTATTGGGAATTCAATATTTTAGCTTTAAGTTAACCCACGTCAGAATGTGCGCAACCAAGGTGAGGATGAAATTTAATTTTTTTATTTAAATCAGAAATGGAATTTAACACAGAGGGGGAGTAGAGGAAAGAAAAAAGATAGGGGGGAGAGAGTGAGTTGGCGAAACAAAGAGGAATGTCCTCAGTATTACGAAGGAGATAATTGAGATATCCAACTCCTGACAAAATGTGCCATTTCACTGGAGCTGGGAAAAACACAGACGCAGGGGAGGAGGAGGAGAGATAGAAGACAGGGATGGGGAGAGAAGAGGAGAGAGCGAGAAAGAGAGAGAGAGAGAGAGAGGTCTGGAGGGAGGTGACAGTGGTGTATGTGGCTGTGCTGTCTGTCTGACCTGATTGCAAATAAGCAAAGGAGCTCCGCCGCGGCCCAGAAGCACTTCCTCATGCACACAACTCTTCTCCCTCACAAACACACACAGCCTTTCCCTTTAATAAGACTGCTTAATGGTGGCTGTACACACATACGTCACAATGGTAAAATGTGTGTGTATGCGTGTGCGTGTGTGTGTGTGTTTGTGTGTGTGTGTGTATGCACAGATTCATGTAACTGGTGAGGAAAGGGACAAGGAGGAGGAGAGGGTTGCTGTAGTGAGACAGCAAGGAAGAGGGGGGAAGGAGAGGGAGGGAAGGAGGGAGGGCAACGGTGGATTTCCGAGACGCATTTGCAATTTAAAACACGGTTTGGTATAATGAAAATGTAAAGCAGTGGTTTTATTTTATTCAGTGTGGCAGGTTCAGATTCCCAGAGAAGCTCCACTCGAGCAATCAGTCCATTAATAATTGAATTTTGCTCAGAAGTCGTGCACGTTTTCTGTATGCGAGTATATGAGTGTGAACACACGTGCGTGTGTGAGCGTGTGTACACACATGCGCGTTATGGGTATGTGTGAAAGTGCATGCGACAAACCTCTCTTCTCTTTCCAGCTGCTGACCCTAATATGAAGCAGCCAATTAGAGATCTTTATTTAATTGCCGGGCGACTCGTCCTCGCTACACACCGCCACGCTCTGCCAACGACTGGCACCGTGGCACTGGGGCAGGGCCAGGGTAGCACACACATTTACACCCATGCATATGCACATGCAAGCACACACACACTTTCGTAGACACATGCGTACACACTAATGAACGAATCTCCCTGATGATAATTCCCAGAGGAAAATGCCTTGCTGTAGCTGGACTATCTTAAGTCTTACAGTAGGAAATAGTATTATTTTGCTTTTATATCAGCAACCACAATTACAATATCTGAGCACTGAAACATATATTAACCCCTTAAACTGTGCATTAGATAAAACCATGAAGAGCTGTGCAGAGACATGCCAGTTTCCTCTTCTTTTAGCCCTGGCTTGTCCTCCATCTCTCTCTCTTCTCACTGAATGCTCTTTCTCTCTCTAGGCCCTAACTTCCATCCGTCCCTCGTCTCTGCCCTGAATCGGGTGTTTCTCCTCTCCCTCTTGCCTCCTTCTCTCTCTCCATCTTTATATCTCTCCCTCTCTCTCCCCCTCTCCCTGGCTGTCAAAGAGTATCAGATCAGTAGTTAGATCCATGGCCGAGGCCAAGCCGGCCTCCTCCGCTCTCAGCACTCTACCACAACACATCATTACAGCTGACAGCAGGACTTCACAACGCACCGTACGCGCACACGCCAATGCAGGTGCACACACACACAAAGATACACTCATGTCTATGTGCATGCTCTGATTCGCTCTCTTGCTCATGACACAAATATACACACAGAAACCCACTGTTACAAAGCATGAGCTCTCTACACATTTAATAACAACGCCGCTGTAAAGACCGTGCAATGTCTTTGCGTGTTGCATATTCACCAACACAGCTGTTTTTTTTTTTTACTGTTTCATAAAACACAGAGATTTAAAATGAAGGGTGATGAGGGAGGAGGGGGGAAGTGGGGATACCACTCCAAAACCAACAGCAGCAATATGCCAGCGCTGGCGGGAAGAGTTAGCCTCTGTATAGCACTTCCAAAGAGAGGGATAGTCCCACTTACAAGCCGTAAGGGCCAACTGGTATGTGTGTGTCTGTATCGTGTGTGTGTGTGTATGTGTGGGTGGATATTTCTTAAAGCCAGGCTGGGGACTTTAGAGTTCCTGCTAAAGTGAGGTTTACACACACACACACACACACACACACACACACACACACACACACACGCACACACACACACACGCACATACACACACACACGCACCACTTGAGAATACACCTGAGAATACACACAATCACCATGTAGAACAACAAATCTAACACTTCGCCCACTTTGATCGGCTACCCGAAAACAAGGCAGTGGGTGGGGTGGGGGGGTAAGAGGGTTGGGCTGCGGGGCTGGGTGGGTGAGTGGATATGGGAGGGGAGTTACTGAAAAGATTTGGGATGTGGTGCCCGAAAAAAAGGGCCCACTTCCCTCCCCTCTGGTAAGATGACAGGAGGAGAGTAGAGGGAAAAACAAAACACACTAATCTTCTGGCTTCGCAGGAAGCCACAAAGCATCATTTACACAGCGGAGTTAACAGGAGAGCACCAGGCTTCCTGATTTGCAGCGAGCAGCCTTGTTCTAGATAGAGATATTCAGACTGTCAGTATAAACTGCTTCTGTTTTCGTTTTGCATTTATTTCAATGCCAGACTCAGGGCATAAATTTTTCATCACCTGCTAAGCTATGAATAAAAGATTAAAAAAGGAACTGAGAGGGGAGTGGAGGGGAGGGAGGGAGGGACATAGCGAGAGAGAGAAAGAGAAAGGGAAGGAGAGAGAAAGGGAGAAGAGGAAGGAGAGGTACAAAAAAGTCTAACAGATGTGGCGCATGCGGTGCAACGTGCGAGCACTGTGTGCATAGTGAGAAGGTCTCCCTCTCCTCTTTCTCTCTTTGCCCCCGCCTGCCCATCTCACCCCACTCCCCCATCTCCCCTGCACCACCAACCCAATATACCTCTAGGAAGGGAGCAGTGGCTGCGGTGCAGGGTAAAGATGCTATAATGAGCGGGAGGCAGAGGAGCATCTCACCTTGGCTTTTTATAGGATTACCTGAGAGGTGAACTCTCTGCTCTGTGAGAGGATTCATCAGTACATCCCCTCTCTCTCTCTCGCTCTCCCTCTCTCTCTATGCCCTCAGCGGTCTTTGACAGGCAGGGCGAGAGTGAGATGTCGAAGAGCTGCCGGAAAATTCTCTGCAATACAGAGCTGACAGGTTCAGGTGTGGGTTAAAGAAGGGAGAGAAAGAGAGGGATGGAGGGATGGAGGGATGGGGGAAGAAATGCATCTCACTCTCCAACTCTGTAATTCTCTCTCTTTCTCTTTCTGTTGGGTTTATGAAGCTGTACAACCCGGCTCATATGGACTATGACTGTTAAATCCGTATATACCTCACATCATTACCTCCTCTCCGCCCAGCAGAGTCATACATTGACAGTATGCCACCTTTATTATGAGGAGTGCTTGTGTCACTTGCATACTCAGTGAGGATGCTCAATTTTAGTGCAGATAATAAACATGACATTTTCTAGTATGTCCAGTTGTGGTTGAATAAAACATGGACAGAATATACACACACGCACGCACACACGCACGCACACACACACACGCCTGTAGAGGAAAAAAAACCCACACCAACCCTGCTCTTTTTTTCACTGCTGAATTTTTCAAACGTCAGTATTGTGATCAGGCAGCAGCCAATCTTAGTGTGGGACCCTGTTTTCTTTATGGGATGTTTTAGAAGCTAAATGTTGTACATCAGTAAAAAAAACATGAGGAGAAGTTGCCCTAGATTCTTTAGGTTTAGTGAATTCCCATAACATATTATTTTCGATAAAAAGTGTGTGTACATTGACCCTCTCGAATGATTATGTTTTCATCATCAACATGCAAAGCAGAGAAAACAAGGAGAGGTATGTTCAGAGGGCTGGTGACAGGAATTACATGCATTCACCCATAATGACACACACACACACACACACACACACACACACATAACACACACAAGTGCACTCATACATACTTACACCAATTGACCCAATCAGACAGGGTGTAGTCTGAGGAGACAGGTACATGGAGGCAATGCTGTACACAATAACACACTAGTCTACATCATGTCAGGCAGTGTGTGTCTGGTGGGTGTGCGTGTGTGTGTCTGTGGGTGCTCGGTCTGCAGGAAGTGGGATCCACACTGAAGACACCTGATCAAAATAACCACTTATATAGATGAACAGGCACAGCACAGCCACTCAGCATAGCATCCCCACAGTCGTACATACTGTATATATACATATATAAGCATACAGATCCGGTTGTATGACCTTGTCTCGAATTGTAAAAAAATTAATGCTAGACTCTCCTGAAAATATACACATTACACAGAGAAAAAGACACCCACCTGATACGTGTGCTTGCAAACATACATAGGAGCATGCAGGCACACGTGTGTTTTGGCCTGCTGCACAAACACACACACACAAACTATATTTATATAAATATATATAATGTATGTATGCAGCCAAAAGGTTGCGGTGCATGTATGTGCAGGATGAAATCCATCTCTGGTTAGAGTAGATGTAATATATCCCACCAGGACCTGTGTTCCTCGTAGCAATTTAAAATAATTATTGTGAGACCTGATGCTAGACGTCAGACCCAGCCTTCTGCATCCAAATGAGGCTGTGTGTGTGTGTGTGTGTGTGTGTGTGTGTGTGTGTGTGTGTGTGTGCGTGCACACATGCGTGCGTGCACGCGTGTGTGTGTGTTTTCCTGCATTTTAGTGTTAGCTAAACCAGTAGGTAGGGAAAGCCCAAACTGGCCCTCAAAGCCCCCTGAACCTCCGCTGTGGTTATGTTTAATGCTATTGAGATGAATGAGTGTGATTTTTTTTTTTTTGCTGCAATGGTCTTAAAATACTACAGGTTAGACACCTGAAGAGCTGCAGATTCTTACCAAATCATAATGATGACTATTAGAGTTGTGACTTAAATTGGCAAAATGTAAAATTTAAGTGGAAATTATAAAAGAACAGAATTTCACAGAAATTGTAAGTTTAAAACACCTGCCAATGTGCTCACCATTTAGAGTTCCTTGGAAAGGGAAGCATGAATGCAGTGTGAAAGGATAATAACATTCTAAGGTCCAGTGTGTAGGATTTAGGTGGGTATATTAAAATGGAATATACTTTAACAAGAATGTTTTCACCTGATAATATAGTTGTGTTTTTGTTACAAGAATGAGCCATTTATATCTACATAGAGAGCAGGTCCTCGTCCACAGTCAGCCAAGTTGCACTGCTACATTTCTACAGTAACCCCAAAACAGTCAAACCAAACACATTTTCATTTTTTGTAATTGGCCACCATAGTTAGAAGCCCCTCTGTGACAGCATTTGTTTTGGTGAGGAAGGAACCTCTGTGGATAATTTGGCTATCAGTAAAAATCTGAACAATGAACACTGGAAGTTCACATCTAGCACATGGGAGACATTTCAGCTGGTTGCTACCTGTGTCCTCACAGCTAGATGCCACTAAATCTTACACATTGGTTCTGTAAAGCAATGTCAGATTAATTGAATAAAGGAAAGCATAACTGGAAGGAAAGATTACAAACTATGCTACCAGTTCAACACAGTGTTTTGTCAGCAGCACATTGACAGTTTGAGCCCACTGTGCTGTGCAGCAAATGATCAAACATAGCATTTCCAGAATTTCATCACCACAACATAGTGATTAAAAAATGTTATTTCAATCTGTACGAAAATAGATTTGGCAAGATGTCTGTGTGAAAGTTGAATAATAACTGTAAGAAGGGTTTTCTAACATGGTGTCATCAGTTTGCCCCTTGCACCTCCTACTCTTTCACCTCCTGCCATTTCCCCACACAGTATCACCACCTACTCACCACCTTTCTATCTCACCTCTTTTGGTTTGAGTCCCTGTGTCGATCGCCCTGTCACCCCTTCTTTCTCTACTCCTCTGTGCCCCTTGTTGCCCTCTCTCTACCCTTCGTCCTCTCTTTTATCTGAATCTGGCTACTTCTCTTCCTTCTGTACTCCGATTGCAGGCCAAATACTGTAAGGCTCCCCTACAACTCCATCTCCTCTCAGTCAGGAATAAGGGTGAAGGCCATGCCAGGAGGAGTTGGCATCAACCTGTCACCCTACCATCCCTGCTTCCTCCTTCTGCCAGCCTGCTTAATCAAATTACCCCCCTCACCCATGCACACACAAGCCCATTTCTCAATCAACTTCCCTCTCTCTTCCTCCTCCTGCCCCTTCATCTTTTGCTCTCCTAAACCTTGCACCCTTTGCTCTTTTTATCTGCCAGCTTCCAACAGACTGTGTAGAAAAAACACATATAGCCGCAGTCCAATTGGCAAAAAAAGTGTGTATTTACATGCTTTTTTTTGTGTCTGGGTGAAATTGCTTGTGTCTACATGTACAACACAACACACTGTAGTGGTGGCTGAGGCTGCTGTTTCATCTTAATTAAATTTCCCTCCTCTTTTCTGCTTCCTTCCTGTGTGCCCGCTTGCCCACGCTCCAAATGTCAACAGGATTTGGGCACATGGAGTGGCATCTGGTGCCACATCACCCAACGCACATGGATACAAAAAACCTCACAGCACGGCGAGTTAACCTGGAGCACCGCCAAGCCAGCAGCTACTCGCTAGCTAAGTGCCACAGCGCCAGTCAAGTGCCCGTTCGGCTGTGCGCCCACCCGCATCACTGCATCACTCACACACATGCACGTACACACACTGGCACTTTCAACCCCCAATGGCACTAGGCGATGACAAGGAGACAGAAGGGCCTTGCCTTGCTGAGCCGCTCCCTGCCCCCCAGCCCATACTGTACAGCTCCCTACCTAACCCCAGAGCCATACTGTATCTCCATACCCTCACTGCCAGTCTGTTGGCGTGGGCTACACACACAGAGTGTTTTATGTTGTTGGTAGCTTAGAAATACAAGCCCCCCATGATTTTCCTCAAAAACACACAAATGTGTACATTTATAAACAGAACATGAACATGCAGATACACATTACCATTCCCACTACAAAACAAGCATTAAAATATATACATAGACTAAAGGCCCAGACACACCAAACAGACATTAGAAAACTAGTGGTGACAAAAGCCCTCTGCTGTGGAGACGAAAGCCGCCTGCTGCTGTCTCGGCCAAAAGGTTGGATATCACCGCAGAGGTTACAACCATGACTAACAAGCACATACATTCTGCACCTGTGTGAAGGGAGATATCCCTCCACACCAGCAGACGGCGGTAGTCTGTAATCATCATTCTAAATGGGAAATCCAGAGACTGTCTTGAGGCTAGTAAGCCAATGAGCAAATCACCATTCCAATGTAACAGGAACAAAGCATATTTACAGTGCGCCAGTGAACAACAACATAAACCACCAGGAAACACTTCTGCTTAAGAGTTCATCGGCTAAAGTGATCTTACCTCATGTAACAAGTTTGTTTTGATTTCACTTCCTCTTGACTTAAGAATTTTGTTTACATTCCTCACTTCAGTTTCTCCTCTCGTGTGCTGCAATAAACTGCCAGTCACAGTGGTTTAATTCACCAATGTGTTCTGCCATCACCGTCGCTGATTCACTTTGCCAAATTGATGGGGAAAAAGCCGACCAGCACCAACAAGAGCTAACAGTGCAGGACACGTTGCTGCAACTAAGGTGATGGATGCAACAGCCTAACATTGACCAAAGGCAAACCTTTGGCTTGGTGTGTCAGGGCCTTAACACGTATACCCAAACAGCTCTTCTTTAATATGACTGAACTGTGTCAGTGTCAGATATGCACACCAACATGAATGGAGTACACATTTTCTAAAAGCCTCTGGATGAGAATAAGATGGAGCAGTGCCACAGGAAATTGCAGGGGCACTGTCGCGCAGTTCAAGCAAGATATAGCTGTAGGTGATGACCATAGACTGTATATAACACGCCCCCATTACCCCAGCTATGCTGTAGTGAGGTTAAAATATCCCAGATATGGGTGTTGCCATCTTGCGAGGGTGATGTCATTGAGAATCGTGAGCAGCTTCATTGAATGTGTGCACATGATGTTACAGCTGTCAATCATGCGGAAAAGCCCCCTTTTGTACAATTTAATAACTCAATTAATGGAACTTATCATAAAAACAATCACTTGAACAAACATCAGGGTGATGAGAACTACCTTCAGTGGCGAAGTGAAAGTGAAAAATTTATTTGACGTGTACTTTGAGTTTTTATTTTGGCCTATGTCCATTCACTAACATGCTGTCATGTTGTCCATCTTTATATACAGTCTATGGTGATGATGAAGACATGTAAAAAACTGTGGACAGACCGTACTGCTAATTAAGTTACATGTGTTCTCCGTCCACATGTTTTTATTGGCCTCACAGACCATCACTGTCTACAACACTGCCTCTGTTAAAAGGTACATTATTACAACCTCCCTCACCTTAGCCTAATTTGTTGTTGTGTGAAACTTTTTGACTCTGCCCTGACATCTGTTGGTTGAGTTCAGTGACATTTACTACATTTGAAATGGATGTTTCTATTTTCATATGTAAAGGGAGTATAAATGAACCCTTAGTTGCTACCATTAGAGGCTGAGGCCTGGCTTCCCAACCACATTTTTGCCAGAAACCACTCAAAAACAAACACACATACAGACTCCAACTTAAGCTATCCAAACTTTGTATTTGATGTTGCTAGGTACAAAAGTGCCACTTGTGCCGCTTAAATCCAAGGACGGCAGAGATCATGTACTGTGTGAAAGGAGAGCGAGAGAGAGAGAGAGAAAAGAAGAACAGAAACAGACGGAGAGAGAGAGAGAGAGAATGGAAAATGTAACTGACAATCGAGACCTTGAGTTCAGCCTTTTCCAGTGAGGTAAAGTTTGAGTCAAATGGATGCGTGTTTTAACTGTAGGAACAACACAGGAGAGGAGAGGAGATATGATATCAGCCACAAGCAGAAGAAGAGAAGTGGAAGAAAATGATTGGTTGAGAATATTCATATTCTTGTAAAACCACCACCGCACAAGATTTAAACCAGAGACCCCTTTTCTTTCTTCACCTCCCGGACTTTGCTCAGCCTGCCTTCATGCAGATTAAAGTTGACTCGCAATTACTGTCCATCTCTGAGTGCAAATGACAGTGTGAAGCAGGCCCAAATAAAACACATCAGGCTTTTCAAATAGGCCGGTTCAGGACCACTGAGCAGCCAACAGTGCCAGCCAGCTAGCCAGCCGGCCAACTCCATATACATCCATGGTTGTGAAAAGAGCTCAAGGAAGCTAGAAAGCTAGCCATGCTGTCTGAGCCTAACATATGCTCTATTCCAATCCATGTCACTCTTCATTTGCCTGTTCCTCTTCCTCGGTTGCTCTCATTCTCTCTTTCTTGTGTCTGGATCCCCCCCCCCCTTTCTCTACACCCTTTCTCCTCTATGATTTGGTAATCCCTAACTGGCTCTGATTTCTACATCATGGCTACAAGTGTGTGACCGCTTTTCTCAACTATGTCTAAATGCTGACCAGCTCTGTAGCATTAGGCGTGCTGTCACTATGTGGCCGTATCTTTCACAGAACAAGAGGACGGCACATTCAGAAAAGGCTCATTTGTAAATTTAGACTTCACTAATTTGTCTTAGATTTGGAAGCAGTGTGCATATGATAAACAGATGCAGGCAGGCAGACAGAGAGACAGGGAGAAAATGGCTCGTGGTAGCTGAAAGGATTGGGCTAAACAGAAAATCTATTTGGCTTGTTTGCGGAGGAGATGCCCCATGCTATTTGTTTGGTGCTTGTCTTTCCATTGAGTCAGATAATCAGAGGGTGATTATTTGGTGTAGGAAAATACACAAGCTCTTGGGGTGCCTGCCTGTTCAGATTTAGACACATAGAATGCGACAGCACAGCTTTGCATCTTGACATGAAGTGATGTACTGTATGCTTATTGCACCAAACACACGTCGCACTTGTGTGTGTTTACAAGTGCAAATGCAGTGTGCTGTGTGTGTGACAGAGCTTGAATGACATTGAGCTCAATGTGGGTGTGTACCTGTAAACATGTGCAGGTGTGTATGCTTTGCACCTTCTGTAAGAAACCCACTCAGTGTGTGGCCTCCGCTTAAGTGGGTGAGTGTGTCTAGATCCGTGTAGCCACTCATACACCAAAGGGAAATAAAGCAACCGCTGCTGTGCCAGCTTAGTGTAGGCAGGACAGGCTGAGGGGTAAGAAAGAGTTCATTAAGAGATTTCAAGGCACCTGAAGTTCATTTGTCTCCCTAAAGCATCAAAAGAGGATAATAAGGACAGGGGAGGAGGGAAATGGCAACAGCGAGTCGTGTCTTTGTTTTTGTTCTCTTTAACAATTCTCTCCTTTAAATACCAAAGTCCTTTCATCCTTATCTGCGACTCTCTCTACATTTCAATATGAAAAACTTCTTAATGCATTCCAATGTCAAGGTTTATGCAGGGCAAACCTGTTTCCTGACACAATGCAGAACAGATAAGGAAAATAAATTTAACCCGGAGAGAAGTTCAATTCAAACCACTGGCCACTTCCTGTAAGTGCATGATGTTTAACAGTGTTTTGAGGCGATCTAGATTTTAAGAAAATCAATCAATCATTGTTACATTGTTTTGTTTTTTGCCTGTCAAAGTTGCACACATTGGGCCTCATGAAGGAAGTGACATACAAACCAATTTTCTCTTTTATTTTTCATATCCACACTTGGTTCTTATTTTGGTTATCACTCATTGATTTCTAGGATTTACCAAGGTTTTCCTATTTTTGCTCTGTCACCAAGATTAGTAAAAAAAAGTATCAAATTTAGATTATTTTATGTTTATACAATTTTTACAGACCTTACAGACTGATGTTCCTCTGATTCATAGGCATGTGCCAGAGAACTTGCACACAACACAACACCTGTCCTTATGTTATGTTTAGGGGACATAATTTTTGCTAACAGATTACTTATGATCAAGCAGGATTCATTATTAAGCCCACCTGGGTAAGAGCAGATTAGGATGGTGCATATGGAGCTGACGTCTCTTATTTTTTCTCTTAAAACTGAGAGAAATTTAATAGAATGTTGCAGCATTAGGCCCATTGATAGATTCAATGATATAATTTGATTTAAAAACCAAGCTCCACAGCATCTTAAAAAGTTAGGCAGTACAAACACTGGGGGGCAGACACTTGCATGGTATAAAAACCAGAAGTCTAATAAAAAAAGTGTAATATCCTTTTATGTGATTAACTAGGCCTGTGCTATATGCTTAAATAAATAGAACATTTTATTTATTCATATGAGCATGACAGAAATACACTGTAAGAATCATTAAGGAGATTTGTCTGTCACCCATAACCCCCAAAAAACTTGGTTCACTAGAATGAAACTGGCATTCACAAAGAAGCGACTTGTTTACATCTCCGTACGTCAAAAAACAGTTGTACAGATTTCAAGAATCTGACCTGGAGCTGACATGTGCCACTGCCTGCATCTAGCCACTGCATAATTAATGTGGTTTAATTGACATTTAGTTTTTCTTTCTTGGCTTCCCTCACTCACCGTACTTTTGTACCTGTGTGCACTCCTGCCCCTGCCTTGCACACGGCCGGTGCTAAGGCTAATAAATATGCTCTTATAATCCTGCTGCTGGTGTCATCCAAGTGTCACTCCCAGACATAAGGCAGCATGACAGTGGGGCGCCCCTTGCAGTATGTGTGTGTGTGTGTGTGTGTGTGTGTGTGTGTGTGTGCATGTGTGCGTGTGTGCTTATAATTTGACTTTGCATGGATGATCGCATGGTTGTGAGTTTGTATTGAGTGCATGTGAATGTGTGTGTGTGTGTGTTCTGCATTGTGTGGCATCCATGTCTGTGGGACTGATTAAGACACACTCTTCTCCGGTGTGGTGGGACACCTGGTCTTGGTGGGAAAATGGGCTGCGGGCCACCAGGGCAAGAGGGTAGGCAGAGAAAGAGGCACGCAGAGGCAGGAGGGAGGCAAGGTGAGCTACAGGGAAACACTGTCATCCACTTCCGCACCAAAAGGACTTTTAATTTAGCTATGGTCAGATTAGACTGAGGCACATGGCATGGGTGGAAAGACACACTGCTGCCAAGCTATTAGGTAACCCCGAGTGGGCAAAGTGACAACACACAAATAGATACACTCTATTAACACACATATACACACACAGACCAGCAGGTTTCTTGCAGGAGGATAGGACAAGAAATGTGTATATTCAGGATTTTTAAGTTATGTTGGACCCAAGTGGCTCTGACATAGCTACTGAAGCTCACACAGAGCGTACACTGTAGCTAAAAAGCTACTGTTCCTCACAAATGCTTTTACTTATAATCCAATAAAATATTTACAATGAAATGTCACATTTTATCGGCAAAGCAGGGCAAACAAACTTGTGTGATGTGTTTGTTAGGTATTCTATTATAAACAAACTGCGGTGAGAATGTTTGGTTATGTCTTGTGATTTCATGTGGGCTCGCCACCCATAGTGCAACACATGGACTAAATTGTGCAAACCAACCACACATTCAGAAAAAAAATCATTCTAATCATATGGGAAATAACTCCACCACTAACTTCCACCACCACTAACCAAACAGCACTACGTGACGTACAGTTCACTCTGTGACCTTTCGGATGAAAATCAGAAAAGAAGAATAAAGACCAATTGAATGAGAGTGTATGTCTGCTTAAAAGCAATACTTTGATACAATGTTACTATTTAAAGCATGTCAGTACAAACCAGTGTTGCAGTCAAAAACACCTAAACTGTGACCAAGTCATGACCAGGACCAGAGTGTACCACGACCAAGGCAAAACCAAGACTTTGTGGGGTTGAGATCAAATCAAATGGGGTCCCACACTGCAAGAGACACTTAAATTAAACTGCAAACCATTGGCACTCCTCAAATTGATCTGAAAGATCGACATTCCCATTAAACTGCCAAAGAAAACAAATGGAGATTCCTCCTTATTCACCTCTTTTATTGCGATACTGTATAAACGTGTGCATGTGTCAGTGTGAAATGTCTTGAAAAAAAACATCCAAAGGCATTGCAGTGGTAAATTTTATGTGAGGGAATTTTCATTTGTTTTCTATACAAAAACAAATATAGGTACTAGTGACAATTAAATTATGTTTCTGCAGTTGTGATCTTGACCGGCCTTTTAATACAATTCTACATTCTCTTTGTCTGAGACCAAGACATGGCTGAGTAATAATGTGGTCAAGTCTGATACAAGACTGAGACCTTCAAAAAGTGGTCTTTAGACCAAGACCGAACTTGAGTACTACAACATTAGTACTAACAGTCTCATGCAAGGATGAGCAGCCTGCTTGGGCATGTGTGTGTGTTTGAACTCTGCTCAGGCCGAGCTCAAACACAGTACCCAGGCACAGTAAGGGGGTGCTTCCCAATACTGGATAAAAGAGACTTGGATTACACTGCATGTTTTCTTCACATATTCAACTTAACACAGAATGAGTAATTAATATTGGTCATTTTGTTGGCAAGAATTTCTTTAATAGGTCTTTCCTATGCCTCTTTAACTAAAATAACCAACATAAGGTCTTAACAGCTGCAGTAAGTGGAGTGTTTGTGTATCTCGGTCATTAGTTGCATTGGTAACGTGCATAGGAACAGGCCGCAGACTTGAGTCCATAAAGATAGAGGCCAGCTGTGACACATGCTAATGACTGCTAAATAGAGACAGGACACATAGACATAGCGCAGGAGTTTCAGCGTAGACACACACTCAGACACACACAACACATCACATCCAGTAAACATAAAAAAGCCCGAGGCAGCTTGCAAGAATGAAGTAACAAAGCTGAGCAGGAATGGCAGTTTTCTTGGTGTCTGCTTAGACTTAAAGTAATTGCCGCATGTCTGTCATTGCTGAAGAAGGCGAAGAAAATGTCTTCCTCAGCTGCTCCCCTGCCTGTTTTGTTCGCTGCACTTGTGTAAAGTGGGAGAAAATAAGTGTCATTCAATGAATGCAGCTATTCTTCCCATGACAGCTTCATATCTGCGAGTCGGGGGGGAGGCCACCCCAAAATCCTCCTTTTCTACTGGTAACGCCTTTGACAGGGTGTTATAAAAAGGCCCCACCTCTTTGTCCAAGCATGTGTAAGCACATACACATATAGACATGCACACACACTTCCGCCCCACTCTAATAAGTTTTTATACATCCACTCAACAATGCGCAAGGACTAACATTCACACACGCACACATGGACAAATGCACCTAGAGAGTGAAGAGTGTCTGCGCTGAGTGAATGGGTGCCCTTTTTAACCCTGCTCAGCAAGTGTCCCTGTGTTAATACAGCTGATCAGATGGCTGAAAAAGAGATGAAAAGACAGAGAGACAGACAGAAACAGAGATGCTGCTGAAGAGTCCAGTAGAAGGACTTTCCTATATTCTTACATCTATACCTGTCCATCTGTCACTCAGTTTGACCCTGTCTCACACTGAACAAACTTCGGCCTCACTTTCATATGCAGCAGGCAAAAGGGGTAGTTGCCATGGTAACTGAGAGGCCAGAGATCTTTTGGTCTGTTAAAAAAAGTGGGGAAGTAATCATCATTGTTGCCCCCCCCCCAAGAAGAGGACAGCTTCAGTGGTCTAAACAAGTTCCCCCAAAACACTGTACTGATGTCTACATTCAACATTCCACATAGGTCATAGGTCAGGGTGGATGAATGGAGCAACAAAATATTAGATTGTTGTTTAACTTTTGTTTGTTTTAAATAAAGGTAATGTGACATAATGTCTTAATTTAAGGTAATTGCAAAAAAATAAAAAATGGTGGTGAGGGTTGGGAGATAGAGATCTCATTACTTTTTCTGCATATCTACTATCTAAATTTTCAATAAAACCACAAACAAAAAAACAAAAAACAGCTTAAAACACCCAAAATGTGGATCCAGTTCTCTATAATTACATTCATAGTCTGGGTTATTTGTTTTGACCTACTGTATATCTCATGTGGTGAGTAAGTGCATGGGAAGTTTTTACTCTGTTGCAGTCTTAACACTTGTTCTTAAGATGATATGATTGGTTAAAGTTTTTCCTAAATCAGTGTTGACTTATGGGCTGAATGTACCTCAGTCAATTTGTATGCCAAAGCTGGAAACATCACATAACCCTAACGCCACGTTTCCACACAGTTTTGATTTGTGTCCTTGTTGCTTATGCTCATAATATATTAGGCATGATACTAGCATTCTACACAAGCAAACACCTCTCCTTTTTTAAGATAATTTTTTGGGCTTTGTGCCTTTATTTGGTAGGACAGCTTAAGCATGAGAAGGGGAGAAAGAGAGGGGACGACATGTAGCAAAAGGCCAAGGCCAGAATCGAACCTGCGGCCACTGCAGCAAGGACACAGCCTCGGCACATGGAACGCCCACACCACCAACCAAGCTGCTGGGCATCCGAAACACATCTCTCTATCAATACAAGCCCAATAATGCACAGCAATAAGTAGATGTAGAGGTTGGCTTTGTCAGGTGTGTGGCCAGTCTTGTGAAATAGTTAGTTAAAATACATATGAACCACAATGTATGCACAGCATATGTCACACAGTCAACATGCTGCCAGTGTTGGCTAGCTAAACATGCCAACTTTTCACTTGGAAAAAGAAATGTATGAATAGAGCTGTTTATCAATCTGTTAGTTAATTCCTCATTATGCTTACTTCCTGTGGCACAGTGCATATGCTCTGTCTGATATCTGCAGCAAAACACATTTAAGATCATGAAAGGTTCTCATAGGGATTGGCCTAACTGACTTCCAGTTGACTTGAAGTACACAGAGCTATGTGGAAATGAGGCATAAGGTTAGTGACCTTCTGACCTCCCAGAGAGCCTATACCTCACCTGACCACTTGCTTTTCTATGCTGCAAAGGTAGCTTCACTAATGGTGCACTGTCTTTGATATTGAACCCAAATTAAATAACAATCCACAGAAGTTATTGTAAGGTAATGTGCAAGAAATGTGATAACAACATGTTTCCAAATATGTCCACTCTGTAAACTGAGGCAGGGCCAGCCAAATCAGAACTGTGGAGCAGCCATGAATGGTCTTTGACATTACCTGAGATTATTGTTTATTGTACAATGCTCAGTGGCAGAGAGAGAGGGAAAGACGGAGACAGAGAGACCCCTGCGGCTCACACCCTGACGTGTATGTTATGCTCTATTAAATTAGCATGAGTCCAATATTAAAATAATAACATTTACCTCCGCAATAAATGCTTTGGGTTCTAAAATCAATACCTCTATCCTGTAATGCCAAAGTATCATTACAAATAATAAGAGCAAAGTTGTTGCATTATATTGAGCATTAAAAAAAACTCTGAAGGGCATGCACGTATTATAGATTAAATAATTTCATTTGAAATGTCAAAGAATCCCGTAAGAGTAAATGGAGTTGCATTGTTAATGTTATTTTTTTTTGGGGGGGGGGGGGGTCAACACTAGGATGAAGATGTATGGAAAGAAAAGACAAAACATGCATACACAAGTAAGTGCTCTATGTGTTTCCAATTTAAGTTTCAGGACCGAAATAAGAAACCCAAGGCGAACTTAGGAAGTAAAGGTTTACCTTGTGCTTAATTGCTCGACCGAAGAATCCTTCATAAGCACAATCAGAGTAACTGAGGCACTAAAGACTCATATCTCTCTGCATCCACAAAGGCAAGCTATTAGTGTACGCTCTAAAAAAAACCCTACTCCACGTATCAAATCAGTGAGAAAAAAAAAATCATTGATTGAGGCACACAAATGAATTAGTGAAATAAGAAGGACCTGGAGAGGAGTGGAGTGATGATTGTATCATCTTTGAGTTGATAGAGTCGAGTCTAAAGGTGAGAACAGAATGATAGGGAACTATACAGCTGAATAGTGAAGGCCCCTGTCATGCTGTCTATGGCCTTATTGGATGAGCCACTCTCAAGGTACTCAGTCTCCATTCAGAGCATGAATCAATGGCTCCTGATTAGATTTGGGGGGGTTACTATGCTGTTTTTGTTTGTTGTGACATCTTCCCTCGCTTTGTGAGGTCTCTGTGCTCCTGCCTGACAAAGGCAGCACCTCCTTCGATGGAGGAAGAGCGAAATGGGGAGACAGGAACTGGGGGAGGGGGATCATTGAGAGGGGCCGTCAAGGCTGTTTCTTGTCTTTCCTTGTGTTACATTTTGCTGAGCCGTTGTGTCCCGGTGCAAATGTTAGCATTTGTGCTTTCATGTATCAATCTTGGTGTGTTTGTGACCACGTGACGGCAAATGCATTTTGCAGTCATGGAGCGCAATTTGTTAAACATGCATCAGCAGAGAGTGCGTATGCCTAATCTGAAATGAAACCTGATTAATTTTTTCTCTCTGTCTATTCCTGGATGTTTCTGCTACTATTAGTCCCTATTTTGTTCCTGCCACTCCTCTCTATTCAGCCAAGGAATTGATAGAAGAGCATGAGGGAAAAGAAAGACATCTGCAATTGATGAAGGCTCCAAACTTTCCAACTCATGTATCCATTATACAAGAAAATGCACATCAAAATGACATCCTGTCTTGTGTTTGAAACCCACTTCAAACGGTGATAGTCCGAACTGGAAACTTAGTTGAATGAAAGCACCACATGTCTCACACTTTCTCTGCACATGTAAAACCTGCAAGGCTGTTCGGTGGATATTATATGGCAAAATCTTAAGTGAAGGAAATTTATAGTGAGAAATGTTTACCAGAAGCCGTTTGAGAAAATACGTCCCACTGCATTCCAGCCAAGCCAAGGCCAAGCCTCACAGCCATCACAAGTAAACTGCCTATGTGATAAGGGGCTGAAAGAATCCGATAAGCTCTAAATCTAAACAGGGCCAAAGCATCTGCCTTAATAATAAATGTGCCATGCTAAAAGGTTACTTGAACTGCCGAATTTAAATTTAATTGAGGCTGTGTGTTGAATAATTAATCGTTTTCCCAGGGAACACAGGGCGCGCTGGACAAGCCGATGCCGAGCGCCCAGAGAGACACAGAGAGAGAGAGAAGGCGAGGGAGAGAAACAGGGAAAGATGGAGGGAACACAGTGCAGCGCCAGCCCACGCCACCATCCCATGAACCCTGCCAGAGCGCGACCCACCATACAACACAGTCAGGGCATGATGTCATCCGCCACACCATCACCCTGGTAACCAGCCTACGTGCGCGTGTTTGTGTGCAGAAGGGAATAAAGAAATCAACCTTTCAACAACTGAGCACAAATAGGAGAGTGTGAAAAAGGGCAAAGCCCAAAAAAAGAGGAAGGAATCAAAGCTGAAGTTAAAAAAAAAAAAAAAAGCCCCATGAGATGATGGTCGGGATTTTTGTTGTTATTATTGTTGTTGTTGGGGTACAAAGCCCGTATAAAGAGGAGCGTTTAACGTCTGTCTTTAATGTTTGTATCAGTTTGCCCCCCTCCCTCTCGTTCTCCTCCTCCTCTCCTTCCTCTGTAGGTATTTCAGTTGGAGGCGTCTCCTTAGATCTGTGCCTTTTAATGCTGACTGCCGCAAATCTTTTGAGGCCGACTACAAAAGCAAGCTGGCAGTAAACTTTTCCCCCTGAAGGAGAAAGAGAGGAGTGCTGTTTGGGATAGCTTCACTCTGGGGAATCTCCTCCCCGACACGGGCTGATCTGAGAACGCCACTGCCCCTCCTATGCCCTGACTGGCCCCCAAACACACACGCAAACACACACACCTGCAACTGAAAAAAAAACCTTGTGTGTCTGTGGACTGATTCACCCATGTGAATGAATAAGTAAAGGTGCTTTTTTTATGTATTGTTGTTTATGATGTGCATGCATTGCAGCATACTGCATATGTAAACACAATATTGTGCATAATCGTATTGTCGTTTTATTGCAACAGAACTGTCAGGCTGCTGACTGCCCCAGCAGCAGGAGCAGTCCTGGTTTTCTAGGTTTTCTCCCCTCTCTCTCTCTCTCTCTCTCTCTCTCTCTCTTCCTCCCATCAGCCCTCTCTGGGTATAAGGCAGCTCCCCTCCATTGTTGATCTGACTCTGGGCTCTACATTGCTGAGGTGGCGGATTGTGGCGGAGAGATGCCTCTGTCAGGAACGTGCTTATCCTCTCGCTCTAGCCACCCTCTTATACATAAAATATCAAACATCTGAGGGACAATATGCTGAC
This sequence comes from Plectropomus leopardus, assembly GCF_008729295.1. NCBI lineage: Eukaryota > Metazoa > Chordata > Actinopteri > Perciformes > Serranidae > Plectropomus > Plectropomus leopardus. Next base: position 15,084,426 of record NC_056468.1, on the reverse strand, counting down.
CTGCTGTGACCTCCACACATGCACACAAAAGGGAACGCACTCACCCACACCCACACACACACACACACCCCGTGGAAAACAGACACACACGCACGCGCGTGCACAGATGAATGCTGGCATACAGTGACACACAAACGCTCACAGAGCTCAAGTCGGCTCACATCCCCCACTCGTACGTGCCTTGACTTTTTTCCATCACCGCGGCATCCCTCAGATGATGTATTTGCGACATCTGGCGGCGCTCGCTATATTCATGGGTACAGAGATACAACGCGTGTAGGAGGTAGAGAGAGAGAAAGAGAGAGGGGAGAAAAAGAGCCGTGGTTGGCAGAGCGACTGAGGGAAAGCAAGACAAAAAAAAAGCGTGGTAGAGTGAGAGAAAGGACCCCTAATCAGGGGGACATAGACGGACGGATTCATTGGCAAATATAGTATGAGTTGCGCGCCGTAAAAGCCGTAAGCACCTCAAATTCCACAGCAAAAGGCTTGGGTACCCCCTAGTGGGCGCCCAGCGGCAATCTGGCCCATTTGGCATTGTGGGGGTGTGGCGATGCTGCGGTGGGCTGCCATGAATCCATAGGGGTCATAGGTCAGCCTTCTTGAGTTGCAGTGACATCATGACAATGGGACACTTCGAGAGCTTCAGAAACACAAGCTGATCCATTCTGCCGTGGCTAAGGCACCAGGCCCCTCTTTTCCCACACATTCCCACCCTCTGCCAGACAGAAAGAGAGGGAGCGAGTGAGAGAGCAGAGGGGTGAATGTGCAGGCCTCACCCCCAGAATCCCCCCCACCCCCACCCCCATCTCTCTTTCTTTCTCTCCCTCTCTTTCTTTCAGGGGCTAGATTAAAAGAGATGGCTTAATTCTGTCTAATTATCTACCCTTACCCTCTCCCTGCTTCCTCCCCCTCTTTTTTTCTCCCTCTCCCTATATCTCAGTGTGTGGATACTAATTAGCTGATGTGAATTGTATCTACTATACAAATAGACTGTGCAATTATGTGAAAAAAATTATATTCTTGCCTTTTAAAACATTACACATTTGTGCCACCAGTATGAGCTTGAAATGTTTCTTCTCCCCCGCTGAGGTAGCACAGTAACAATCCAGTAGTGTAACTGTCTTTACTGTGGACCAGTCAACACTATGATACCTTGACTGATGATATTCATCACACATTATCACATTGCTCAGATAATTGCAAGACATAAGGGGAAAGCCTGGTGTAAATACCCTAAACGCTGAACGGCACTGTCGACTAAACCTACAGCATTACCGCAATCTCAGCATTAGAAAAAACATTTGATTCATCACTCTAACTGCATTAGCTCAACAATAAACAATCCATTTTCACTCACACGTTCATTTGCTTTATGTAATACTACTGCAATCTCTGTGTGCGTGTATTTTGTATGTAAGCGTGTGCGACTGCATGCACGTTACATAAGCAGAAATCACATTAATGAGATCATACACTGGTGTTGAAAGTGCTAATTAGTTGCCGGGCTGAGGGTGAGGAAACTAGGCGAGGATCCTAGTGACTTCAACCATTGTTTCCTAATCCCCTCCACACATTCATAATTCATTCCATCATGGACGGCGATGATACAGCGACGCTCGTTTTGTCTCTTTTTCTTTCTCTCTGGTTGGGGAGATGATGGTTTTCTTTCCCCCCCTTCTCTCTTTCCTTCTTGCTGTGAGGTTTCACTGCGATCATAATAAAATGTGCGAGCGAGGGATGTTCGCCTCGGGACCCAGCTGTCGGGCCACTTTGACAGCTTCATTTGTGGTGTCGCTCTTTGATCCTTCCTGTCACTGATATCCAACGCCACTGAACATACATTTGCCCCCCAACCCAAATAAATAAATAAGTGCTGAACTGTGCAGTGCAGAGCCAAGTAAGGCGAGGTTTGCGAGCTAGTTGGCTGTTTGCTACATCTGCTGTGAACTAGCTCGCCTCCACCCCCTTTGCTCTCCCTCCACTGCAGCGATGCATCGACACCCCAAGGGCTGATCCCTTTGTAAATGCTCTCTGACACACACCCACCTACCCACATACACACACAAACAAACACACAACCCTGTACAGAAATAACAGCAGAATCCCTCTCAACACCAACTCCCTTTGCATATAGTACATATTCCCAAAGTGCACCATTACAGCGTGGAAGAGTGCAAGAAAGAGAGGTGTCGTTAAGATATGAAAAGTGAGGTGAGACACTAAACAACAGAAACACACAGATACACCTGGTATAATATTCAGGTTAGGTTGCGGCACAGAGAAAAACAGATAGCGGGAGGGAGAGCCGGAGGGGGACTGATTATGATCGGTGCTGTCAAGTCTGAGATGCTGAGATGACAGAGATATCAGCCATATCTGCTCTCACTGATACAGATAGAAAGAGACAGATATCAGCCCACACTGGCCTCCCACTGCATGGACGCGAGCACCTCAAGAGGAAGTGATGAGTCAACAGAATCCAGGGCTGTTACTGTGTGACAAATGGCACTTTTGTGCACTGAAAATGGTATCATGTTTATTCAATTTCTTATTTTTATTCCATCTTTGTTTTTCATCACAAAACTAATTTTGAAAATGTTATTGGATAACAGACAAAAACTTTGGCTTTTGGGGTGTTCTAATAAACACATACACATCATGAGACAACTGCAATTAACTTATCTCACAAATTGCAAAAGGTTGATGCTGAACACATCTACAAAATGTTCTCTGTCAACGTATTTTTAATTTGTTTTCCCTCCAATAGCTGCTCATAGCACCTAAAGCAAAATTCAACTTTTTTCATGTTGAGGTTTAGGCACTCACAACATTTGATTAAAGGTGGAGTCAGTCGTTCTAGAGAAATATTGTTGAACTCAACACCCAAACAGATACAACTCTCTTATCAGAGCTCCTTCAGAATATCCAGTAATATCTCCGAGGCTGCATTCCTCATGGGCGAAGATGAGGAAGAGGGACAATATAGAGGGCACAGTGCTGTGTAACTCAGTCCAAGCCACTTTGTTTGTTTCCCATTTACAGAGACAAGGCTGTCGATGAACACCGGATCTTTTCAACTAATTTGCAGGAATAAATGTTGGCATTGTACATTGCTGCAAACCACAGATATGTTACATATTTTATATGTAGCTGATATATAGAAACTTCATATTTCTATTTTCAAATTTATGATGTGACAACATTGCGGCTAATGTCTAGTTATGTTAAGGAAAAAAAACTCATTAGGAAAACTCATGTTTGGGCTTAAAATACTTAGTTTGGTCACTACAAACACTGCCGAAAATGTCCCAAACTGTCATAAGAAAATACCAACTTTTGTCGCTACAAACAATGCTGGACACATCACGAACTGTCATCAAAAAACACACACTTTTGTTGGTCAAGAACAGTGTTCTGCTGTTGTCTGCTGCTTGGCAGTGGTCTTGCCTCGGCCTCACGCCGTCCACTATCCCACCCTCCTCCTAGTGAGAAACTCAGCTCACATGTAATATGTACTACTTTATATGTACAGGATAAACGAATCTAACATATGTGGTTTGCAGACACATACTGGCAAAATTTTATTCTTGCAACTAGGCTGATTTTTTTTGCAGTGCACACATAGAACAGACAGCTAGCAGAATTTGAGGGGATGTTCGCTGAATTTGACACAAAAGTGAACTGAATTAGAATTGCTGACTGCACCTTGAACATAAGAAATGCCAGGCCTGATTTAATACAAAAAAGCATGAGACAATACATCTTTATTAACATGTAACCATAACCACAATCTTTCTCTAACCTCAACTAAAGTGCTTTCGTTGCCCAAACTTATCCACATATGAGATTCAGGATAAGAACTGTTTCCTGTGTGAATGTCCTATGCTTTGTATCCACCAAAACCTCCACCTTATGAGATGTGTGCGCCCCACAAGGACATCATTTTCCTCACTAAATTCTCATTGTCAACGAATTTTGGCAGCCATTATATTTTACTTTAAAGGTAAAAGGAAAAACAAATTAGTAGTACATAAAGCTGATGTCTAGGAGTCAGGATTGAACAAGAATGCAAAGAATGATGTGACAGAGCAGACTGCGTAGAAAGAGTCTGGTGACTGACTACATCACATTGAGGAAAAACTAACTTTCAACCAAACCATGCATCATAAATTCATAACTCAAGGAGGGATATTTTTATCCATGATTACAACTTATACTTTGGCAAGTATTACAGCATGTTTAGTCCCAGTAATGCTCAGATTCCCATTGGATAGACTTACAGAGATATGGATATGGTGTACATATAGGAGAACCTCCTTGAAACGTCTTTACTCTTGGCAGGCTCTGAGATTACCGCAGGCACTTTGACCTCTCCACCAAGCATGTGGGCATCAAAACTACAGACCCTACAGATACCGTCAGCGGAGGTGGGCAGGCCTTCCAAGGCAGAACATGAGAAGAAAAGAGATGGTGGTGCGGCCCAACTTTCACTAACAGCATGTTTTTTTCTCAAGGATCTGAGAGTGTGTGTGTGTGTGTGTGTGTGTGTGTGTGTGTGTGTGTGTGTGTGTGTGTGTGTGACGACAAGACGGAGAATAGAAAAAGAAAAGACGAAAGCATGAAGGGACTCACCTTGAGAGAATGTGAGGATGAGAGGGAGGAGGGAGCCGAGCCACCTTTAAACTTCCACTCCTTTGTCAGATGTGTGTGAGTGCTGTACAGAGAGCCGGTGGCGGGCTATATGGAGAGCACTGGGAGAGGCTCACCTTGAGGGGAAGAGCTAAAACCCCCTACATCCAGACTCTTTTATGAGACTGTGTAATAAGTAGAGAATGCATAGATACCACTAAGGTGCATATGAAGGATGGTGGAAACAGAAAGGCCGCAGAGTGAGGCTAACCTTGAGAACAGTGAGGGGCAGAGGGAAGGTCTACCACACTGTGATAAGAAGGGCTCTTTCAAAGGTCTGGAGGAGGAACACTCAGACAGGAGGGCTAGGCAGGCTGACTGATTGCAAGGTACAGCCCAAGGGTCACACTCTGACTCAGTGAGGGCAGAGATACTGGAAGCACACATGCATACACACACATACTAGGCCTGCCAGACCCATTCATTCACACACCAGTCGCACGAACGCTCTATACCCCTCTGACCAGCTCTTCATCATTACAAGTCAAACTCAAGATGAAGAGAAGCCAGATTACAAAACAGATGGAGTGATAGGAGGCCAGATAGGAAGAGACAGGACAGGGAGGCTCGACAGTAATCTAAATGTCCTTTCCTATGATTGTCATTGGCATTCTTGTAGACTGGCATGTAGCAGTACAATATGTCAAATAATACCACTCACCGTTCAGTCTGCTGTAAAGGGTAGACCTGTTTCCATAATGTCATAGGGAGAAAAAAAATAAATATCTAAAAAAGATCCCACATCCAAAGAATCCATCAAGATCACTAAATGTCTCCAGTCGCAAATTCAATCAAACAGACTGTTCTTAACAGTCATGACAAAGCAATACCGAGGAAAACAAAAATGTTTTTTTTTTTTTTTTAATGGAGAGAAAGAATTGATTTCTGCAAAAGCAATTCACCTCAGAGGAAAAATTCCAAAGCGTTTCCTTTATGTTTCAATTTTTTTCTCTTTCCCTCCTTCCCTTTTTCTTTGTCTTCTGTCAAAAACAACTTGGGCTAACATCGCAAGCTGTCACATCAAGGCCATCCCCTGCATCTTACAAAGGGGAGAATTCTGCAGTTGGATGGAGCGGCAAAGCTCTCAGACACCCAACCATCGTTTACACACATGAGGTGTAAAGACTGAGCAGGGAAAAAAAGGCTTTTTCTATTTGAACCAGAGTTTGTGCCCTGAGGACAAACCCATTATAGCACAGTGAAGGAAGTTTTCCATGCAATAACTGAACAAATAGATATGGATGAAATGCTCGGGGTAGTAGGAGATCTAAATTCCAACCTTTTACGCTATTTAAAAACAATGTAAGAACTTTGAGTGTTGAGGGTTTTTTTCTCCCGAGTGATTATGGTGTCACATGACTGTTATCCGTCAGATACGGCACAGTACGTAAGAATGCCTTCCTTATCAACCAACTCTGAACATAGCTACAATCTAGCTGCAACATGATCATAACCCAGTGCTATAACAGAGTCTTTCATCATGTCTGAGTGGACACACACGCACACACACACACGCTTTCAACATCAGCAGATGCTTTCAACCATTAACATCATAGAAGCCAGATAAGTGTGCCCCCTCTTTTGCAACAACCACTGGGGAGGTGAGAGGCCCTGTAGTCAACATGCTGAAAGACTACTCAGTGATCAAAGACTGAGAAAAACATGACCCATGATGGTTTCTCTGAGAAGATAGGAGAGAGGGGGAGAGAGAGCAGGTAAAAGGAGAAAGAGTTGAAAGAAACAGAGTAAAAATCTGCAAAGGTGGGGGAAACGGAGCCGGAGGAAAGGCGAAGGGAGAGTGCAAGTACACACTTACCATTTGCCACTGACAAACAGACTACCTGGTCACCACCAGTTTATGCTGACCTTGCTGGGTTAGATTATAATAAGAGTTGGGCATCACAAATTTATTCTTAAATGGTTTTAAATAGATAATTACTTTGTGAAAGGTTCAGTATACCTGGGCCACCTCTATGTGCACCCCATATGCCCGAGGCTTCTGCAGTGGCCCAGGTTTCGAGTCTGGCCTGTGGCCCTTTGCTGTGTGTCATTATTCCCTCTCTCCCCTCTCTCCCACCATCAAACAAAGTTGATGTTAAAAAGAGCCTTAAACTTCTACACCGAAAATGTGAAGCAAGGGAATGATGGAAATTGTTGCATGTGAAAAGATGTTAGGAAAATTAAACTAGACAAATGATAGGGTTAAAGAACAATGGGACAGCCTCAGTGGGTGTATTTATCCGAAGGGGGCAACCTAAGCTTGACAAGAATCTGATAGTCTGGTACAAACCATCTGTAATTATTGCCATTTACTAATGCTCACCATATTATATATATACCATATAGTAAATATATATAACTGTATATATATATATTAAATAACTGCCTTGGCTAACTACATAACTGTTTGGTTTGGTTACTGTTTGGTTAGGACCAACATGCATCACTTCAACATATTAAAGCATTTATTGCAGCATGGTATAAGAAGACCATGGTTTTTATTAGTCATATGCAAAATGCCCAGTTAGCCAACAACGGTTCATCCTATAAGAAATCAATAAGCACATTATTAATCAGTGACTGCAATCTAAACCCCTAACTGAAATATTCAATATTTATGGGGTCTTTTAAGTAAAGGTGTGTAAAGCAGTAAATGTATGTAGGGATAAAAGAAGAGAGGAGAGGAGAGGAGAGGAGAGGAGAGGATGAAAACAGAGGGTTGATTCCAGCTGGAGTGTTCGCTCCGGCTGTCTATAGATTTGTCAAGACAAGTGTCAAGACAAGTGCACCTCTGTGCTTACCTGTAATGGCACAGGGGCAGGAGGGCGGGACAGGCTATTTCAATTCAGCGAAAGATGTCTGAGTAGGTCTAAGTGCTAGTGTGTGTGTGATTGCGTGTGTGTATTCTTCTGTGAGACAAGACAAAGAAAGAGAGAGAGAGTGATGAAGAAAAGGCAAAGAAAAAGTGGAAACAAGTGTAGAGAGAGCTCCTGGATGAAAGGTGGTGGCGCAGAGTACAAAGATGACCGCATTAGAATATGAATCCCGGGCCCCGGGCACTCTTGGCACTTAAAGAGCCCCTAAAGTCAAGTGTCAACTATTATGTGTCATCAGTGGTGACACAGGGTCACAGAGCAGGACGGATGAGGTCAGCGACGGTGCTCACCCTCTCTCTCAACATGCACCATTAAACAGTCCCACAGTGTGCAAAAAGGACTGGCTGCCATTTGGGTGGAAAATAGGCTTTACAGTGACAAGAACATCTCCTCAGCTTTTTACACAGGATTTTCTTGTACAGGATGAGACACAGTCTCTGATATTCAATTAGGTGAACAGAGTCAATATTTGCATAGACACATTTAGCTAATGATACAATATTTTACATAATATGCCACATGTGCATTAAAGGCAGTAACGCTCGCAGATGTACCTCATTTCCTCCGATTAACTATCAAACAGGTACAAATAAAACACACAGGCAACATGCTGAATGTATAAAATGCTTCAGTTGTTTGCTGCTAAACCAGCTCTGTAATTACCTGAAGGATGTTTTAATTGTCGCATGTTCTACTCTTAATATTACTCAACGCTTTAGCAGCCCTCCAAGTGAGATTGATTGGATAAATCACTCGGAATTATGGGAAAACAGGAGGCCTGCCAATCAGCGATGTGTGAGGGAGTTTGTGTGTTTTCGGCATGTGTGTTGGCTGGGAACGTGCCAGTGCATGAGCACATGTACATGTTTGTTCGGATGTGTGCGTATCGATGTGTGTGTGTATGTGTGAAAGTATATAGGGCTGACAGCTGGGCTTGTTCAAAAGGCTTACCGAGCATTCTGCCTGTTTGGGAAGCAACAAGCGCACAGTCTATCTGAACAGGGATCTAAAACCTGTGTCAACAGCATAGTACAACTGGTGTAAACAGCCACTGAGTCAACATGCTATCATTCACATACCAATGGTGAAGCAGCTCTGATTTATTTTAGTGTAATATGCGGCTGTATTAGAGATAAAACAAAAAAGACATAAAAGAAAGAGTTAATAAACACTCCAATAAAAGAGACAATGTTTGTGTGTGCATGAGCATGTTTTCATATTTGTGTGTTTCCCTGTGCTTAGTGCTGGTATGTGTTTGCACAGGTTTGCCATTTCTGTGTGTGTGCATCGGATGCCAACGTGTGCACAGGAGTAAGACGCCGCACTGTGTGTGTGTGTGTGTGTGTGTGTGTGTGTGTGTGTGTGTGTGTGCAGACTTGTGTGTCAGTCCATCAGCATGTCGGCGTCACAGCCCTTCACTAAGTCCCAGATTAACAGTGACAGGCAGAGATCCCTCTAATTATCTCTTCCTGGACCACATGCAAATGGCAGAGCCGCGCCGAAAGCAGCGATTGGCTGGGGCAGCCTGGGCGCCGCCGACGGGCTAATGAGCCTGGCGACAGGATACAACCTCGTGATGTACCACCAAAACAAACCCTCAACGTCACACACAGGAAAGCACACACACAGACACTATATTTTAGGTATTTCGCTGATGCCCCTTTTTGAGAGTGACACAAAAAATACATGAACCTGATATCTGGCAGAAACAAAATTGAGTTCTTAGACTTATTTTTGCAAAAGGATCATCTCCCTTTACCCCTTATGCCTGTGCTACAAAGGTGCATTAGCGCAAGCACACATACAAATGCACATGAACATTTACAGTTGGATTTGTATAATTAATTACACATTGAGTCATTAGCGATATCAACACCACCACTACTGCATGACTGATATGCAGCACAGCTCTTCTTAACTGCAGTATTGACTCAGTAAACAAAAATGTCATTATTAGTTTTTTCAGTTCAACACTGGGTTTTCCAGGATAATCCTTCAATACACTCATCAAACAATCCAACCTCCTGCGAGCTAGAACCCTAACTCAGTCACCTCCAGAGGGTCTGAATAAAGATGGCACATGGAATAGAATAGTAAGAAAATGATGGACTGGAACAGACGGTCACAGTCTGGCTCTTGACAATGGACTGCTGCAGTCAGCTAAAAAGTCAACTCAGTAAATCAGCAGGAAACATGGCAACAGCGTCAAACAGTCCACCGCGTCTTGAACTGAGTCCCAGTCCATCTTAACTGGTTGACAAAACTGGTTCCAGGGGCAAAATGTGGAATTATTTTGCTGACGGAGCTGACAAAAACAAATACCCAGTGGACCTACTAGAATTTCTAACAAAAGTTCCTACAAAGTTCCCAAAGTCAGGTGTGGTAACAAAATACCTGAAGGTAACAAGTGCTAACTTAGCAAAGCATCTCAGTGTTTGTGTTTGACGTGGTATTGCAAGGATATTAAAGTTTTAGGTAACAGCAGATATTACTGTACAAGGTTTATAATGATAGCGGAGAGAAACATCATTTTAAGTAGGCTGTACAAAACATGATAGACAGAATTAATCTATTCACTTCAACATCGACATGGCTGTCATTATTGTTTTGCCTCTGATTTTCACATTGAATAAAAAACACAAAAAAGTGTTAAGTAGGCCATAAAGTTGCTGAATCACGGCTCATTTCATATTTATAAAAACCTGGTTTAAATAGCTGCTCATAAGGTCTGTGTAGCAAAAAGGGATCTTGCATGAGAGTAGTTCAGCTTTGTGAGGCTCCAACTGCACTGGTGTCATCCTCAAAATTCTGGCATCGTAACAACAGAAATTCCTCCGCTCCACCACCATTACACACACTGAAGACAAAAGCAAAGCTTTCAATTGCCTCGTGGAGCACTGTCTTTATATTTGTACCATTAAAATACCCCAGTGTATTTGGGGAGCCTTGGGACTTGCCATTTTTAATCAGGAACGGGGGGCTTTGTTTTGTCCCTGTTCCATCCAGCATTTCTCTCCATCCTTGGAGGGCTTTGCAGTAGATTAAGTGGTATTTTCATTTAGCTCTGGTGTTACAGAGTCTCTCCAACTATTTATCCATCCAAGGTTGGAAGTTGGAACAATCACAGAGGTTGCTATTTATGTTATGAAATTGTCTGAAATCACAATATCTGTGAAAAGGAGGTCAGGTGAAACTGCAGGAAGTTCATAATACACGAGGGATAACCAGATAATCCCGTTGAGAAGCTTCCTTGTGGCATAAGCAGTGTGCACCGACAATCGTGTCAGTGAATAGTGATATTATTGTAACTATTGTTAACAATTCAAACCCTTTGGGAGAGGAGATTGCTGCAGTGGAATGGTTAGAATGGGATATGTGATATAATAACCAGAAAGAGATGGGAAAACTCATTTTCACATGGCTGCATTTCCATGAAGGAGGCATGCACATTTTACTTGTGAATGTACCCCTGAATGCTCTGTGCAGTGGAAATGACAGGTGAAAATGTTCTTACCATGTCAGCATATGCACTTCAAGCTGGACACAGTATTTATTGACATGCCTATCATATCTAAAGTGGGGGAGCAACTGGGGGCTGATATTACTCTCTTCAAGAAGGTGATAACCTGTACATTTCAAATGCATAGTGAATTCCAGAAATTCGGTTGTGGCTTTTGGCATTGGTGTGCCATGCAAAGTTTTTCAGTAGCCCCATTTGGCCATCCATACAAAAATATCCCTGGGGGCACAACTGCATATCCAATATTCAAAGGTAACACAGTCCTAGGCTTGACTAATGCAAAATCACAAAATCATCGCGCCTATATATCAACTTTCATGAGATAATTAATCACAATTTGTTTAGGTTATAATGACTTAGGAAATATTTAGGTGAAAAGAGAATCTGGGTAGAGAAGTTGGAGAACAGGATATTGCTCAACTGTAGCGCACGGCAAAGTACAGACTGCTGTGACCACAGAGAACAGAGCAATGCACCGTAATGACTGATGTCTCATGTCTCAAGAATGGTTTGACCATGACCACTCTCTGAGAAGATAGATTTGCCTCGACCCTCCAGATCGTTTTTAGAGGGACAAGACAAATATTTCAGATGTATCACACCGAGGCATCACGCTGGAGGTGAGAGGAGGTAAAGGGAGACTGAGAGATAAACACAATAGAGGGGAAAGAGAGAGAGAGGGAGAGAGAGAGGGGGAGAGGAAAAGTGCGGCGGGCCTGCCTGCCTGGCTGACAGTTGACTCTGTTGGATGTGACTTTCACAGTCTGCTGGCGGTTTGTGTGGAAGCCATCACATCTGTGACTGGCCGTTTGATTAATGAGCCTCTCAGCTTGTCTGTGCAGTTTGAGGAGGGGCCACGGCCTTATCCCAGGCATCACTGATTTATTCGCCTTTGGAGCAAACCTCCAAATATCACACACACTGAAATATAAGAGCACACATTTCACACACATGCAGGCAGACACATGTACGCCCTCCATGATATGCATACAGTATACAAGTTGGTGCAGTGCAGATGCGTATGCACGCAGGCAGGCAGGCTTGGAAACATGCGCACAAGCTCGTCCCTCTCCTCCGCCACCTGCTTACGGCTAATGAAAACCTCAATGTGTCAGTGCTGTCCAGGGGTAGCGAAGACAAAACACACCATGTATAACCAAGCAGACAAAAGATGTATTCTGTCTCCACCAACACAAACTCCCATCCCTAGCTGTCAGTCAACGGAGGGGACACACACAAGGGGATCGACGAGAGAAGAAAGAAGCCCTTCCTCAATGACACATCACACTCTCCTGATTTTCAAAAGTGACAAGTCTTTTGAATTTCTGGCCTCGCAAGACGGAGAGCCTGATGATGGCTTGAGAGCGTTTCTTCTTGTTTCTTTGGCAGCGGCAGCCATGAAATGTCACTCTGGCTAACCTTGAAGCTCTTCTCTCCTGTGTTGTTTAATGCTTCCAAGACTAGGGCAACCAACTGCTCAAAATGGTACGGTAACATCGCATATAAAGATAAACGATTCCAGAAATACTTCCAGGTACATAAATGTGCATTAGCGTGTGCATACCCTCACACAGGCACGCTCATGTAGCTCACACACACACACACACACACACACACAAAGCCCCACCAACCACAAGCACGCACTCCCTCATTCCCTGAAGCGTAAAGTAAGACCATTAATCCAGACACACTGAGATCCAGCTTCTCCCCAGGTTGATCAGCGTCCGTGGAGGAAGACGAACATTCTGACATATTTGTTTTTATTTTATTCCCTGAGAAAAAAGGCCCGCCATATGGCAGAGCCCAGGAACAGATGGCGATTGCCCACTTCCTGAAAGCACAAGCGTCTATCGCTGCAATTTAAGGAGCCGCTCAAGCAAGAGAATGCCACAGACTGGCATTTTTCCACAAACTGCTATTGTTATAGACCTGAGGGGTAAAAGCAACAATGAGACAATGCAGAGGAAATGCTTTAGTGTTCAGTAGTTACAGTGTAGCTTACCATATAAAGCTACCAAATCTATGGGTCAATGCTGCTAGTACTCTCTTACTGTCGATGTGTGAGATAAAACTGCGTTTACGTGAAACATTAGCAGTAAAAAAAATAGCACAAGCATATCAAATTTTAAATTTACGCTTGGCAAATGCATGCGTTGTCCCATGCTGGTTTTAGGAAACAGTACCTGGAAGAGTGGACCAGCGTTGTAGATGTAAGCACAAATGTCCTTGGATGATATTAGGTCCTTATGATGGAGTGGAGGAGCCGCCCTGTGACACATGAAGCTTCATCTCTCATACTTGGCTACCCCTTATCAACCAGGTCAGAGGACCTTCCATGACACACAGACACAAGGTAAGTGTCTCAAAAAGTCACCTTGGCAGATGGCAGTTAAAATTTGAGTATTGTCTGTGGCAAAACTCCTTACTTTTTTTCAGAAATTTGCTTTCTTTTTGTTGGACAGAAAAGGAAAAATGACAGCACAGACTACGGTTTATGGAGGCCTTGTAACACAATGAGTTTAAATAAGAAAAGTGAAGGGCCAGTATTGCTGCCATTAATTCCAACCTACATAGGGGTCGTGTTGTTTTTCACTGTTTCAAACAGAAGTATGCTGTGACACAGTAACAAGTGTTTGCCAAAGAAAAGAGGATTTCAAAGGGAAACCAAGGACAAAGCAGCTGAGTTATCCATAGACCACGAGTTTTAAAAAAAAACTACTCCGCATCAGTTGAATCACTTTGTCTTTATGCTTCTGCAACAAATGAGGGCTCATAAGTCGAAGTCAAAGCGAGAGGCAATGTGGACACATTTCAATCTGTAGATCATGACAATTAACACAAAGCCATTGGTGCGCAATGTGCTCAAGGTGAAACGTCAAGTACATATTTAACCTGGGTATCCAATGCTGCTGATTTCTGCATTTAATAAAAGAAATCTTGCTTGAAAGCTGCTCAAGACTCATAATAAAGCAACTGAGTGAATAGTCTTCAGGATTGTGATATAAATCTGAAACATACTGCAGTCCTATTGAGGTCTGCCCATGAACCTTGATTGGTAATATTGTATGACTATTAAGATATTTCTGTGGTACATCTCATTCATATGTCAACTGTACAATAGTTTCTATCATAGTGTTTAGGCAAAGATACATGATTTACTTTGAGAAAAATGGTGTAAAGATAATTAAGATGGGGTTATGAAAGCAAATGTGTAAAATGCCAGGAAAAAGAAAACCAAAAGCACAGATGACAATCAAAAGTCTTTCTGAGAAAATTTGTAAGAAATGAAAAACTTTGTAGATACAACTACAGATTTGTATAGGACCTGCTAATGGGGGTAAAACTAAAAAATAATCAAAAACTACAAATACCACATTATGGCTATATGTATGCCCCTGCAAATCATTCAAGTTGTAGTTATAGTTTACATCCATATCTGTTGAGACTCACATGCAGCCATGACAGTAGACAATGCTTCAAATATAAATGTTGCTGCAAGGAAGCTTCAAATTCTAAAACACTGATGCTTCACACTCATCTTCAACCGGCAGCACAGAAGATCTATACAACCAGCACAGTTTGAAGGTGCACATCCAAAATAGTGTCACCAATATCATCACACTGAAGCTGAACATTGACCTTTTGGATATAAAATGTCATTGCATCATCATGTTATTCTTTTAGACGTTTGTGTGAAATTTCATCAGAATTAGTTTAATTTTTAAGTGAGGTTCAAAAACATGTTTTGTGAGGACCAAATACTCCTTTTACACCAAATTTAGCAGTTGTACGCAGGTTTTTTTTAAACATGGGAAAACCCACTAAAAATAGGCTATAGACATCATTCCCTTTGCCAGTATACTACAGCTGTACACAGGGCTCTGCGGCAGATGAGCATGCCTTTTTTTTCTGCTTTGTTACATTCAATGTGACAGACAGGCCTTAGAACTAGTTAGTAAACAGTAGAAAGCAGCATGGAGGTCAGTGAAAAAGTAACAGTGGTTACTCTTTTTAGGAAGTATCTCTTACTTATTCTGTCTCTCTGTTAAAATCGGAGCAGACTTATAGGGAATGATATTTGAGAGCTGTTTGGGCAGTGACAGACGGTATTTTTGTTGGTGGGTTATAAATATGGCACATTACACTGGGGTGTTGTATTTCCATTACTGTCTATAGGAGCCGGAGCCAAGTCTTGAGTTATTGTGTTAATGAGAATGAGATGAATGCATGGTCACAGTGACCTTGACCTTTGACCACCAAAATCTAATCAGTTCATCCCTGAGTCCAAGTGAATGTTTGTGCCAAATTTGAAGAAATTCCTTCCAAGCGTTCCTGTGATGTCAAGAAAGTGGTACTTTTTCGCATTCATGAGAATGGGACAGACAGACAGACAGACAGACAGACGGGTGGACAGATAAACGGACAAATTGAAAACATGATACAAAGGCCAACAGGCTGGTCAACCTACTTGCCATTGAGTCAAAATACTCTTCAGCTTGTAATTCACCTAAACTATCCCACTAGTCATTTCCACTTCTTACACCTATCACACCAATCAAGGCATTAATCAATCAGTTAGTTAGCCATTTAGTCAGAAAACAAACAGGCTAAAAACTTAGCCCACCCACAAATCGTCCATCTATCCATTGAAACTTCCAGCCTGCCAGGAAGTCAGGTCAGCCAGTCAGCCAGTCAACCCTGGGGGTCCTAGGGTAGTATTAATCAGTCTGGTTTCTGCTGAAAAGCTCAATCTGCAGATGATGGATGAGCCATCGTGCTGAGGGAGCTGAAGTGACAGGTGACAAAGAAGGACACACACACCTGTATAAATCCACTCTCCCTCCTGTCTGGCTACACCGTCAAGGTAGCGGGGTGAAAAGTGTATGTGCAAGTGTTTATGTGTGTGCAGGCGCAAGTGTCTCAGCATGTGTCCTGCTCTGCTAATGAAGTCATCTGAACAGTGATTTAACAGCCCTGGTGTAAAAGCCTACCGCCCTTAACTCATAGCCTTGCTCCATTAGAATGTGATATAAACCCTGGGCACAATAACTGTCCTGCCACTGTAACAATATATAGGAGGCCAATGGGCCACACTGCTAACTCACACAGTCAAGGGAGCGAAAAAATATATATTGGCTGTGTACAGGGAAGGGAAGTCATTCAAGGAGACTAAAACTCGTAAGACAGAAAATACAGAACATCACAAGGTCACAGTGATAGGTGTTTTTGTACAGTATGACACAGTGTCATTACTATTAACACTGTCAAAAGTCAAAGATTATATCCTCCAGTTTGTCCAGCGACTGGAGGGAGCAAAAGAGTTATTGTTGTGAAGCCTCTGTGAAAACAACCGAGGGCGCTTCAGTCTGCCGTTATGCAGAAAGCGTTATCCTTATCTACACTAACAAATGGATCAGTGGATCCAACATCAGTGCGCTTATCCCGTGAATGGTCTTCTATAGCTAGGGAGATATTTTTGAGTCGGAGATGGATCTGAGGAAAACTTTGACAGCTTACATGTCGCCAGCCGTGAAACTAACTTCTTGCTCTGTGCGAGCGTCTCAGGCAGAACCAAAGCCATTCTCCAAATCCTCCATGAAATCTGCTCCTCTGGCCCAACAAAGAGAGGCTAATGAGGCAAATGGCAGAATCTCAGACACTTTGATACTGTGAGATTAGGGTGAATTATATAACCTTTACCCCCCTCCCACTCCCATCCTTCCTCATACGTTTTGGCGCTGTGTCAGTATTGACTGCTCTCTCTCTCTCTCTTTCCGTGTCACTCACAATCTCAAACTGCGTCCAATCTCTTTTTTTCTCTCTCCTCCTATCTAACTTCATATCCACTTCATTCAGTTTCTATTCATGTATGCCCCAACACTAATTTGGCTCAGTCAAGCAATGACAGTATCTGTTTTAACATGCAACAAAGCAGCATATAAGAGGAGGAAGAATAGAGAGTGTGTATGTATGTGTGGGAAGAGGGGAGTAGAGTCACGAAGACGACAAAGCTCGTCACAGCACAGCACAGAGCCGCGTACTTCACCCTTATTAGACCTGTGTCCTTGGCAGATGCAGAGCTTGCCCTTTGTTAGCAAGGTGTGTGCGTGTGTGTGTGTGTGTTACAATGGCGGTGATTTAGAATGGATTGGGCGTAGGCGTGGAGACAAGGTGCAGTAGCCCCATGGCTCCCTGATAGCTGGCAGCGTGACAGCTGTGAATGGAGAACAGGGAACAGCCTGAAGTATTGCCATCTAATATGTGTCACATACCTGCATAAATATTTATGCCCATTGCAGAGCAGAATGGGTGAGGAGGGGGGCGAAGGGGAGGATGGGACAGGGGTGGTGGACTTGGGTGAAAAACTCTTCAATCAGGTGAAACCAAGCTCGTCACTCTTTTCTTCTCTAACTATATTTCTGTTTGTGTCAAGGCCTAAAAAGTACCCAAAGAGCAGGCACACCTCAATTACAGAAATCTGCCTACATTTTTTTCCATGAATAGTCACACATGTACTTTAACAAAGACAGGATCTCATGATTCAACACACACTGCATATTATGGCAATATTTCCAAAAAGTTCTTTTCAAAGCTTAGCCTCCATTTTGAGAGCCACAGGAGCCCTTGGCCTTTGAACAAAGTGGAATTTTGAACCTCTAATGAAGAGATTGCATGATCCCGAATGACTGGAGCTTATGCCGAGGTTAAGTCAAAAGAGAATTCAGGGTTGGAGGGAAACTTGCCTCAGGAGTCCCAAGTGAGCGCCTTATTTTGTACGGGTAAAGACACTACTGATGCAGCGCACCCCTCTGCAGAGTAGGGCTTTTATTTCATGAAAAGACCGCTCAAAAAACAAAAACACCTGTGAGGAACGTAATAGAAACATGAAAACACAGAAAGACCTGCGTTTGCATGTGTGCACAAGCCGCTGTCATTGAACATGTGTATACGTAACGAGTGAAATTAGTGTATTACCTGTTGGCCAGCAGAGTTTTGAAGGTGACCCGACTCATGCCCTGATAGGCTGGCAGCAGCCTCGGCCAGTCCCATGCCCAGTCGACCACTGCACTCTGTTGATGTATGAGGATAGCGTATTGTTAGTTATTAATCAGGGTTAATACCATCAGTGCATTACCGCTCCAGCTGGGACCCACTAACAAAGGAGGAGGGGGGTCCCCAGCGCAGGCTACCGACACCGGGCGATCAATCATGTCCGCACAAGAAGGTTTTTATTCCAATAAGACAGCAATTAATTTATAAATCCATTTGGGGGGATGTAGCCATCATTTATAGAAAGATAAATCAATTTTGGGAGGGAGTCGTTACTCTTGTGACTGCTTGGCTTTTTTTCTTACCATCTTCAATGGCACCCCGCCAGCCCCTCCTCTTCCTTCCTTCTCTCTCTCCACCTCTTGCTCTCACTCTCTCTTTTTCGTAAACACACACACGCGCACACACAAACACGCTTGGCACTAGCACCATATTGGGAAAGCAAATAAAAATCAGATTGCTTTGATTGCCAAAATGTCACTCTTAACTCCAGGCTGAGTTTTATTGACAAAAGGAGGAGAACTCCACTCGTTCCCTCCATCCATCCATCCCCCCTCTGCTCCTTCCTCGTAGGTGATTGATGGATGTAACTTTTTTTTCTCCCCCCTCCCCTCCACCCTCCATTTTATTTGACAAACAACACAGGCACCTGAAGCGGAGAAGGCATTTTAATCATTCTCTTAATAGGGTGTTTCTATGCAAAGCTATGCAGCCTCCTGTGATAAGCCGAAAACAGGCCAAGTCTTAGGATTAAAACGTGTCTGTTCTTGAAAAACAATGGCGGCAACACAGCTACATTACAAGGGATGTAATGTGTGTATAAATACATCTAATCCATTTTTTGAAAAAGTAAAAAGACACACACAAGCCTATCTCGAGGAAATACTCGCTTTTGTTGATTGTTTTCTGTGATATCAGCGGGATTTCCCTTGATAGTAGGAGAGAAATGAGGGGGAAAGTCGACATCTCTCATATTAAAACTACCTGTAGCTAGACTTATCCCCTGTATGGAGAAAAAAAAAAATCTAACAATTAACTGAACATCGTGGTGGCACTCCTGGGAGTAAGTTTGGGGTAAGAGGGTATACGGTTCAAAGCCCCAAAGAAGTGCACTTTAAGAATGCACTCTCCTTTAACATTACTCATTCTTTCATGAAAAAGGATTCTTCTCTCATCTGTTCACCTTTTCAGTGTTCTTTTCTTCCTGCCAGCCTAACTTCTGCATGGAAAAAGGCAGCGACCTATGGAGAATAGGAGAGCCGAGCCCCCAGAAAGACCTGACAACTTTAGAGATTGCCACAGTATCCAGTTCACTAGAGACTCAAACAGCTCCTAACCTTCAACATTAAGCTTCTGGCCTTGGGAGAAAGTTGAAACGACAACGCCCTGCACATCACAAGTATATCCACACAGTACAAAGTCTGAAGGCATGAAGAAGCTCCAATAATCACTGGAACATCAAAACCATTTAATAGAACTAAAATAAATAAATGCATACGTAATTTTGCTAGCAAAATACACTGTGATGATATCCCTGAAAATACATGACAAACCTGATGCAGCTTCCTCTTGCCAATGTGGTCAAATTGGTGGAGAGGGTTGAAGCCGGCAGTGTCCGTGTGGCTTTCAGAGCCAAGGTCAAAGTTCACCAAGCAGGGAGGATTATCAGGCAAGTTCGTGCTTCCACTTAGTTTAAACATCAATAGTTCCTGTATCCAAGATGGAAGGGGAAAGAGAGGGTAAGAACACAAGAGAGACAGGAGGGAAAAAGGTTGAAAAAGTCTGACAGAAAATATTGTGTCAGGAAAAGAGCTGAAAAGCTAAGACCAACTGAGAGGCCAAAATGTTATTTACAAGAAAAACTTAACTTCCTCACCCTGAAAGAGCAGCGAATCATACTCAAGGACAATCAGCATACACAGCATACAGACATTTGTAACATTATTTTTACTATTATAATATTCAAATATGATAAAGCACCTCAAAAAGTTTACATTTTACTGACTAAATCAAGTTCAGACAGAACTTTTTTCCTTCTTCATTCCCAACGGATCAGCCTCATAAAGGTAAAATTAATGAAATGTTCAGGAACAGATATAGAGAAACAGAGAACAAATATACATTTTATAGAGAAACAGAAGGGATTTCAGGGTGCTAGTACACTTTCTGATTTTGTTTCTGCAACCTTTGCTGTGGTTGCGTAGCACAGGAGTCTTGCAAGACGTACAGCAAAAAGTAATGAGTGTGTGTACATCTCTGTGGGTGTGTGTACATGGGCAACCTGGTGTGAATCCACTATATTCCCATCCGTCAGTTTGACATGGCCTGTGAACCTCCTATCCCTCCACCTCACCAGCAGCCCGGTCTGTCCCTGACCTGTGTGTTCTTGCCTCGACCTTGGCTAGGCAGAGATACTCGAGCTGCCAGGAGGGTAACTCGGAGCCTACTTGGGAATCCTATTCACATTCTATTAACTTGCTATACGCAGAGTTATGGCTGGATCACGGATTCCATCAAAAGCAGCATACTGTATAGGATACTTATGTTTGTGTTATTCCTAATAGACGGGGTATAGGAGGAGCAGGTCTATAACATCATGAGCATCAACAAGTGTAGCCTCTCCTCACTCTTTCAACAACTCTATTGCTGCACCTCTGCACATATATGCCCTGATGATCACTGAAGGTCCTCCACTATTAGTGTCATTGACCAAGCATTTGAGGATTTTTCATGCTGTGTTGTTTTTCTTGAATGCAATGGGGAAAAAGGGGGAAAAAAAGAGATATAGGGGCATTTAGTGGCATCTAGTGGTGAGGACAGCATATTGCAACCAGCTGAAATCTCTTCCAGTTAGGATTCCTTCAGTGTTTATTGTTCAGAGGATTTTTAGTTTGAGCTGAATTACCCACAGAGGTATCTGCCTCTACTAAATAAATGGATCAGGTGATTAAAACTGGTAAAGACATTTAATAATACAATTTGACATTAAAAATCAGTTTCTCCTATGCTGTTTGGCACATTGGGGTCAGGGGGTCTATTTTACAAAATTATCATTATATAAATAACACTCTCCTTAGAATAGAAGTATATCATCATCTCCCTTCTAAAAACAGAACTGTCCAGTGTAGTCACCATTGTGCCTGGGTGCATAAGTCGGAAAGTTTTGAAAAACAGACTAATATACTTTTCTTTAATGGAATTTGTTGTCAATAAAAGAAAAATACAGAACACTGCCAGCCTCATCCTATAATTAATTATTTTTCCCAGTGAAAGATCCATTAGAAAACAGTTCATAAGTAGATGTGATGCAGTGTATAGAGAAGCATAAGTTGGTGCTTTTGTGATACAGTAACAGGGGATTGATTTTGGGATATAAATGTATTGTACTGTAGGTGGAGGATGTTCCAGTTTGACATTCACTAAAGGAGAAATGTCAACAGGCCTACCTTAAGAAGAGTTATGGAACCATTTAAAATAACCTGAATCTCTGTACATAGCTTTTCTTATGTACGTTTTACTTATTCTTCTAGGGACCATACTCACTTCAGAGCACTTGTTTTACCAGCTGTGTACTGTATATATATATATCTATATTGTACATATTTACTTCAATTTACTTGGGCACTTTCTAGAGAACTTCTACTTTTCATTCTGTTCAACTTTTTTCTCTGAAGCGAGTTTAGCTAAAATAACTTCTACTTGAGTTTTTTTTTTTTTTTTTTTTAAGGAACTGCTGCTCTTTCTCACTCTGATTTCCTCCAAAGAGTTTTGTACTGAATAACTACATGTGGCTCCCTCTCCTCTACATGTGGTGAGCGTACAACACAGGAAATCCCTGTAGGTTTGCACCCTTGAGGTCACCCGAACAACAGAAGATCAGAACAAGCAGACTGCACACAGGCAGCAGCCCTCTTCCCTCTGTCTCCCCCTCCTGAACAGCCTGCGGCCTCAGGCCAGCAGCCACCTAATTGCTGAGGAGAGGGAGTGCTTCCCTACCTCATTGCCTTGGATGATGTGATAGATCTGCCTCAGGTAGTCGCTGCCACCTGCTTTGTGGCAGACCTCCAGCAGCATCAGGCCTATTTTCTGCTCAGTCAGTTCAGCCACAGCGACTCCGCTCTCCTTCCCTCGCTCAAATACGCTGAGAGAGAAACAGAGATGGGAAAAGGAGATGGAAAGTAAACACAAAGACGGAAAAAAAAATCACAGAGTGGGGCAAAGAGAAAGGAGAGGAAACAGGAAGAGGGAGGGTGTCAGCTTGTGTCTCTACACCACCTCTGGCTGGAAAAGAATATTCTAGTTTGGAGAAGAATTTAGAGTAAAATTTGGAATTTGCAATACACAAGAAAATTAGCTGAAACATGACTCCTGAGTTTTGAATTAATTAGTTTTAGTTTTTAGAGAAATCATTCACTCCAGAGGGAAAATGAACTTAAAATGCAATTCTTGGCAAGAAAAGAAATATCTTTTTGCTTCACTAAACATTCTGAGAAACCATGCAGTCCGGACAAGGCTAACGTGAGTGAGAAATACAAATTACTGAGGGTTAGATAACGAAATAATTTTCACTGTTTTCAATTCCCATTCATGAGATACATAGGAGAATTTTGACCGAAGGATGCTGGTGCACTAAAAGTGATTGGTGTGTGTGTTCTTAAGTGTGGATATGTGTGTGTGTAATTGCGTGTCAAGGTCCTCATGCATGTACAGTCCCCACCCCTGGCAGACGCCCGCATCATTTTCCTGCCCTTCCTGTATGGATGGATATCACACTACCGTCCATCAAACCATCTCCTTCACATACACTTCCTGTCATTGTTCTTTCTCTCTCCCTCTCTTCTCCTTTGTAATTATAAGGTGGCAGAAACGGTGTCGCCTGTCAGACAGCCATTGGCTGCTTGACATTGAGAGTGGCAAAGGAAGAGGAGTCCCCTCTCGTCCGTGTACATCCCCTCATTCTTTTGCCTGGCGGCCCGGCGGTGGTGTTGTCGGCGATGGTGGCTGTGCATCCGTGTCAGCACCTGCGCTGTATCCTTTCCTGTCCATCACTGTGCAGGTGAAGCAGATGATTGGATTCAGTCAGCGGGGTGATTAATGAGGGCCCCTCCGGATTTGGGACAGCCTATCAATCATGTCATTAGGGCCAATGTGCCCTGAAAGAGGCAGACCTCCGCCAAGGAATAACTGCATTCATCTTCATCTGTGTATGCATCCCGTCAGCCCAGCCAGGGTCACCATGATGGAGAACAATAATCTTCTCCTCTACAAATTACTTTGCAAAGACAAGGTGGGTGGCGTTGGGAGGAGGGGGGGGGGTTGTTGCAGTTGGGAAAGGAAGGAGGGAAAGTGGGATGAGGGAACAGAGGTGGGAGGGCTGGCAAGGGGCAAATGTTCTTTGTTGAGGGGTTTACTCTGTATGTGTGTGTGTGTGTGTGTGTGTGTGTGTGTGTGTGTACGCGCAAAATGCCAGTGAGTGGAGTGCCAGTTGTTTTTGGAGTTATTACACCCCTCTCCCGCTCTCTCTCTTTCTGACACTGTATTCTGATTGTTTACAAGCCAGGCCGTCACTTCCCTGTGAAGGTTAGTTTAATGAATAGTAATGATCCCACTGAATGCCTCCGACAGGTGATACATAATCACTCTTCTTTCACTTTTCCACTCAACCCCCTCCCCACCGCTCCACCGCACTGCCCCCCCCCCCACCGTCCCCTCTTCTGTCACTGAAACACACAGCATTTCCTAGAACCGGCCATAATCTACTCACAGTTTTTATTTATTTAATTTCTCTCCTTTTTTTAATTGTACATGTTGTGTTATGGCGCTGACTCACTTTTTTATGAGGATGGATGTAACCAGAGTTTGTGATGATGTAGTGAGCGACCAGAGGCACAATTTCTGGGAACGAGCTACAAAACGGCGAGCCAAAGGTCACAGATCAGCCCAAAGTGAAAGCTGTTTACCCATCACTCCAGGCTGCAGTCCACTCAGTCAGACAGTGTGTCCATCATTCACCACAACAAACACATCTGAGATCCATTGATCTTGATCATGAAGCTCGTCAATGAAAAATGATCGGGATGATACGATACATCAGAATTTGAACGCTCAATTAAAAAAAAGCATGTCTAAGCTGCGTTCTTTTTCATTGTTTTATTCAGCATTTATATTCAATGTCAAGTAGCTGAATATGACATCACTCAGTCACATCAGTCTGAACCTCCTCCTTCATCAGCCCTCAAAGTCTATCTAACTATTGATACATCATAAAACTTATGTACTGGGAAATTCATTTTATAAAAAGCTGTTTTTACGATTAAAGTGATCTAAATAAAAGGATACCGCCTTTTTTGCATGGTGTGCATGAATAATCAATACAAACAGATTCTAATGATGGATTATGTGCATAAAGCATTTTCCTGAATGCATGAAAACAGCAATATAAACTACATCAATACCATTCTGACCTTGACCTCCTGCTGAATCCCCTCAGTTGACCTCTCACCTGTCTGAGCAGAGCTTTCGGGCCTTCTGCAGCTGCATACTTGTCCACTTGGGTCTTTTTTCCTCCAGAGTCTGCAGCACTTTGTGTACTGTAGGTTTGGGAACACCCTGACAGACAGATGATTAGTTGGCAGACATCAATATGATGAAATTATAGCATTAATATACAATTTCAACCATAAAAGCCTAGTATAGTGTTCTACCATGCCCTAATCTGTACACCCCTACTTATTAATATTGATAGTATTGTTATTATTACTTAGACCTTAGCCCATACCTTCTGTTGAATGCCCATGGTAGCCTGTAGGCACTCAGCCAGCAGGGACAGGGGCTCCTTTGCCCCACGGTCCAGGGCCAGACCACTGATCTGCTCTAGTGTGTCTGAGTCCTCTAGACCCTGGATCAGACAGCCTAACAGGGCCCAGAGTAACAGGCCCATTAAGCGCAGCTGCCGGGTATGCTGGGAGAGGTGCTTCTCTGCCACTTGGAAGAGGAAGCGGACAGAGAGAGGCACGGACGCTACGGCCAAGGGCAGGTTGGTGAAAATGAAGGACAAGGCTTCGATTGTTCCGGATATGACAGCTGGAAAGAGAAAAATTGTTAGTTTTGGAATACAAGCCTAAATATTTTAAAGTTCACTTGAAAATGTGACACTCAGTCTGTGCGTACTCTTAACAGAAGTATCTTTTCCCCGTGCTTCCTGTGGTGTGTAGTTCCACTCCTTTGGTATTTTAGCCAGGATACTTTCTGGTACATTTTGCTTGAACAAGGCTCCACTGGGCTCCTCTGTGGTCTGCCAACCCATCACCATGGAGACCAAGTGAACTAGGAGGCTGTTGATAGACTTGGTGACCACCGCCCGGATACAGCTGATCACTATAGGTACAGCCTGCGTTGTGTCTGACAAAAATGGCAAATAAATACAGTAGGTAATGGAGGGTGTGTGAATATCAAATTGAACACATATGACCTTACAACTTCTATCACTGATTTTAATGCTGGAATAAAAATAACGCATTAAGTCAATGTCAGGCTGTGACTAGTGTGGTTCTGTAAGAAGGACTGAAGCCAGTGAACAAGAAGAAACCCAGTTTGCAGGATGCAAAATGCCAGACCTAAACTGACTCACATAAGATATGTGTAAAGTATTATTGTCTATGTAAGCAGCCTTGCAATGCATTTTGGTAGTGTAACGTATTCCAAGAGATGGGGCGTCCACTCATCATTTGCATAAAGTTGAATCTAGGCTGTTTTATGCAATTCAGGGGTGTCTGGTGCTAACTGCTGCCACTTGAAACTACTATAAATCTTCTAAACTAACCATTGTCAATCTAAATAGAAGACAGATCAGCAAATGCATAGCTTATTTCTCTCCTCCAATATTTTCGGAAACACATTTTGGTAAACTTTTTTCGTAATATAGGAGAACATTTCTAAGCAAGCTGCCATGCCTTGTGACACATGTATCATGTCCAGTGCTGGGAAGCAGCACAACCTCTAACTTTATTCATGTTAAATATAAAGTTTTTCAATATATTTTTCTAAAGGTTAGGATTTGATAAGTGTTAACCTCCTTCTGCTCCATTACAGACATGAAATACTTATGTTGTTTACTGATTATGTCCGCTGGATATTCTGGTGTTGTTTTCGTACTTATACTTTTTATTTTTTTTATTTTGCATGTTCAAAATAAAAACTTAGATTTACAAAAAAAAATTAAAATAAACTTATGTCTAACCACTGATGTGCCGTCACTTTCTTTTTAAAAATGTCTCAGACCAAGATTACTTAGATGAAGATTTTGATAAGCAGAAATGCTTACTGGTACTCCAAACACCCTATTTTTAAAATGATCTTAAAAGCAGACATGAAGTATAAAGAAGTCTCTTAGTGCATAATAAAAAATTAAGACCTCCAACTGTATGTAGTTTTATCACTACATCAAGTCCTCAATTATTAAGGGCTGGACTTGTAAACTTGTCAGAAACCTGCAGACATGCCATATAATTGACATAAAAATGAAGGGTAGATGAAATTTTATGATTGCTACCAAATTAGAGTGGGTTACATGCTACAGTCCACCTCACACTCAGTCTGTGTGGCAAATGACTCCACTTTTCAGACAATGAAAAAACACAGAGATGTGAATAGCTTGCATGTCCACAGAGCGTTAAGGGATTCTGCTGAAATATCTCCACTAAAAGCGAGTAATGTCAAGTTAAATTCAGATGTTCTCGATCAAACCCAGGTGGCCCGCAGTAGAAATCTTACAACCTTCTCCAGGTGCACTATGTCTTCCGTCGCTCTGCCCTTTCATATCCCGCGCATATTGATAGCAGAGCAGCCACAGCATGAAGTTGTATGGCACCCATAAACTTCCTACAGCGTCGGCTGTAAAACCAAAGGCTACAACAGAGAGATATAGTGCTGTGACGGCACTCGAAGCGCACTGAAATCTCCAGGGACGCCTAACAAATGTGTGACCTCAGACCCGTAGAAAAAGAGGGGAGCGGAACAGAAAATGATATAGCTTTTCGGAGAAGAAGTGCTCAGTGGAAGGTGAGACCTAGACCTATTTTTCAAAGTCACTTGGTTCTCAGACTTTATACCGCCCGCTACTGTATTGACTGGTGTATTGATTCGAAACAACCTGCTACCGTGTGATGAAACATCAGTGTAAGTGGAGAAATAGTGAAATTCTAAACCCAATCTACGAAAGTTAACTCAGTGAACAGTTTAAATAGAAATGGGGGCACCGGGGGTATCCTGTAACCAAAGTTATATTACAAAGATTTGGCACAGTCCAATAATTAAACTAATTACCCTGTGAGGATAAATGATGATTGGATGACTTTGAGAATTTCTCTCTGGCTCACTCTATCTCCTTTTCGTTCTTTCCCTCTGTCGACCCCTCCCTTGCTCTGTCTCCATCCAAATACTCTTCTCCAATCACCCTAATTTATGCTACAATAATTACCACTCACCCAGGATATAAAAATCACCACCAAAAAGGGCTCCATACTCCACAGGAGTTCTGATTAAGCTCTGTATCAAAGCTTGTACCAGAGAGAGGCGGAAAGAAAGGAAGAGTTGGGGAGTAATTGCAGTCTCTATAACAGCATATTAAAGCCATGCTTCGGCTCACGTGCATGCAATGTCAACATTGGCCCTTTTGAGAGATGAGCTATTCAATGCAGGCAGATAAACTCTTATTTTTAGAAACATATCTAAAATATTATGAGAAAATGTGGGTAAATCTTTATATCAGTCACATCACTTTCCTGTCATACAAGCATTTAACAATTAAGACTGAATATCTTTGGAGGTGACAGCTTTAACAATCAGTTTTCCAATTAAACATAAAATGAGAATGATACTGACTAGGTATTTAATCACATAGAACTAGAATGATCATGATGATGGAATAACATTAAAATTTCTATGTTTTATCATTATTTACTTATTTATTACTTATCTTGTAGTATAGAATAGATAAACAGTACAGTATCCTGCCCTGTAAAGCCAAGCTCTGAACCTATCATCTTTCGGTTTGACAATGGTAAGCCTCTATGGTCACACACTGAGCGAAATTAACACTGAATATTTGCCTCCTATTCACCTCTATCCAATGCAAGCAGAGGGGTGAATAAAACTTTCTCTTCCAGGGACGAAGCTAATTTCCATCTTTGCATCGCATGGAGTTGAACATTGGTAAATTTGGGCCAGCAAAGTCGCAGCTTAAACCAGTAGCAAAGTATGTGTAGAGGACACATTGATTGTTTTCTGCTTCTTACCCACCTATATACTGACTGATGTTGGCCATAAAAAAGACAAGCTGGTTTAAGGTTGTGCCATTTTCTGGGATAGCACAGGCATGACCCACCCAACTTTACCTTTGATTGCCGAGTACTTGTTGCCTTTATTGGTAGGACTAGTTAGGTTTTGGCAAGAGAATTGAGATTGGTTAGAATTAAATGATCAGAGTCAGAGTGAAGCAAAGTAGAATGGGTTATGTCTCTTCAAACTGGCTGCCCCTGCTTTAGAAAGCAGATATCCAGGCCAAGACTTTCTTTTCTGTTTTGGCTAATCTCTAACAGTTCCTTATATGAATGCATATACAATTTTTAAATCTCATATACAGCTGAATAGCCGATGGCTGTTTACCTGCTGCTCAAACATGATTGGTCAGTACTACTTGGTCGACATATGGAAACCCGAAATATTGTTTCTTTGCCTACAGTTTCAACATACATATGCAGATATCTGTTCTTAGAAATTACTATAAACCAAATAGCACAAAGCTAACAAGCAATGAAAACATCAATGTTACTCTCAAAAGCAGATTCTTATCCTAAAAAATCAAAATATCATTAAATACTACGGAAGTATATCATTGTTTATTAACATGAAAACATTGGGTTTCAAACACACAATGTAGGGAAGTGCACAGGACTACGATTTTCAATAGCACCATAGCTTTTAGGGTTACTCTGTATTCTGTAGTAATGACTCCTGAACTACAATATAACACAGCAGCTGATTGCTACTTTACCTGGCAGTGTATAGAGATGTTCCCATATGTGCGCCCTTTCCAGGTAGGGTTGAAGGAACTGAGTCAAGGCCTTGGGAACATTATTTAGGCAACTAAAGAGGTTGAACAATGCGACTATGAAGTCATCCCCTGCTTTGCGGCTCTCTGTAGACATTTCTGAGTAGCTCTCCTGGCAAAAATCTGAGAAAAATAGAGTCGGTCTGAGTCAGTGAGACACTTCTGTGCACAATACAAATAAATGTGTGGGCAATCCAAATGTCAATGAATTTATGAAATCTTGATATTCACGAATACTTGACACACGCAACAACAGGATACACAAAGAGGAAAAGAGGCCGACTCACGAGCACAAAAAACTCTCAGTTAGGGGGTGTGTAGGTGAGCGTTAAATCGGACTGCTTTTTGAATTACGATTAAAAAGTATCAACCTTATAGAGGTAGGTAGTGAAAGATATAAAACTCTATCCAACGAAGCAGCATCTTGATTTCTTTGCACAAAAACACATTGGAAAATGTCAAGGCTGCCCAACCTGACACATGTTAACAGAAAGGGTGAACAAAAGGCATTGTGAAATAGAAGGGGAAGAAAAACCCACATCTGTGTTAGATGGAGGGAAAAAAAACAGACCAGAAAAAAAAAACAGAAAAAGGAACAGATTTCAAAGCCCCCACAGCACATGGAGACAGGAAGTGAAAAGGAAGAGGTTTTGACAGGGTGTCCTTGTGGGGGTTGCTGTCTGAGCACAGGGCTGTGGATGGAGGTGTGTGTGCGTGTGTAAACCATATGGATGTCTATATATGCGTTTTGTGCACTTGCAAGTGTGTGTGTGTTAAGTTGACAGGGGTTGCTGAGGAAAGGCCCATTGCTCCAGAGGTGGCAGACATCCAGCGGTCTGTCAGTCTGCTGTGTGGGAGATGACAGCTATTTGAATAGGAGAGTGTATGCAACGCAGCAGTCAATGAGGGGGCGCTGTGATGGAGGGCAGCGCGGCTTCCATCTGACTAATGCTGGACTATTTTAAAATGACAGCGCTGAATTAGCTGCTGCATTACGGGGACGGTAATATCAGCCGCCTTAATAACAGGCAGGTAGGAAGCACTGCCACCACTCAAGGTCCTGGTGAGAACTGATAGCACTTATCTCCCTGTCTCTATCTCTGAGTCTCCCTCTACATCTCTCTCCTTTTCTTTCACAATAACACATCTAAGACATGCACTCCAAAGTGGTCAACCAACCTGACCTACAATCAGTCTATTAGGCGCCATAATGTGGGTTACGCCAGCATCTTGTTCTCTCCATGTCTGGTAATTGGTCCTTAAGGGGAAAGTGTTCTGGATATCACTGCTGTGGCTGCAACGGTCCAAGGAAACAGGGGGCGACTAACATTAATTTCCACTTGGGGTGCTGGAGAGCATGGCAGGTTAACTAGGTGCCTTTTAATAATGATCCTATTATGAAGCAGCAGATGACTTGAGAAAAACTGATGACAGTGCGCTGGCACATCTCTGTGGAGTTTCCACTACCGCTGCAGCGCACAATAATTCCAGTGGGTTTGTGTTTCTATGTCGATTTCTCGGTTGCTTTTCCTATTTTCCCTCACTCTCTCTCCCTCCCTCTCTGTCTCTAAGCTTATCCAGCCTTGATACATCGCCAATACATACACCTGTTTATCTTCCGGACAACCAGTCAACCAGTCACAAGGGCCCTCTCTGCAAACCTCTGTAATTGGAAACAGACACGCTGATGATAATAAAAGGGCTATGTGTGTATAAGTGTGTGTGTGTGTGCACCTGGAGTGGTGTATCTTCTGATTTAGGGAGAGTTGTGCAAAAGCAAAAAACTGTTTTTGTAAATGTGGAGGAGGTGTTATCCCTCTGCAAACAGTCACATTTTCAAATTGTCAGACAGGGGGAAAGTGATTCAGTTTGGTAGCTAGCTCTCTCGCAAGTTACTGTGCTTTGATAAAGCAGAAATACTGTATTGTAAAATGTGTCTGAGGGTAACGACAGTGATGTCAAAGTGCTGTTAATGAAACAAAGTTAGTAATATCAGAAGACATTCACTGCTAGTGTCCTACTGTTCAGACAGAAGCTGATTTTAAAAGGGAACCACCTAATTAGGAATTCCAAAGTGTTATTTCCATGGCCTAGGAAATTCCAATTAATACTTTTAAACACAAGCTACTGTTAAAGAAAAAGGTCAGACAAGTCTAAAACTTGTGATCTCATAGGGTATAAAGTGTTGTACTGCTCCATAGACAATGACAGGGCACCTGAGTTTGTGGACCCACTGAATACTTGTTTTCTTTTTTTTATACCCAAAGGAGTTTTATTCTATTGTAGTGTTCACAGTCGTGAAACAGAAAATGTACCTAAATACTCAGAAAATCCCTGTTTTGTCCCTATTCAAATTTTAGCACTCTCGTTTCTGGATTTGGGAAAGAGCTGTTCATTTTTAGGTATATTTTTGGACTGTCTAAGACCATAACAATAAAATGGGTGAAATTCCCCTTTAACAATTAATTTAAAGGAACACTGTGTAAGATTTAAGGGGATTTAGTGGCATCAGTGAGGATTGTAGATTGAAACTTAGCTGAAAACTTTCCCAGTCAGTTCTGACTTCATTTTTTCAGGAGGTTTTTTTTTTTTTTTTTTTTTTTACCAGAAGCCAACTTTTCCATTTTCCATGAGCCATTTTCTCTCCAGAACAAACAGATCAGGTGATTAAAACTAGTGAAAACAATATATAAAAAGTTTAAAGTTTGTTAAAAATGTACTGCTTTTCCAACACTCATCGCAGAGGTGCTGCTAACGGTGGTCAATGTGAAAAAAAGAATGGCCTGTTTTTGAGCCAGTGTTTGGTTTGTCTTTCTTGGGCTACTGTAGAAACACAGTAATGTAACATGGTGATCTCTCTAGATGATGACCTTCTCCCTATGTAGATGTAAATGGCCAACTCTAACGTAACAAAAACATGACGATTCTTATTTGTAGGTGTTTATGCACTAAAGGAAACATACTTATTATATTATATTCGATTTATATCTCCTAAATCCTAAACACTGGATCTTTACACACTAAATTTAATTGAATTGGATAGAGCAAAGCTCAACTGAGGCAGTTTGTGACTCTTTTTATTTCCATTTATTAGTAAGTAACACTTGAATTTTTATCAAAATTGCACAAAGAAACACCTCTGAATATCCATATATGGGGAAGTGAAGTGGCTTATGGGAGTGTAGGCGTTCAGTCAAGCTGTTCCTTCTGTCTGTCTGCTTCCTGGTTAATTAGCCCGTCACCGTGATAACACGCGAGAGTCAGCGCTTCCAGCGTTGATTTACGGCAGCGTGCGGGGAGAAGCATTGCAGAGCCTCTGAGCCAGCCTCAGACCGAGCGAGAGAACGAGACAGTGAGAGTTGTTATTAATGAGGTCGCTATAATGTGAATTAATGTGCGAGTGCACAACAGTCTTTAAAGGTTAGACTGTTGCCAGTGTGGAGGGGAGAAGAAGGAAGGGAAAATCTTTAAAGGTCAGCGTGTGTGCTCCGCCTGGGCCTGTTGAGTGTTTATTACTACTCTCTATTGATTTAGTGATGATGGTGACCAAGGTGAAAATGATGATGATGGCAAAGATGCTGATGATAACTTCATAAAATGGATAGAGCTCATCTAAGGTCTGTATAACTCGCTTAGGATCTTAAGCACCATAATTAAGGCACTGGTAAACAGCTTCCCACTCATGGCCTCTGCGGGATAGACTCTGTAGGTCCAGCATTATACAAATTGGAAATATTACAGAATTAATGAAAGTAGCCGAAGGATTGACAGCTAAGCATGTACAACACACATACACACACACTGTGCCCTTTATCCATTGACGCATACCAATCTGTGTACACTAAAAAAAAAAAAACTTACGAGAGTTTTCCAGGAGTATTCTAGGCAGGTGACAGTCTCCGTACAGCAGCATTCGCAGTAGCAACCTGGGATTGTGTTCAGGGTCAGAGGTCAGCAGCCTCAGCTGACATGCAAAGGCCGCCTGGCCCATAAGGCCATCTCTGAGAGCAGAAAGAAGAAAAACAAAGTTGACAGTTCTGCAGTGTCAGGTGAGCGTACAGATAGCAGTCCATTTAGAAAGAGACAACAACGGAGCATCACAGCATCACAAGTGAAAGACAGGGACTGAAATCACAGTTGTCTTAGATGACAATCAGGAAGGAGAAAGTGTTTATGTTACAATGGTAACTTCCTTCAATGTCACTCACTCCAGATATGAGCTTAGTCTGCAAATGCCTTCACTCTCGCTTACTTATAGTGAGCACCGGGAAGGAATTAGCTCTAATCTTGGCCAGCTAAAACCAAATTAACATTTGGGAGACAGCCAAATACATGAATATACAGCAGTACCCCCCTCCTACATCTTTTGTATAACCAAGAGGCTGCAGCCAGCTGTGGGTAATGAGCCGTATCCTTGCTGTGTGTGTGTGCGCAAGTGTGTGTGTGTGTGTGTGTGTGTGTGTGTGTGCACCCTTCAGAGCCTGCGCTTGTGGTTATGTACGTGTGCAAGCGTGAGGGCATGCTGACATGTGTGTGTGCCTGCATATTACTTTATACATCTCAATAAAAATCTAATGGAAGGAATGGACAGAGTTTGTCTGAGGAGCACGAAGGCGGGAGGGAGTACAGGGGGTGTCTGCCCAGAAATTAACCATTCCATTTGAGCCAGAAAGCTGAAGCAGGGTGCACCCTGCTGCTTGACTGAGGAAAACTATGCCTCAGTCTGACAGTGCAATTTATGATGTCACTAGGACTGCAAATCCAGAAGAAATCCTCTTTTAACTGCTCTGATAAATCTACCCGGCTACAGCGCAGGGTCAGCTTACAGAACCAAGACACACACACACATTCTCTCTCACAGACACACACATGCAAAGGCACAAAAAAAAAAAAAAACCCAAAGCCTTAATGTGTGCAAATTCAGAAACACACATAAGGCCAGAAAACATAACTTCAAATGCTTTCTTTATAGCCTGTTATGCTAGATGATTTATTTATGTGCTTTGTGATTTTATTATTGTTTTATTTAATAACCATAACAATGGGTTTTATTTTAATAGGCTGGGGAGAGATCTGGCCACAGAGGCTGGGTGCAGGATGAAGGACCTGTGGATCTGGCCCTGGGCCACTGGCAGGGCCCCCTGGCGCCTTCACATGCAGGCAGGAGGTGGGAGCAAAGAAATAAAGAGGTCATAAAAATAAACTAATTTCAGCTCTCCAATACTTAGGAGAAGGAGAGCTGGGGTTAGTTTGATTTGTGCTACATCAGCACGCAATGACATCACCTCTGGCAGTGAGGGAGATGAGAGGGGAGGAGGGTGGAGTCAGGGGTGAAGGGGGGGCGAATGATTGACTGCACCTTGGAGGTCACAACAGTAACTGGACACACATGTATGCAGGCATGTACACATTTGCGCACACATCATTGTGTACTCTGTTGACGCCTCATGTGTAAAGCCCTCAGCAACCATCAACATAAACAAAATCAGTGTCAGCGGCTACGGTAGTTTATTTATTATTTTATATTTTTTTTCTTTCCCAGCTTGCATCTGTGTTATATTACCTCAGCAACTCCAGCTCGAAGCCCTGAGCAATGGCTAAGTCTGGTTATATATCCGCACATACAGTGTGCGTCTGTAACTCACACACACACATATGGTTTTCTACACAGTGGGTGGAGGTGTGTGTGATGGCTTAGCATACCAGACTGTGCGAGTATGCAAGTTTGTGTGTGGACATGCTAATGTGTACCTACTGTATGATGGGTGATGGATGGTATGATGGGTGTATTTTACATACCGTACAGCGTGCTCTGTGAAGAGGTCAGGGTTGATAGCATTTAGCCAGTGGACAACATGGCTGTCAGGCTGCTGTGGCGCAGAATCTTTCTCAGGATTAATCATAAATATCCTGGAGGAGGAGATTGAGACAACATGTGGCCATTTTAAACAATCCATTTTCAATTTACAAATGGTACTTCATACTTCTTCAGGTATTGATTATCACAAAACAAATGAATGTGCAAATTGTTGAAAATATACTTTTTATTTATTTCTTATTATAGTATTTTTTACAGTGTACACAGCGGGCTGTGTCTTCAATAAGGAGACAAGACTAGTTGAATAGTTTCATTTGAAAAGCAGAACATTTAGGTGTGCATACATTATATTTTACTTTAACTTATAGGTGAAATCAGGACTTCGAATCCAATTTTCAAAGTCAACGTCTGGCCTGTTGTTGCTGCACGGCAATGGTGTGGAAGAATGCACACTTTTGCAGCAATGCAGACAGCTGCTTGGAAAAGCGATAATTTTCCTCGTGACATCAACACACCAACATGCCAAAGAGCTGCTGGGTGACTGGCTGTACAACTGACAAAACTATACAACTCCAAGTCTGTAATTTTACATCATACCAGTTGAGGAATTGCAAAGAAAAAAGTGGCTGGCGGCCATCAAGAAGGCTCATGTAACACCCATGGGACTATGGGTCAAATCACACTTATGTCTGCTCTACCGATATCATAACAGGTGAGAATAAATAAACAAATCTATATACTAATAAGTCATACAATAGTGAAACTGTTAGATCATGTGTTTGGTCTTGCATTTTGGTGGTCATAATAAGATCAGTGCACCTTCTCTTCCACGTCTTGCCTTAGAATCACAAAATTGGGCTTCAAAATAATGAAATGCCATATGGGCCTCAATATTCGGCGATCAAAATGTAACTAAACATTGCAACATTAAAAAGAAGAGGGAAAACTGAAGCTCACTCAAGATTTTGTATTGTACAGACCACAGAAATCACATCACTTCTGCCTCAAACAAAGATGGCAGCGACATTGTGACATCCAATTAAAAAAAAAAAAAATCCATGTTTATACATAGCCCTGGCTCTGTAAATGCAAAACAAACTAAATGGCTTGCATGGTTTTTCTCCCACTTCCACAGTGTTGCCCACGAGGAACAGAGGTACACCATGATAGTAATGAAAGGTAAATAACATCGGAGATACCGGTATTACCGGAGCTTCTGAAGGAGCCCTGACGGGAGGGGTGTATTTGTTTGGGTGTTGAGTTCCAATAACAATAGACTTTCTCCAGAAAAGCAGACACCACCTTTAAGCTTGAAGAACAAAAAGACAGTGTGCATACCAACCTATAGAGCAAAGATAGGGGTGCTGTGACAATGACGAGGACTGTCAGGAGTTGCTCACACAGGCTGTGGATTTGGTACGGCCAGTCTGATCCACCCGCTATTACTGCAATAGCTGCAGAAGGATTGGAGTGCACCAAGGCCTCGGGACTTCCACACACACTCCCCATCAGCTGCTCCACATACAGCAACACGGCTGTGATGTCACATCTTGGACACAGAGGAAAGAAACAGAGAAGTGAATGTATAGATATAAACAGAAAAGATGTAATGTGAGGGAATTTGTGGGAACACAAAGAGACAGAAAGACACTAAAAACAAACATCCCTGTCTTCAATGGTTGACATCCACCATTACATCATGACATAACAGCCTTATTGCAGGCAGCCAGACAACAGACCCTCCTGGTGATTTTACTGTTGGAAAGCTCACTGTACAAAGGGCTTTGGATTTCACAATAAAAGTCATTGCTTTCACATTTATACGCCCCTAAATCTGTTTCCTCAATTGGTCGGGGAGCGCTGCTCATCATCTCTCATCTCCTCATGCTTGCTCTTCCCATGGCCTAAATTGTTATTAGACACACACAGAGATGGACTGATACAGGAGAGGTGAAGTAGCATAAGAGTACCCATGTGAGTGCTATACACATAGGAAACTTGGAGGAGCTTTGAAAAGCCATCTGTTTAGGCTAGCCTTACACTTTACAACTGTCCCTCCAGAAACACATGTATCTCCAGGCAACATAAACCAGGCTTTGTGTTGACATCCTGCGGTGCTACACATGTACTGTATAATGCACTTCATCTTTGTCACTCTTTCATCCTCTTGCCGTGTGTTACAGTTTAGCCTGTTCATTGTCATCATTCAGCTATCAGGCGGAGAGGATGACCCTTGAGTCTGTACAGAGAGCGTGCCAATGGCATGCTAACACTACGTCAGACCACCTCCACCATTGGACCCAAAGGAGCTGAGGGAAACTAAGCCAACAGTGAGAGAGGTTAAACCATTTAGAGCTGTGCCTAGAAGTTCTGACGTAATTTATGATACCATTACGTATACCCAAGTCTATATTTATATACAGTTTATACCAAAGTCTTCATACATGTTGGCTGTACATGTGTGAAAAAGATCATGAGCGATTTAAAAGCATTCCTATAATCTATACTTATTGGGAATAGTCAGGAAAACCACAAATTAGATAGAATTTGATAGAAAGCAGTATTAACAGGTACAAAGTTTAATCTTGACCTTGAAAACAGCAATTGAGAAAACAATGGTATATTTTGATCAAATCTCAACACCTTCAGTAGCAGATAATAATCCTGGTCTTTTGGATCAAAGGTATTCTGATCCTACTAAAAAGTTTTGAGTCCATACTGAAGGGTTCAGTCCGGATCAAAACCAAAACTGGTTTACGTCACCTAATCTGATTTCAGAATCCTTTCTTTTTCTTTTGAACAACCAGTTTTCAAGATTTGATCAAATCCAAATCCAAAATCCAGTCGGATTGCTTCTGCAAAACTGGGAAGCTGACGGTGTTCATGTTGGTCTACATCTTTATACAGACCTGCCTAATAACAGTGCTGCTGCCATCTTTGGCAGTAATTTTGGATTTATGCCATCCTAGCTTGGGAAATCCCAAGCTAGGATGGCATAAATGTGATGTGATAAAAATAAATAAATCAATTAAAAAAATAAAATTTTAAAAATAGATTTTTTAAAAATTCTATCCTAAGATATGATATGTTTTTCTCCCAAATGCAGTCAAGAAACCTGTTTCTGTAATACAAAAACAAAAAATCCTAAATGTCATCCTAAACTGACATAATATAGGATTTCAGACATTGGACTTTTTGTTATGAGGCCCCTGACTACATTTTGGATGTTATTTTAGTATAGCCTCATTTATATTAAAAACAGTGACAAGAAGGCCAGTATGGCACTTGACAGCTGTACTTGCTACCTGATTTGCAGGTGTCTCTTGTATGAAGGACGGGCTCTGGCATATCTTTGCACCAGCAGCTGTAAAGTCTCTGACAGCACCTGGCCAAGCACATCCTTGGCCAACTCTGCCGGAAGGAACGCCCACAGGTCGCTACGGAGCCCACACAGGAAGTAGAACCACATCTGCACAGAGAAAGAACAGCGCTCGCCCTGTGGAAGAAAGTGGTGGATGGCAGGGAGGAAGGGAGACAGAGAGGGGGGTTGCAGATGATGAAGACATATTGTGATATGGATATTGACAGTGAAGCAAAAACAGAGAAAACCAAGAGGTGAAGGAGATAAAAATAGAGAGAGAGAAAAAGAGAGTGAGAGATGGAACATGAAGGAGAAGAAAGCGAGAGACAGAGGCAGGTCTGTCAACACCAGGATGTCTCTGTGGTCACGCCACCTGCACTCTGCACCTGGGTTTCTGTCCCCACTGGGATTTTAGACCGCTTTAAAGTCCTGAACTGGAGAACACATCACAACAAGCACACACTTGCACGCACATAGACGTACAGAGAGAGAAAGAGTGAAGGGGAGAAATCGAAAACTTCTTTAAATAAAGTGAGCAAAGACAAGCAAGAGTGAGAGGGAAGACAGACAGAGACGGGGAGGACAGATGGAGGAAAACAGATTAGTATCCTGGCTTCCAGCAGCCTGGTTTAGATATGGAAGAATGAATTCATTAAACCTTTCTCTTCTACATCTCCTCGCCCAAACTCCTCATGTTTAACCTCCAAAAATAAAATGCACCAGCCAGTTGCGATGGCAGACATTTTTTTTTAAATTTTTTTTTTGGCTAGATGAAGGTGGGGCAAATCCAATGTCAAAATTTTAATATAAGTAATACCGTCCTCTCAACAAACAGAAATAATACTCAAGTTGAGATGATTACTTTAGGATGATTGCAATGACTCCCTTTTCACGCGTAACAACAAGCGCAGCAGACGCGGATGGTCTATTACCCACACACCGGTCCCTAAACCCTGCGCATTTTAAATAATGTCTCACATTTCTCACACACACTCACACGCACGCACAATGAGAGAGGGAGAGAGATTTATAAAGAAATTTGAATATATTTAAACTCACTCGCTCTCGCAGGTGGAGGAAGCTCCTCCCTGTCCTGTCCCCCCTCAGGTGTGGATGAAAAGTTAACCAACATGCACATTTTCTGTATGTTGGCGTTTGGAAATGAAACGGTCCATTTTGACATTTCAATTCTCCGATTTAAGTGCGGTTAGCAACTAGCTAGTTTTGACGGAGGTAAACCCTAAATGTTAGCTGGTAGAGGCGCACGCGAGTGACGTCAGTGACGTAACGTGTACGAGCTTTGATCTTACGTTGATGACCAACCAGGAAATTTAATGAATGAGGGGCGATTCTGCTCCTGAACTCGGATCAGTTTAATGTGCACGGCACTGCATTACGCTGTTAGGATGCGGGGACGCTGCCGGACATTGTCAGCGGGAGAACACAGTGTACAGGCAAACAGAAGAAAATTAAAGGAGTTGATATGGTACCTTTCTTGGTTGTTCAATGGTAGGGCTAAGGTGGGGCTAAGGCTATTTCTGGTAGGGCTGTAGGCCAAGCAAGCCCCACCCTGCCGTCGCCTACGGCTCCAGCGGATGGTGCACATGTGTGGTGGAGATACTGACACATCCAAAACTTCCTTTCATCCTCGACTTATCATAACCCACACTCCTCTTCTCATTTTCTTCCTACTTCACCTCATCTATGTCGTATTTTACTTCTCTCTTTCCCCTCCCTCCCTCTCCTCCCCGGAGCCAGTCATTTAGGGATCGGTGGTTGATGGGGAGCGTGACCGAGCTCTATGTCCGGGATTAGGCCGCCATCCTCCGCCTGTGGACTCAGCAGAGCAAACGCAGACACAGACGTTGGATCCGAACCAAGAGCAGCCACAACTGCATGTGTGGTTGGACTGTTTAATCCGTTCATTCGAGTCAAACTTTATTTAACCAGCCAGGTCAACTATGAACAAATTCCAATTAGAGATGAAGTCCTGGCAGCAGGGAGTACTGAATCTGGGATGGGGAACTAAGGATGGAATAAAACTGGAAACTCATAACGGCATTTTTTTTTTCTTAAATGCAATTTAATGTTTGGCTCTGAAGGCAAAATCCAGACAAGGAAGGTAGCCAAGGTCACGCTCTGAACTCCTTTGATCGCCTTTACTGACCTCATGTGCTGTTGTTATAGCATATTAAATATTTCTCTGCCAACAACTATTCATGTGTCAATATCAATATAAAATAACAAAAGGAAGGAAAAGAACGGTCTTTTTGGAGCTGCGCTGTGCTGTGAGGAAGCAACGACACAGGGCTGGGGATCCAGGAGATGGAAACCTTGTGCATATACAACAGACATGAAAAACATCGTTACATGCACACACACACACACACACCAAATGAAACGCACATCCTGAGATGCTGCTGCACACCCACACATGCATTCATCTGTACAGATGCACACCGGCATGCTTGAACAAAAGCACACACCTGCGCACAGCAGGTCTGTCTGACACCAGTGACCCGGGGAAGGAGGGAGGAACAAAAGGAGAAAAAAAGGCAAAAGCAGGGTAAAGTATGAAAGAGAGAGGAGGTTTAGATTGGTTTAAGGGCATAAAGGTAGGAGAGTTTCAGAGGCCCTATGCTGTTTCCAGACAGTCCCAGTGTAGACTGCAGACTTCAGACAGCTGAATCCCTGGAGCCCCTGGGGCAGCATGGAAGCCACAGATGTTCTCAGGGAGCTCAGAGTAGAAGACTTGGTTAGAAGAGGGAGAGTGGGAGGTAAAGGTGTATTGTGGGAATGAAAATAAGAGGCAAGAAAGCTCCAGAGTATAATTCCTAGAGTTCCTCACAATCTATGAGAAAAAAAAGCCTACGAAGACACGTGGCATTAGAATTCCCACTTTCTCACAATGAAAGAAGTGAAATCAACACCAGACAATACTGCAGGTGTTTTATGTGTTACTGTCTTTTTGGTTTGGGGGTAAATAAGTACTACTAAAATAGGTGCCACTTACATACTTTAAATGCCAGAAACTTCAATTCAGATAAGTTTAGGAAGGCGGTTAAATATTTTTTTCATCATTTAAGAGTTAACATAGTGTAGTGAAGTCTTTTCAAGGTGTCTTGGGGGGAAAAGAGAATTCCACCAGATAGATTTT
Organism: Plectropomus leopardus; assembly: GCF_008729295.1. Taxonomy (NCBI): domain Eukaryota; kingdom Metazoa; phylum Chordata; class Actinopteri; order Perciformes; family Serranidae; genus Plectropomus; species Plectropomus leopardus. Next base: position 15,042,845 of record NC_056468.1, on the reverse strand, counting down.
AGGGAAATGAAAGGATAGTACCTCGTAGAAGGGTTTGGGGTCAGCCCAGTGATGACTCTCTGCATCTTGAAAAATGCAATTGGAGCAAATCTGGATACAGTAACTGGTCAGCTGGTCTCTCAAGGCCTCCACCGCATCTTGGTACTTCTGGATAGGCAACAGGGTCAGGGGTCTGGGCACGGAGGAAAGAAACAAACCTTTAAAAGAGATGACAGAAAATACATGCTACGTATGATATATTAAGAAAGAAGAAAAGAGCAGCTGAGGTCAAAAGTGTGATACTGTACATTCAGGGAGCCATCAAACAAACATGAGGTGAGATGATTAGATGAAAGAACTGATGATTTATTCCAAATGTTCAGTGCGACATTTCATATCCTTTAAATCTGCCTGCCTTGATACTTTCCAGAGCGAGGCGAGAGTTTAACAGGGGTGCAGGAGGCTTAAAGCCAGGGGGACTGGATGGTGTAGAGAGAGGGAAGTGCTTTATGACCGGAGGGGGCACGGTGCAAGTGCAGGTGGAGGGGTGCACGGGGCCAGAGGTGGGACAACAAGAGCACCGAGGGCACCAGGGATACCTTTAGAGGGAATGTGTGGAGAGCAGAGGTTAAGGGGGTATTAAGGGGCATAAAACTCACCAGATGTAGACACAATGTGGGTGTCATTACCTCCTGCCAATCACTTATACTCTTTTTTTTTAACTCTCTGGTCCCCTCCTAAATGTGCAATTTAATGTAAAAAAATGCTTTAAATCCTTCAAAATGTTTTCTCTGTATTAGAAGATTCAATAATTTTAAAAGTCAGAAACTATTTTGTCCATTGCCTCTTTCCCCAGTGTTGCTGATAAATATCTAAATATTGTCAAAAATCATGTGACAATAAATGCAGAGTTGCTAAAATGAGTTGTGATATATTCATTCAGTCTGTGCTACAATTGCTGGTAATGCAATTCTGTTAATTATCTGTTGAGCAGGCTGTCTGATTGGGTTATTGTTGATAAATTAACAGCAGTTTGGAGACGATTCAGTAATGTTTAAGACTTGAAACAATGGTTGATGTTGGAAACAAGGCCCGTCTGATCATTCTGACATAGCCTGATGCCCCTTACACTTGCCATCTGTGGGTTTATACATCATTGTTGTATTGTTATTGTAATTGTACATGTATTGTTACTGGGATTATAAAACAAAAGGACAGCAACATATACAGTGCAATCCTCATTTGCCAACATGACCGATTTCCATGTGTCTGTTGATTAGTGCAGCATCACTCACACAGACATACATGTTCCCCACAGCTCAGTTATATTGTTGTTCTTTGTCTGGCAAGGCAACCATAACCGTAAAGTAAGTTACGGACTCCCAGATTTGCAACATATTCATTAAGATCACAAGATTCAATCAGTAACCAGTAACAAAGTATCTGTCTTTTATTTAATGGATGCTCGACTGAGTGGATTGCAGTTGCGCAAATTCAGACCTTTGAATCCACTCCATCAAGTTCAAGTTGACTGATTCTTCTCGCATCATGACATGAAACAACCGTTTCTCGACCAAAATTACAAACAACCATGAGCGCAGTGGGGAACATGATTAGTAAATCAGCACCACAAGTGGTTGTCAAGCAAGAGCTGCTGAGTGGTGCATCAGAACCACAGACGAAATATAAAGATGGACATATATGCTCGCCAAAAAATAAGCCAAAATATCTTGATTGCCCCCCAGGTAACCAGCTGCAGTATAGGTCACCCTTTATGTTAATGGATGGGACTTAGGCCAAACCAAAATACCCACAATACACATTCAGTAATTTCTTCCCAAAGATGGTTTTTGTCATTTTAGGTAGTTTATATCACACTGATATTTGTTCAAGTGTACAATTTTCTGATTGTTGATGTGAAGTTTGGTTTAAATTAGTTATTTTATGCTATAAAATGGGGATTTGACGACATGATTGACAGCTGTGCGGACCAATCAGTGTGCTGTCACTTAATGGTGTTACTTGGGATTGGTCGGATAGGTGTATGAATGAGAACTTGATACCTCGGAGGTTGCCACTGCGCATTTCCCCTTTATTTATAGAACAGTTGATGAGAGACAGGAAGGGTGGGAGAGAGAGAGGGGGGGGGGGGGGGGACGTGTAGCAAAGGGCCACAGGCCGGACTCGAACCTGGGTCACTGCAGAAGCCTCAGCCATATGCGGTGTGCACTCTACCTGGTGAGCTAGGGGCCACCCCAGAGACGCATGTTTAATCTTTATATACAGTCTGTGGTCGGAACAAATGACGAGCGATGATAATTGTGGTGATTGCTGTAGACAAGAAGGACACTGTTATCGAGGCTGGTCTATTTGACATGTCTTCTAAATATCACCCCACATTGTAGTTGGTCCTTACTTTGCTCTGCTTCACATAAAACTCCAGCAAAACAGGTATGTTAGCATGGCTATGCATCATTATGGAATTGAAATTACGTTAGATTTGGGTAGATATGTCACTCCCCAAGAAAATTAGATAAAGTTGACGCAATATCAGATTGAAGATGGGAACGGAGTGCAACGAGTTCAAAGTTCTGTCTGATATTAGGCAAGTGGGTGGAGGGATGGAAAGACAGATGGATTTAACACTCTAAAAACACACACATACATTAATGCATGGCAGCAAATATACCATTCCACTCCTACACCATTACACCCACACATGCACACACCCTCTCCTTACACTTTAGCTGCAGCAGTATTTGAATCTTTCAGCCTGGCATGATAGTGCTCCAGTCGTTGCTGCACATAAATGCAAGTGGCCAGCAGAGCGGGCAGGTTCCTCAGGGGAGCGGAAGATGGTACCTCCAGGGCCCTCCCCTGCAAACGGCCCAGCATGGCAAACACTGCCCGGCTACATGCCTCCACAAAGCTTGATCGCACCTCCAGGAGAGAGCTGTCCCTGCAGGCTGCTGCCAAGGGTAGTAAGGCATCCAGCTCAGTCATGATTGCTCCACAGAACTGAGAGAAGAGAGAGAAGGCAAAGACAAGACAAAATGATCTCAATAACAGAGGGAGAATCTGTCACTAAGAGGAAAAACAGAAAAAGAAACATCAGAAAGCGACCTCATTAGGTATAAATAATGGAACATTTGCGAGGAGTCATCAGAATGACAAGGATTCGAGACTGAGCCGAGTATTACACATGCATTTTTCTCTAACATTGTGCAAGCCATTACAGCTGAAAAGCAAACATCAGTGCAAATGTAGAATACAGATGTCTGAAGACATGCCCTCCACATAAACTTGGCTGCTGAACATGCATAATTGGTATCAGGTCAAATAAAACCTTTTCTTCTGAGAGCACATCAGCACTTGTCTAATTTTATAACAGCATGCATCATGTTAAGCACATTCAAACAGAGATGTTACAGTATGTAGAGGGCGAGGTGGGGGAGACGGACATGCTGAGAGGAAAGAAAAAGAAAAAGGTCAGGCAAAGGTGAGAGGGAGAGAGAGGAAGGGAAAGAGAGCTGCTTCAGCAAAGTAAAAGACCTACAGCTTATTCTATAAACTGCCAGAGCAACAAGCAACACTTATCTCATTTATCCACATTTGTCCTGGAGAAAAGCCTACAGGGACAGGGCTGCCTACACCTTTCCCTCTCCAGGGGCCAGGAGACTGGCTGATCAAGGTGCTTTAAAATAGTGGAGTGTATGTGCTTGCTGAGACACACATAAGCGGTCAGGGTATTTGCTGGTGTTTATTTCTAAATCTTCAGTGTTTTTGATTAATATATAGATTGCACAGTGTCAATAAGCATCGTTGACATAATGCTACATGGTGTGGTGCTGGGGCATGCACAAAATAGTTTAATATTTTAACTAGAATGACTGCTTCTGGGTTGTATACCCCTGCCAACCAGTCAAGTAACATTCATGTCTGTCCAGGCTCCTATATTATATGTAGTTAAGACTTTAAAGGAAATTAATTACAGGTATTAAGTGTATTTTTTAGTAAAAATGGAAGTTATCCCAATACTGACATGAGTAATTTTAGGAATTAATTTCCAGTGAGAAACATGCCAACTTAACTTAGAAACTGAATTTACAGAAGACTGAAAATGAGCTTAATCACACTGTGCAATGGCAATCACCTGAAGCTCAATATCAGCAAAACCAATACGGGCGCTACCAAAGGAGCAGGATACAGTTCCTCAAGGATTTTGCAAGTTTTTTATCTGATTTTTCTGGCCTAAAATGCCTGATTTTACAGCTTTTCTAAAAAGTTACAAGGCATGTTGTTAACTTTTGCAATGAAGTTGCAGGAGCAGGTCAAAATTGGTCACAGTGGTCACAATACAATAATACTGATATTAAATGTCTTGCAATAACATATATTGTGATATGTCACAATGTATCAGCTTTTAAGAACTACTAATAAAGGAAAATCTTGTCAACGTTTTTATTTAGATAAAGTTTTTTGTTTTTTATTGTAGTAACATGTATCAATTTGACTGAAAAAAAGTAATTGATGTCATTATTTTAGTAGGCTACCAAAAATGTAATTCCTATTTGCAATAGTAATAATTTACAAGATCCCAGTACTATACTATATCGATTTTTTATCCCCTTGTTGACAATGCTTCAAATTTGGATGTTGTGGAAAAGACGCTATATATTCTAAAACATGGATGCTTTACATCTTCAACCCATGTATTTCAGACAATTTTTACAATCAGCCCCATTTCAAGGTGGGCACCCAATATTAGTGTCACCAATTTAGTAGCCCAAGAAATATCTTGCCTTCTGTTTCTGAGTGATGGCACTGAATGGCCAGACAGTAAAGTCAAAGTGAAGCTGATCTTTGACCTTTTGTATATAAAACCCAACACTTAATCATTTTATCCTACTGCACATCTGTGCGATATTTTGTCATAATTTTAGATGTGTTTCGTGAGGTCACATTGAACTTTGACCATCATATCTATCATATTGAAGAAATTCTCTCAAGGCATTCCTGGTATTCTGAAAAAATAATGCCTCCGGACACAGCTGTTGCCGGTAGGGAGGCATATAAAGCACCATGTACAGTACCTATTACTGCAGAGAACAAGATGCACATTCACAACATGACACCACTACCTCTCTAACCTCATGTGCTTCCTATTGACATCACATTGAGAACAGTGAAAGCTGATCAGGCATGTGCCAAGGAGTCACATATGTGTTTGTGAGTTCACTTCCAAATTTATACACCTATACATGTGAGTTATGAGTCAGGCAGATCCTTTAAAAAACTCTAAAACAAAGCATATTTCCCAAACTCCTCAGAGCTACTGAGCCAGGTCACTCTGAAGGGGAAAAAACCCCACCATAACTCAGAAAACTGTTTGCCAGTTTAATCAATCAATCAATCATCGCATGTATTACTTGCTTCTAGAGTCACGCACTCTATTACTTGACTCACTGTAGGGGCTCAATGGGAAGTTCGACATTCTGTCAGATCGGGGCTCCGGCATGTGTACACAATTGACAATCTCACAATCTCTTTACACTATTTTCTCCATAAAAGCTTCCAGTGGGGTTAAAAGGCCTGGGAACAATGGCCGTTTGGACAATTAAGTCAATATCTGACTGTATGTAGTCATTAGGAGCTTAGCTTTGAGAGAGCGAAAGCAGAGGCAGACACAACACTCAGTATTACCAGGGTGATGGAGGGGCCCGGGAGAAGCACCTCATACACATACAGTGTTGGCACGAACTCAAACACACACATACACACACCAAGCAGACAGTCATCCTCACATGCACACTCACACAAAAACAACCGCACACATGCATGCACACAGAAGTCAGACTGAAACCTTAACTAGCTAAGATCAAAGCCCTGAATCCCACCAGGACCATTGCAGCAAGGTGAAAGAGATTGTGTAAAGTTTTTTTTTAAATGCTAGGGAGGCCTGTTTGTGTGTGTGCAGAATTTGGAGGAGACAGACGAGTGGAGAACTGAACATGCAGGTGAGGGCTTCAGTGGAGTCTGAATACAGAAAAGGCACTTCAGTTGCTGTAATAGAGAGGCAGCATCTAGTTGAGAAGAGCCCACCCAAACAAGGAAAGTTCAATCCTGGGTTCTGACAAGAGGGTAAATTCCAGCTGTTAAACAGTGTATTTGGCATTCAACACACAACTGACGGCTGATAAAAAAAAGTACACTATCTAAAGTACTCTGATGGATGAACAGCATCATCGCAGCCTGAATATGTATGGTAATACAGACAGTGAAGTGGGTTCACGTGGGAAAAAAAGCACAGATTGAGGTATGAACATATGAATATAAATGTGTGAAATATTGATCCATCATAATGCCTTTGAACCGGCCATATTTCATGCTTACGTCTTGTATAGTAATTTGCTCTCTGCTCAAACACTAGGGCATGTGTCAAAAAAGGATAGGATGGGGGGGGTGAAAATATATATATAATATCTAACGGTCTCGTCTTGGATGTCTGTCTGGCTCGGTGTTATTGAATGCAAATGCATGCATGTATAACCTTTGGGCTGAAAGGCTCTCATCTTTGAAGCGTTGACCTACACATAAATACGTTGTACAGGTCCTGAGCACAGACAAATTCTGACACTCGTTAGCAATGAGAGCCACAAATACTGTCAGTGTAAAAGGGCTGGAGGAGAGGGGGAGGAGAGGAGAGCAGAGAGGCGCAGCAGTAATGATAAGAGTCTGTACAGTGTGCAGAATAGAGAAGAATAGTGGGTTGCAGAGAAGTTGGAGGAAGGTGCCAGAAAGTGAGTTGGAGAAAGTTTTAAGGGAGTTTCAGGGGGAAAGTTCTTCCAAAATGGTAGAATAGGTAATAAAAACACCAGAGTGTCATTTTAAATGGAAGTGAGTATATGGCAGTCCAGACCGGAACATTGGAGAACCTTTGTAGAGTAAGACACTAAGCCTGGTCTCACATCAGACACTGGTCTTCCTCCTGAGAAAAGTCAATCTCTGGTGTCTACTTCACCTCTCTCTGCCATTTCCCAGGCCCTCTCTTCTCATCTCTTCTCTCAAACTATCCTGTCTTTATCCTGCTCTCTACCCCAGCCTCTCAGCCTTTGTGATACATCCCTCTATCATCTGTATACCCTATACTCCCCCCCTATTCAGCACCTCTCTCTAAACACCATCTAGCCCTCATAATATCACCCATACTGCATCTTGGTTTCCTCCTGTCTCTCTTTTGTCCCTTGAGGCCTCCCCTCAAGTAATACTGATGACTCTTTCCAAGGCCCTTTCTGATCCAGGGTGTCAACTGTGTCAGGCCCAAATCATTTGGGCTCTCTATTGTAGAGGGCGCTTTCCGCTGGGGCTACAAAAAACATTAATCCCCCAGGGTCTGGGTGTTGTGTGTATACCTGCATTGTTCAGCCAGGTAGTAATAAAGGAGGATGAAAAGGACAGGGACACCGGTGTGTACAGCAAAACATGCTCATGCACAGGGTGAGGAGTGGCAAGCTGGGGTCTTATACAAAGGTTAATTGTACATGCAATTAAACAATGTATTAGACCTTTGTGTGTGTGTGTGTGTGTGTGTGTGTGTGTGTGTTTCAGTCTGTGGGTACATATGGGAACAAGAGGTGTCTGAAGTCCAACAGCAGAGTTTTCAGCCCAGTCACCGGAGGAAAATGTTGGAATTGTACATCTTTGCAAACCACGGTTATGGTATATTTGCTCATGTTTGTCATGCTCATAGTGCTACATCAGCATTTCAAAAGTGACATAGTTTATGAGCTGACGCTGTAATTGTGGCAGTGAGGGGGACAGTGGATGGTGTGACACCTTGGCAAGACAGCTGCCAAGCTGCGGACCACTGTTTATTTTTTTTAAATTTTTTTAGCGAGTCATTGCTAGCAAGCTATTTAGCAACTGTCGCAATGTTTCCATTAGAAATGGTGCAGCAAAAAGCAATCTTTTTTTTTTTTTTTACCCAAATATCGCCACAACACATGGTTCGTTTTTACAGAGACATTATGCTTACAACCGCTATTGTGCCACCAAAACCAGGTATTTTAAGACAAAACATAATCTTATCCTTACCATAACCAAGTGGTATGTTGCCTTAACCTAACCTAACATGTTGACCATAGTGTTGGTGATATGTAAAGTTTTGTTGTATCTGCCACATAATAACATTTAAATGTAACGTATCTGTAGTTTACAGAAACATACAATGCAAAAATGTGGTCTGATGATGGAGATTTATAAATGGAGTATAATGCGACACAATGTGTGTAGAAATTGTTTGAGAGTTAGAAATGTCTTAACATGTGAAAATCATGTGAAACGAACACACAGAGCCCCATCTCTACAGTCAGAACAGACCAAAAGGGGCTTTTCAAAATTGGTACAATATTCAAAATTTAAATATGTTTTTTCTTTGAAATTTCATTTGAACTTTTACTCTTAGAGAGACTAAAAAACAAAGACAGAAGTCCTTGAGTCCTTGCACTGTATTCGCAGAGAAAGTATTTCAGAAATATAACTTTTTCATTTAAATATTGTAAAGATGGCACAAAAAGAAATCATGTTATGCTCTATCAAAATAAACCATTTTCTACAACACATTAGGCACTTTCCTGAATATGTGAGCGTAACGATATTTGCATTCAATCTTATGGAGCTCTCCTGTTTTTGTTGCAGGGCACTAAAGTGATGTTAAAGCTTTAATCCTCACTATCAGAGTTTTCACAGGGTTTTGTGACATATTATGTATCTAACGACACAGATGACACACATCTGATGAGGCATTCCAGAGATTATCTCACAGCTCTTGTAAGACACCTCACTGTCACTTTCATGTTTCATCATTTACAAATGCTCTCCAGGCTACAGACGTTTTGTGCTTCCAGCTGTGCTGGTGGCCATTTACAGAGTGGTGTGCCTGTCTTTAGTAAAGCATCTCTGGGCATTCTCTGTTATCTGTGGGCACTGTGAAAAGGACTGCTTAAAGCACAATCTTATTTCAATAGTTGCAGGAAGCCACAAGGTAATTCAGTGAAAGCAACCTGAGAGAAATATAGGGTTTGAGGCATGAAATTTAATGCTGTAAAATTATGTGGAGGAGGCATCTTAATTAAGTAAGCTTTGCTCTTTGGCATGAAGAAAATAATACAAAAGGATTAGCCCTATAATTAACCTGTTTAAATAGGTTAATCAATGTAAAACCTCACTGAAATTACTGGTCAAAATCAGATTATTAACGTGCATGCGAACTCAACTTAATAAAGCTTCAAGTTCAATCAATCCGGGGGTGATAGCACGTTTCAATACTTTTTTTGTAACAAGTCCACTACTTCTACATTTGTTTGTGCCTTTGAGGGTTAAACTAAAGTAAGAGTTCAGACATGGTTTCCTTTGTTTTTCTGTTTAACTTACAAGATGATCGAGTTTGCAGGCTACTCACTGTGAGGCCTCAGACAGACATGGTGGGTGTTGACCACATGTTGATAATTTGGCCGCTGCATTGTTCCCTGCCTGGCTCATTTCCTTCTCATTAACATAATACTTTATAAGGAATCATAAAAAAAGTGAAGACATCACTAAATGACTGTCACGAGTTCAGCCTCAGCCAACCTACAATCAAGACATTATCCGTCAGTCCTACCCTGAATTCAGAAGTACCTTTGCTATCTTTCTGGGAGTCTCTCTCTTCGAGTAGGTGTAGAAGGAGTCTTCTCTGAGGTGTGTGTTGCCAGCAGCGATGGCTGTGTGTCCAGTAGTGTGGCTCAGGGTGATGGAGTTGTGTCCTGAAGAATGTAAGGCCTCTTCCTGCTGTAGACTCTTAGAACAAACATCATCCAGCACCACTTTAACACAGTGTGCCATGTGAGGGACCAGGCCCCTAAATGCTGACCTCCAATCAAACTCCAAAGCCTGTGCCTGAAAAATAGGAGATGAGCCAATTTACTGTTAATTAACTGTTGAAGGGATATTTTACCTGTTGTAAAATGATAATAAGCCTGAATAACTGCGAATAGTTGTAACAGAGTGGGGTCTCATAAGTGAACACAAACAGGAGCCTCACCTCTGGCATGTGGAGAAGTGTTTCTTCTGTGGATCTTTTGCCATCTGTTGTCATGTCTGCATCCTCTCTATTCTTTTTTAGGATGCCTAAATGACCAACATATATTTTATTTATATAATACCTCCTGTAACGCATGTTTAAAAAAACAGTACACACTGACTGTGCCTGGTCAAATCATGTCAGTGAAATTTTAACAACAATGAAACAAAAACTCATGAGATAGAAATAAGAAGCTTTGTGGTGTTTATCTTTAGCATCTTTCAAATCTATGCATTATTTAGCATGAATATTTCCATATCACACTTAATATACTGTATTATATTATGTGTTACAAGCCTGACTGAATGCTAAGTGCAGTAGCATGAAAGCAACTGTATATAACTCAGAGCCAGATATGGGTCACATTGCTCCCATCTTTCCCCCACTAGCCTAAATGAGACACAGTGACCGGAGTATAACTGTACACGCCTCAGAGGGAGCAGAAAAAGGCAGTAAATGCTAATGGCGAAGGCTTTACGAGTCTAAATTTGGGGCTTAGATTTGATTTGAACCCAGATAGCATTAACCACATATGGGGTAATTCCATGAGGGGGGATCGTGTGGATGTGTGGGGAGACAGGGGAATGCAGAGGGGGAAGGGGGGGGTTGACGTGAAGACAAGCATACAGGATGTTGGGTTGGGTTGCAATTAAAAAGCGTGAACATCAAGGCCACAATTTCCTAATCAGAAGGCGAAGAGTGAGACCCCAGGCGAGGCAATTTAGCCGAACAAGACCGCATGGAATGGAAGAAGGAGGAAGCAGCAAGCGCATCACTTTTTGACCTTTAAGCCCATCTGATGAATTTCTGGTAATTAAGCCGTTTGATTGCCTGGAATTAATGATTTGGATAACTGCCCTTTAAAGGCTGTTTACCTCTCTGTAAATTGAGCCTTTCTGCAAGTCTTGTTTTTGTAAATGTAACCTTTATGGAAATTACTCCATGCACCAAAAGCTTTCATTTAACATCTCTACAGCGGCAGTTCAAAGGGGAGAGAGGAAAAGGATACCAAAGGCTTATATAATACCCAAGATAATTCCCCACTAAAATAACATTTCTTCAGACACAACTCGGATTTCTCGCTAGAACACGTAACAATGTGTGGGGGTGTAAGTGGACGGTTAATGCCTGGAGGACAGGCACACATGCAACCAGACTTTTAGAAATACTGAGGTCATGAGTACATGTTCCCCCCACTGTAACCCCCCCACACTCACAGAAAGTCTCTAATCATCTAATTATTTGGATTATTCACATTTTATTTATTCATTATCTGTTTGAAAATTTTCTGCAAAATCTAACTCCCTACTTGATGGTCTAACTACAGCCTCCTCCACACTGTCTGGCAAAAACTCATGTGGGGAAACACTGAATATATTTTAATATTTTTTGGCCTTAAAATGGCAAATTTTAAGGATATCTGATCTAAAGAATATTAAATCAGCCTTAAAGTAGGTGTAATTCTAAATTGTAAAATGCATCTCTGGCTACTAAGACTCCCCATATTCCCAGATTAAGTTAAGACAACACGACCTCAGTGATCTAAAATGCAGCTACAGCCCACATTACATGTCAAATATTTATACACATGTGGATGGAGTCATACCTTTTACACAGGGAGTCTCTCCTGTACAATCAATGAAGGTCATATTGGTGACCAGCTCCTTCACAATCCTCTCAAACCCCAGCAGGGTGCAGGCCAGCTGGGTTAACGCCCTCAACTGGTGTGAAGTTAAACTGAAGCTCCTGTTTTTCATGGGAAGCTCCATTGGCGCTGTTGAGTGTAAAAGAGGAAAGAGGAAAAATAAGCATATGCTTGACTGACAGAAAGACAGAGGAGTGAGAGCTGCACCACAGTTTACAGTTCAGTAAAGGAATAAACAATTTCATGAAAACAGGTTTTCAGCCCAACCTCCCAACCTACATGCACTCATCAGAAAACACCCCCCTCCTCCTCAAGCCTTGCCTTGCACGGCACCTCTTATAAATATCGACCCATTCATGTTTTCCCAATACACAGCATAAACAAAGAGACAGTGAAAAAATATGCAAAACTTTGCTCCCCGAGAAGTCACACATGTACATCCTTCTCTCTCGGCACAAAACTTTTCTCCCCCTAACCCGCCGATGACCCCCTCGGCAAATATGGATTTCCCATTTTGGAGGCTGCCAAAGCCATCACCCGGGGGATGTTCCGCATTAAGCTGGAGAATGGGCGGCTGGGAGATGCGTTGCCATACTCCCAGACACATGCACAAATACTTTTGTGTGTCCGCTTAAATGAGCTCCTCCACTGCAAAGGCATTTGGGAATGGATGAGCTCAGTATTAGCCTTGACTCTGAAAGCACAGAGATGATTGAGCATTGGGGAGGAAAGAAAGAAGAGGGGGGCCCTTTTCCAATAATTGTAACATTATTGCCTGTGGATCCTAATGTAATTTTGCTATATTGTTAAACAAAATCTGACAATATGACAACACACTGTCCCCGAGGATGCCTGGTTTAATCATGCATGAGGTTTGACTCACTTTGTGTGTAGGCCTGTGTGTACATTTATAGAAGTGTTTATGAGCGAGAGTCAATGAGGTTTTGTGTGTTTGTGTCTGCCGGGTGTGTACATGTGTGTTTATGTGCATGTAATGCAGGTCATTATGAATAACTTGATTTGTAGAAGACACTTTCACACACATTTGCACATGTCAGTCTTGCAGGATAATTGCCACACTGCTACCAGACTCTGTGGTCACAATGGAATATATTCTGACCTTAAGTTTGTTTGTGTTTGCAAGTCTAAGTGTATACATGTATTTATGTGTAAGTGTGGGTGCATGCATGTATGAAATCACATATGAATAGCTGTGTAATTATTTGGGGTGTGGGTTGTTTTTTTTTTTGAGTGTGCATGCATTTGTGCGTATGTGTGTTTGTGATTAAGTTGCATGGGTCCACAGTTCGGCAGCTCCTCTGTAATGGGGTCCAGTGGGAGTCTGTGCTAGAGAGACTGCCTCGTTCTGCATGTGTACATGCGTGACCTGGCTGACACCCACGTGCCAGCCTCGTTCTCCAGCTTTGCACATTCACGCACGCACCAACAATCATGTCTATTTCTAAAGTCACCAGCAAATCAACATAGCTTTCCGTGCCTCAGCGCGGGGGCAAACTAAAACTGTCAACAACTCAAGAGTAAACAATCTAAACTGGATGAGACAGGGACACGTTAGAGAGGGAGATGTTGGATTCTCTAAAAAGCTATCACAACTACCCCCTCCATCCTACCTTTTGGTGGGCACTCATCTGAGCATAGCACCCATTAACCACTACTTCATCTGGAGCATCACCTTTTCCAGAGCACCATCTCCGTCTCCCTCCTTTGTAACCACTCAATCCCTCAACCTGTGACCCTATGACTGTTTCACTTGCTCACTAACTCACACTCTAAGTAGTCGCACATGACCTTGATGTTTAGCAATGCTTTTCCTCAGCCGCTCATCGAGCCCTGCCCATGCTATATAGGTATTTATAGTCGTCTCCCTAGCCAAATAGCCCTATAGCCATAGCAGTCTAGTACACAGCCATCTAAACCTCATTATACCTTTGTCACAACAGTGAGGCCAAATGGAGGCTCACATAGCCAGTTGATGGAGAGGGTGTGCTTAAAAGCACCCAGGTGTGTCATATAGCGTAGTGCATAGCATGTCTCATAGAGTAGAATGAGGAAGGGCACTAGCAGGCAGAAGAGTTCAACCAAAGGTCAATGTACTGAGAATCAATAAGGGCGGGCTGGCGCTGAAAGCTGGTGCTGAAAGGAGGGCAAAAATGATATGTTTATATAAGAGCTCTCCGTTATGACATTATAGTGTTAGGATGTTCTATAAAGAAAAGGAAAATCAATGGTTACTGTGATAACCATAAAAGCAGCCTGCATTTTATATCAGAAGCCCTCAAAGAAAACAAGCATATGTCAAGCAATATGTCATTCAACAAAAATATGCCAAACAGAAAACTAGTGCGTGTGGACTGGCGGGCTTTATGTTTCATATGGAGAAGGAACACTGTGAAGAAAAAAAAATGTCTGAAAATACCCAACTCTGGAAGTCTACAGTGGCCAGTCTCAGTTTGTAGCTTTTAACAATGACAACAATGTAACACAAAAGAAAAAAAAAACAAACAGAGCAGGTATTTTTGGCGAGCCATCAGTCTTCTCCTTGTCTGTCTCTCCTGTGGGTTTCACCAGCAGCTCCACAGCTCTCTCTCTCTCTCTCTCTCTCTCTCTCGCTCATACACACACACACTGCTCTTGACTGGCAGCGAACAGAGAGAGAGGGGAGAGAGGAGGAGATGGGGGGGAAGGGGTGGTGGTTAGGGATGAAAACATGGGGAAGAGAGGGAGGGAAAGAGAGGGAGGGGCGGGATAAGGGAATTCCCTTAGCAGTTGTTATTGATTCCGGTGTTTACGGGCGAATAGTTTAGTGCCGTTTACAAAACAGAACAGATGCAGCCAGTGAGCAAAAAGGTAAACAATTGCTGTGTGGCGGGCTGCCAAATCCCCAGTCTGATGTATTAAACTCACGGTGAAGAGCATTTCCCCTTTGGCTGCACTTATTGCCACTTCATTTCCTCCTCGCTCACATACACACTCTCTTCTTCTTACCATCTCTCCCCTTCTCTGTGTCTCTATCTCTCTCTTGTTTCCTCGTTTATCTGAGATGGAGAAAAAAAAAAGAAGAGGGGCGTAGGGCGCTTTTTGCCGTCTGGCTATTTTCTGTCCTTCTCTGACCCAGGAGGCCCAGTTCTTCCAAACAGAGCCATTAGCAGGGGGAATTGCATGTGTCTGACATGGCCGAAAACCAATTATTAGACACTTTCTACCAAATGATGCCCAAGTCTTTCGGGAATGGGCAATCATGCAATAATTTAGCCACTGATTTAATTTCTCTCCAACACAGCATCTCTCCCTCTTTCATCCTCTGTCCCTCATTTTATACTCTTTCTCTCATTCTGTCGCTCTGTAGTGTAAATCAGACCATCAGAGGGGTGGTCTGTCTGTCTCTTACCAGACTATCCAACTGGTCTCCAGTCTCTTATCATGTGATCAAAACATGTGAAGACGAGCTCTCTGTGTTTGTGCTGATGTGTGTGTTGTACGACACCCTCTACAGGTGATGTAAGCACTTGGTTTCATTAGATCCAGAGAGATAAAATAGGAGGATTTTAGAAGGCAAGGCAATCTAAGCATGTCTTAAACAGTGGAAATCCAACCTGCTTTACATATTGAATACAATTCATAAAACAGAATTACACAGATAAAAAGAGGCTTTAAAAAGTGCTTAGTATTTTTTTCATTGCTCAGTTCTTGTTGTTTTTTTGTTTTAGCTGCCTGTATGCAAAGGCCTAAAAGAGACTATATAATAATTAAACCATCTGTAAATAAAAGCTGATTTTTGGCATGTGGACATGAATCATCTGACACATATTTTCACATGATAAAAGACATTTTGTAACTGATGTGACGTAACTGCTAAAAGTTATATTCAAGTCTATAAAAACACAAAAAAAATCAAGGCAGCGGAACCAAGTTATCGTCTTTTATCCCACACATCATTGTCAAAACCTAGCAGCTACATTAACCATAATGCAACTCAGCCATAGGCAGTTCTGTCAGAGATACATGCTGATATAGGCAAATGTAGCTTCAAGCCCTGAGCCTCATGCAAAAATGCAGAGCAGGCTACAGAGATCCAGCAAGCCCATTTTCTTCTAATACCACATGCCCAGATATTCAAACTGTTCATCCCCAACCAGCATTGCCTCAAGCTAAGTCACTTGAGGCAATTTACCAAACTCAACACAGATCTGTCTGGAGCCACAAAAAGCTTTATACAACTTTTTTTCTCTTATGAAGTAGTATTCGAGACCTGTACACAGACTTTGATGTGTATAACTGGTGCACTTAAATTTCCCTTAAAAAAAAGCATACTGAATCAAGGGGGGCCAAGTATTGAGCCCTAGTGAAACTCCACAGGGCACAATGACGGACAATTTAAACACGAATTTTAATAAAAGGTCTCTCATAAATTAATTAAAAAAAAAAAAAGTTATAATTAACAGTCTATACTCAACAATTCACACATACTCAGTCAAAGCAATTGAGAGACAAATTGTGAACAAAGTAGTGCTTTGAGCAGAGCAGCAGCAGTGAAGACAAAGTGCCAACTAACAAGTGGACAGGACTTAACACAGCTCTCCTAAAAGTTTCTCCTGTACTGTGCTGTATACTTCTGTTAGTATGCTGCCTGGGATCCTTATTGATACAGATGTTAACCAACATACCAAGGGACTTAAATATCAAATACGATAGTTATCCCAATCTTGTTTGTGTGTGTGTGTGTTTGTGAGTGTGTTTGCGTGTGTGTGTGTGTGTGTGTGTGTGTGTGTGTGTGTGTGTGTGTGTGTGTGTGTGTATTTTTGCACAACAATATTCTCATTATGGGACTTTGCTCTGGTTGTGATGCTATGGATGTTGAGCGCCTCTGTGCATTTCTTTTTGTGCATGTGATCCCTGCGTAGCCATATTCCTGTGTGTTATTGGGTGTCAGCAGGGTCATGTGGGTGCCCTGGGGTACGTCTGTGTATGTATGCATGTGTATGTGGCCAGGCTATGAGCCACTGTGGACCGCCCGCTAGGCCCTGTGACAGCTGGGGTCCTCTTCGTCAGTTGCGGCCCACTGCTCACTCAGACAGCATTATTATGGGAAGCCTCCTGCTGCGATTCCCCAATACACATTCTGACACATGCACACACACATACATGTTCCCAAACCACACAAGCCCTGGTCTCTTGTGGCCCTATCCCTGGGTGCTGTCCAACCAGGCCACAGCAGGGGCCACCTGCCCTTCACAGAAGGGGAAAGTAGCAATATTTGATATCTCAATTAAGTTGCCTTACGGAGAGGGAAGTGTGGTGGTGATGGTTGAGTTTTAGGTGGCAACAGAGAAGCAGGGCTAACTATACTTATGTTTGTTTTTCTGTCCTCCTCTGTGTCTGTCTTTGTTTCTGGTTCTCTTTGTGGAGAATATTGCAGTGACAGTAAGATAGGGGTTAAGATTTTTGTGGCTTCCTCCACATACTTGAACCAAGCTGCCTGGATGAAGAACACGGAGGAATGTATTGTCTTGATGGGAGCATTTCATTAAAACCTACTTGTTTAGTGCCCTTGTTCACATTATTGTTTTCAAGCCCTCTGCGAATCACATGGACTCTTCATCACGAAGTGCTGGCTGCTCTCAATAAGCCAGCCATTTTTTGTCTGAGCTTTGTCAATAGAAGGTGCCAGGAAAATGTTCATATCCTTGAGCTTTTCAAGAGTGATACACAAAAGCCATTGTGACCACTCGGAGGAAATGGGGGGGAAAAATGGCAAGCATAATACACATTCTCAAGGGCCATGAAACATATTTTTCTGTGTGATTTCATTGAAGCTATGATTTAGAGGAAAATGAACTCAGACACACTCACACATTAACAGAGAGAAAAGACCCCGCTCTTCTCATTAAGACTGGTAAACAAGCACTTGGTCTGTGTGGTAACTTTCTGAAACAAGACCCTCTCTTCTCAGTGCAGGAAGAGAGCTGCCTCATCGATGAACAAAAAGCATCACGCAAACACACATGCCCACATGTCCACAGACACACAAATCCACTCGCCTTGCCCATAATTACATGGCAGCATGCAGGTGCACGTCTCTGGCTGACAGTGTGTATAAACTCAGGCAGAGATATGATCTAGTGAGGAGCTGCTCTTAATAAATATTAACAAACGCCATTCCCAAGCAGCCTCAATCCCCACAAGCACCGCCAATGCCAGTCAGAGCCTCAGCCAAGCTATCTCACGTCACTACAGAACCTCTCTCCCCGCTGAATAGGCTGCTGTGCTTTCTCTAAGAAAGAGTTCAAAGAGCCAGAAAGGGCGAGGGGGCTGGGGATGGTGGTGGGGGTGAATGTGCTTGCTATACATGTTCTAACTCAATCTGTTTTTATCTATAGGGAGCTGCCGACATCATCATATGGGGAAATTAGCGGAAGTGGAATTCAAATCAGCGCTATCAGAATTGGGTTGTGCAGTGTTTGAACAGAATTTCACAACCTCGACTTCACCCCTGTGGTCGATTGTAAGGGAATAAATTGTAAGTGTGTATGCGGAGACACTGGGATGAAAGCGTTTGATGTCCTACAAAAACATGCATCTCCTATTCATATGTATGAAAATTACTGATGCCATATGGAAATTTAATGATGCATTTTTAAAAGGGAGGTATTAAATGACTCTTGATCACACAATTTCCAAGTGAGGCCTGCAATTAGTGCACACATACACACACACACACATACTTCTGTAGTACTGGCTAAAAACAGATGGGCAGACATGGTCACATGACACATGCTCATAGGTGATTGAAAACACACGTGCACATGCAAAGCCACCCACACACATGCACACAAAAGGGTGAAAAGTAAGAGGTAAAAAACACAATAAACCTGTATCATAGCAATTTTTTTGTGTAGGTGTCTGCACTGGTGTCAGGTGCATCTCTAAGCATTGGATTATTCCAATTTTATCTTAAGGATATGCTTGTCACTAATATTTGTATTAACAAGAGCAATAACTAGCTACATTGCTGAGAGAAAAATGTGTATTTGTCTTTATAGATAAATCATATGTAATGCAACTTTACCATAAAGTTAGAGAATTTGGGTAATTGCTTAAAGATATACTATGCAGGAAAAAAAAGAAAAAAGTTAAAACAGAACTAATCTCTCATTCATCACTTATGACCCACACAAAGTGTGTTACGGTGGTGTATTCTTCTGCAGAAATTATGAACCCTGCCAATATTTTCTGAGTTTGTTCTTATTTTCTGTGCTTGAGACATTTATGAGTGTGCACTCAGGTGAGGTCAAGGCTTTATGAGAATAAAGTGACCAGGTGCCAAACTGTAAGCAGCAAGCATCCAAGAGATACAGCACGGAAAAAACAAAAATATAATGAGGCTAAACTCCAAATGGGAGGGAATCTGAGGCAGACTTTTGCTTTTTCTAGGAAGCGTGTTTATAAACAGTAACCGACAATTCTGCATAGTGTAACTTTTAAAGTATTAAAACTTTGACCAATGGCAACTAACATCTATCCCATCATAACTCTATAGCACTAAGGGCACTGATAAAATTTAAATTACAGTATTTGCTTTATTTTGGTGAAATCCAGCATGTGCGCGCACACACACACACACACACATATATATACACACACACAGTGACATGCACATGCAGACTTGGCCCACCCACTCCCCTGCAGACTCAGTGAGGTGTGTTAGTAAGGTTTAAAGCCTGTATTGTTCTTGACCAGCCAACCTGTCTAGCACACTCCCCAGTCTCACTGCTCACCCCATTACACTCGGAAAACTACAGGAAAATGGGAAAAGACAAGAAAAGAAAAAGGGAGGGGAAGTGGACGGTGGAGAGGTGGAGTAAATGAAAAAGAGGGGAAAAAAGAAGAAGAGGAAGAAAAAAGAGGGCTGAGACCCTTCACATCTGTCTAGATACAATGTCAGAGCCTGCCTTTGAGTCGGTGGGGTTAAAAGAGGAGGCAGATCTCGCTGTGAACGCTGTTAAATGGTTCAGTGGTTTGACAGTGGCTGATGCTACAGACAGCGCTGCTCCCCTGGGAGCCTGCACAGTCTCCCAGGCATGGCTCTTATCAAAATATACCTACCGCCTGCCTCTACTGCGGAAATAAACAATAACACAGCAGGGAAGGAGGGGGAGATCTAAGGGAGTCATAGGACGCTTATGAAAATAGAATCACTTTTTTTCTCACCACTGTCATAATTGTCTTGACAATTATGGGCGTAGCATACAGTATAGACAGTAAAGTGTGAAAGCAGATTATGCATTAATGTTCAAGCTTTGGCTCTTAAGGAGCCATGGGCGTTAGGGTGGCGGATATGTGGGTTCTTGAGCTTTTTGGGAGGGGGGGACTTAAAACATGAACAACACAAAAATGTAATCCCAGTTGTAGCCCTCAAAGCAGTGTTGCAGCTGATAGTCAAACACACACACATACACACAAACACACACGTTAAACCAGCACAGGCAAAACTGCTCCATTTTACCATCATTACACAGCACGGGTCCCCCGCTCCCTTTGGAGCCGTGTTCTGCCTCCGGTGCTACATTTGACGGTTTGTTGAGCGGCACGTAGGTGTGTAGCCTCCGCCGCGTTACGTGATCAAACAGCCCAACTGACGCATGGCCAATTATCCTGGCTGCCTCCTCTCATCTCACATTTAAGGAGAGGGAAAGTAAAAACCAGGAGAGGGAGATGGAAAGAGAGAGAGAGAGAGGGAGGGAGGGAGGAAAAGACGCAAGGCTGGTGGTGTGTTTATCGAAGAATGGCAGATGTAAAAGCACTCTTCTCCCCATTCCGCAGGGAAGCTGACATGTGCACCATTTTTGAAAAAAGTAAACAATGGCTCACAGACTTTACATTTTTTATTGTGAATCTTTACCCTCAGCAAGTCATAAATAGGCCAATAAGAAACAAACAAAGAGAATATGGGGGGAATTAAGTATCAAAAGTGACACGGCATGTGAAGGTCTCCTCTCTTCTTTTGTCTTTGTGTGTAACACCACAGCTTGCTCAGTGACGGTGAAACATTTTGCATTAGTGACAAATATTAAAAGAACTTCACCGACATTTTCATCTCTCAAATATCCATCTCTCTGTGTGACAAGGTCGAGAGGATGTTAAACCTCTTTGTTAGTCCTGGACCAACTATTCCTTGGCTGTGCCGCTTAAGAGTAAGAGGAAGGCTAAGATTAATCAATTTCCCTTCTCCACTGTAAGGTCTTGTGTGATGGTGATGCTGCTGCTCTGCCCTTGTTATGTTTTAATAAACTTGATTTTGATTTATTTTTAATGGAATTCCCATAAAGAGGACAGCAGAGACACTTTTATCAATGCAATACAAACCATTCCCCGAGATTGCACAATACATATTGCTTCGGGTTCAAGGTGACGGAGAGAATAAACTGTGGTTTAAACACACTGCAGAAAGACCTTGGATAGTGCTTGTGCCTCTCTTGGGATCAGGGCTCATCACAGTTATAGATAAACTATGTGGTAAATTGTGTTTAAAAGTAGTTTTAAAAGGAGCCTTGGACCTGGACATGCTGCTCTTCTCTTTTTGTTGGTAAAGAGGAAAGTGAGGCAGACGGGAAAGAGGGCAGTAAAAAGAAAGCAATTACAATGGGAACAGCAGTTCCTGACAATCACTTACAGAGACATTGGCTGTGACTCAGATCACTACACACTACAGTTGGAGAGTAGCAGAAAAGTAAAAATAGAGAGGAGGGAGAGAGAAAAATCTTTAACCTTTATTGGGTAACAATAAGTTGCTGGAGGAGAGGAAAGAAGGGAGAGATGGAAGGAAAAAAGCTGCCTAACCCTAACCCTGCTCTCTAGGAGAGAGAGGTAAAGCAAACAGAACAAGGAAAAACGGTAAAATCAAATTTTAAAAAACATTCACTAAGAGCCACTTACCTACGGTTGCCCTCGACCTGGCTGAATATTTTTTGATCTTGCTGCTGAGAGTTGTGTTGTCCCTCAAGGCTGTCTCACATTCTCTCTCCATCAGGGAGGCCAGTTCTTGGGCCACAGTGCTGAGGTAGGCTGCATTCAGGAAACCCAGGATGGTGTGCGGTTCTGCAAGTCTTGAAAGGACTTGGAGCTCCTCTGTGAGGGCTTGGGTCAGAGCTGGGACCACAGACTGGAAGCCTCTCGCCAGTCTGTCAAAGCCGGTCTGACCGCTGGGGCTTGAGCTCAGGGCGGAGAGCAGAAGAACCAGCACAGACTGGCTTCTCAGACCCTGGATCAGTGAAATTAAAATAATATATCAATGTAAGTTCACAATGCAGAGCTGGAATTTAAAAGAACAACAGCACAGTTCAGGACTTAATTAGGATGGAAAAAACACTCACTGACATTTATGTTAAACACAACCAGAAATACAATATTTCACAAGATTTTTCCCTTTTTGTATTTTCATCGTACCACACCTGGTAATGTGTGAGGACCTCAGACTCAGGGTAAAGAAAGAACAGCTGTTGCAGACAGTGGACCCGGTCAGGGACGGAAATGTGTCTGGGTCCAGGAGGATATGGGTTGTGGGAAGACAGCCGGTCCAGCAGGTGGCGGCGCAGCTGGAGACGCACATCATCCCAGGCCTCCTGGATCTTAAGGAATCAATCAAATGAAGGGTAAGTGTAAAAACACACTGATAGTCAACAACAAACTGAGAGGGTTCCTAAACAAAATCCTTTGCAGTGAACAGTGTCATAATTCAGGTATTTAACAGATAGAGCACACTATTTTAGCATATACTCAACTGCTGAATTACACATTAGATTAAAAGATAGGTTCAAAGATAGGTTTTTAATTCTGTTATTAAATAACTCTCACATGCCCATAGGTAAGTGCGCTTAAATCATTCATTCCTGTTTTACTAACTTGATTTGACCAATTCAGACTGCTGTTAGCGTGACCTGATCTAGCTAATGATCATGGCTACGTCAACTGCTAGTCTCACTAGTTGTTTCTGTGTCCGGTGTGATGATGTCTCACGTCCCCAGCAAACACTGTAGTCCAATTAAGCCCCTTGTTAGCAACCGCCTTTTTTAAGATGCGTCAAAAGCTCAAAGTTGAAAATTGGGTTTATACGGATGCATATGTTGCAGAATAAAACCCCTAAATATCTTTAGCCTGTGTTAACCACAGACCTTATTTAAGGCATTTCATCGAAAAACCAATTAAAAAAACCCATAGACTTTAAGACAATAGGAACCGGACATGCAAAAAAGGTAATGGACTTCCATGTTTTAGGACTAATTAGTGTCTGCTTTTAAAGAGAGCATAGATAAGTTTTACTTTCTGTTTAGTTTGCCACCTGAAAAGGCTAGGAAGTACTGAGCTTACGACGGGATAAATTAGACTTGGATTATACTGCACACGTTATGTGAATATTGATAAACAGATGTTTTGATATCATTTTAATGTTTTAAACACAGACCTTTATGACTTCAATTCATAAAAAAATTTTATTTCTGTTTTTTAAGTCTTTGTTAACCAGAGGCATACAAGAAATACAAGGCTTATTTCACAGAGTCAAGGCAACATAGGGCAAGAAATTCATGTACAAGTAGTCATTTGGGGGGATATGTATTTCTTTGAGTAATACATGAAGTAATTAAATATTGAAAGATATTATTCAACTAAATTAAAAATCATACCTCTAATGAAGTGTCATCTCTGACTGTATGTACCAAGTGGATGAAGGAGGCAGTCAGAGAGGAGGATAAGGGGGTACAGGGAAAACAGATACCGCACTGGGCAGACACATCCAGCAGCAGCTGAAGTGTCACTTCTTCTTTCCCCTCCTCTTCAGACCTAAGGTAATGTTTCTAAGTGGGGACAGAGGGACAATGTTAATATCATTAAACTGGCTGCAAGTCAGAATATGAATGATCATAACACAAAAGTTAAAAAATATTTTTCAGACAAATTTGTCCACAAAGTGCACACACTATCTTCTTACATCTGAAGGGTCTTGTTAATAAAAAGGGCTGCAGATCAACAGATAGCTAAATGTTAATAAAGGAATGCCTGTGCAATGAAGTAGGAAACTGAGGATACTTGGCAATATCAGTGCAGATTGATGAAATCATTATGATCGACATAACCACCCCCGTTATCAGTCTTCGAGATATCTCATTTTAGAACATTTCTAAAGTTTTATTATCTATGAAATATTTAAAATAAATAGCACTATTATTATTATCATAACCATCAGTCAGTGTCATCATCACACTGCTATTACCAAAGCTCTGAAGAAGTCCAGCAGCTCTTGATGTCCTGTGGTAATAGGCCTGAAACTGTTGTGTGCCCTGATGTTGAACCACTGCAGGCACTCCGAGGGGCTCGGTGGACGCTCCCGGGAGTCCCCCACTTTGGCCTGGAGCTCCCTCAGCTGCTGTTCAATGCTGAGTGACAGGGAGATACAACGTGTAAGTCTGAAAGCCTTAGCTCTATGAAACAGTATACATTACCAGGCTCAGAGTAGAACAGTAAAGCACGCAGAAAAATAAAAATTAGCTAAGGAAGCTGAGTAGAAAATAACCCACACATATTTTCAATTTGTGTCACTTGTGTTTAATTCTTACAAAAACAGAAAGGAGTAAAATATACTGTAAGATGACAATTTAAACCAAATTTATCCTTAACTTTGCATTTTTTGTTGTAACCTGACTTTTAAGTGTTTGTATTAAACCTGGTTTATCTGGTAAGCTATGTTTACCAGCACACATGCAGCCAACATGTTCCTGTTCATCCAAACTCTCTTACTCAGTGTTTAACTGTAAAGATCTGTTGGGACGGTGTCTTTATTTTGATTGGAGCGCCAAAAAAACTCAAGAACAATACACACGACCAGCCACATTGCAGTCACACAAACTCGCAGACACCATTTTGAAGATGCACACAGACCTACACACCACATCACTTTGCCTCTCCCTCACTCTAATCCAGTGTCCGTACCGTCAGAAGACAGACACAGAAGCATCAACAGTAATGAACACAGACATCGATATATCAGTGTGTGAGTGTGTGCTAAGCATCTGGTGTGAAGTGGTGTTACAGGCATCGGCAGGCATCTGAGACACACACCTCTTGCCGTCTCACGTCTTACTCTTCCCTTTGAGACACACACACTAGTACACGCACACACACACGGACACGCACGCATAGCTCTTTTGATTTTAACAGACTGCATCAGCTATTCCGTTTCCCCTTTAATATGACAGATTAGAAATGACATCTTTGGGCTCAACATGTTTAGTCATTTCCATGCAAATCAATGCATATATATTTGGCCATGTAAGACAGTGTGTGTGCATGTGTGTTTGTGTGTGTGTGTGCGTAGGCCTACATGCCTGCATAATTAAACATGTTATGGTGTTGTGAATGCTGCTTTATTGTGTTCATGTGTGTTTGTTTGCCTGAGTGTGTATGTGTGTTATATTAGGTAAAAGAAAGGCTGTTATGATTAATCGAACAAAAATCAATTAAGAAAGGAAATCAGGCAAATGCATGAATGCCAGTTCTGATAATCAAATAATGGTATTAGTTTGGTTCAATACATCACTTGGTCTATGTGAAGTTGCAATCAGCACTTGTGACATTTTATAGGCAACATGATTAATTAAATATTCAATAAATAAATAACTGATGACTTAATTAATTAGTTCCAGAACTACATATCTTGTCTTTCAAACCTGAGTGTGTGTGTGTGTGTGTGTGTGTGTGTGTGTGTGTGTGTGTGTGTGTGTGTGTGTGTTTTAGGGTACGTGAGCCAAAGTGCCATTTCAGACAGCACATCCCCTACCGCGGGTCTATAAACTGCCTCCTGCCTGCTCCTGGGCCATGAACGCATCCAGATGTCTTACAATGGCAACACATTAAATAACCGTTCAATCTGACACACTTTGGTTTCAGAGGGGAAAAACGCAAGGGGATAAAATGTTATAGACTGTTACAAACCGCCATGCTCTAGGTTGAACACTGCCTAGTGGTATCATTCTCTCTCTCTCTCTCTCTCTTTAACTATCTCTTCTCTTCTTCTTTAGGCAGGCCAGATGATGCATCTCACTTTATTCTCTTGACACCAACTTGCTGACTGACAGAAACCTTGATTATAAAGTGGGTGTTTTTTCATGTGTTTGGAGTGATTTCATGCCAGGCAATATTTGTTAGACAAGTGCAGAACTTTCAAAACCATCATTAAAATAGGCCTTTATTGGGATTTTTTACTGCATGTGTTTGTGTATGTGTGTGTTACTTTGCATGTTCCTGCCTTTTCTTGTATAAACACTGCTAAGAAAATACATTGTCTGAACTTGTGATAGACTGTGTGAGTACTTTTAACTATGCTTGCCCAAAAGCTCACTCACTGTAAAACACAGTTACAGCAAGGTCAAAGCATACCAGCAAGGCTCAGGATTGCTGACGGCACCGTGTGTAAAATTAATAGACACCACTTTAAACAACACAAAGGAGTGCTCATACTGGTTTGTTTGTGCAACCTCTGACTTTGCTTTCTCCAAGAAAGATATAGCAATAACTTTCTGAAAAAAAATATTTTGGATACAATATAAAGGCTATTGCACTTTTCCATATTTTTTAATAATTTTACAATGTTTGATATTCATATTAAAATTGGCCAAAGTTTCAAAGTTGAACATATGTAAATGTAATCCCTGTGAGCAAAAACCTCAGCTCTTGACATTTTTCTTTACATGGTCATCTGGTCCAGGCAAGGTGTTTACATTACATACGGTGTTACATGTAGCTACAAGCACACATCACAAAACATGTAAACTTGGTTGGCAATGTTGCATTTTCTCCCCGATTTAAGATCATGTTTCTGCTTTAACATATCTGGTAGGGAAGAATTTGGTTAAGAAGCTTTTAGTGGAAATGTTTCACAGTAAAAAGTGCTGCTATTTTCTGTTACAGTCATTCCCAGGTTGTAAGTTCACTGTTGCACATGCAACTACATGATAACATCAGGGAAACATGTAATCTTGGTTGCTGATGGGATTAATTTCAATGATGGTGCAGAGAAAACACAAGGGTAGATGCAGACGACCCAGAAACGCTTATTCATGAGGATGGCTAAAAGAGGCTGGCCCTAAAAGAGAGTGCATCAGACTGAGAGCAACACAGGTGTTCCAGCACAGGCATTACAAGATAAAAGTGTGATTTTTATGTTTGTTTGCTTTTCAAATAAAGCATGTAAAAATGTTACAGTATAAATCCAAAATACAAATGAACCTGAAAATGAGTGTAATGGGCCCCCTTTAAAATACCAACACTTTCACTTTCTTTTTTTTCAATCACCAAGTTTGTGCAACATATAAAGAGAATAAATATACATTTAAGAAAAAAAAGGCAAAAAAGTTCTAAATTCAATTGCGTGGATTTCAGTCTTGTGCCATGTCTTGCAATGAAACCATGCTGTAGATTAAATGGCAGCACGGAGCAGTGTATGTGTGTTTATGGTACATCATAAACATGGATGTTCATTCTGGGCTCCACCCCAGGACTTCACATAGACAGCAGGTTTCAAATGGGCTTCCATCTGTATAGCTCACTTTTCAGGGACTCTCTGAAGTTCATTAACAGCAGAAAACGTAACACTATGGATTTGAACTGGGTGGCCTTTCTCTTGTTACTCAGGTTTATAACATAATTGAGGTTTTTAATTTCAGATTAAGCTTCCTAGGGCATCCACCTTGATAGCCAGGGACTCTGCGAGCAGTCGCCGAGACTCATTTTCACCATATGTGAACACGAGAGATTGTTGACTTGAAACCCATATAAAGCCATAGACTAAGACAGAAAGGAGAATGGCTTCTAGGCTTCATTCTCTCGTTCCACTCCTCATCATCTCACTCTGGCCTTCACTCAACAAAACAATGTACTCCAACGGCTACAGCAACAGCACTTGCCTCTTCAGATACATTCTCAAGCCTCACCTCCGCAGTTTTTCTCTCTCTATTTCCCCTCTCTCTTTTCTCTCTCCTCAAAACTCTTACTTTCCTAATTTTCTTTTCCGTACTCTCGCCTTTCAATTACCCCCCCTTAGGGCCTTGTGCTGTAAGTTATAAAGTCAATGTGGATGGTCTGTGTCAAGAAGTCCATCCAGCTCTCTACAATGTTGCGACCTTTTGCCCGCCGGTGTAAAAGCTACCTGCAGCCTAATCAACTTGGCAGGATTAGCTCCGAACCTGATGACTTCCACTGCCAGCAGCTCAGACGCCGAGGAAAGAGACAGAAAGAGAATGAGAGAAGAGGAAGGTAAAAATGGGTAAAAAACAGAGAAGTCACAGAAAATAAAACCATTCAACTATCTGAGTAAAGACGACAATGGACGAACCTGTAATGGCAAAAACGCCGGAGCAGAACTCGACAAAGGACCCGAGAAAGAGAAAAGAGGTAGAGGAAACTGGGAGGAAAGGATTCTTTAGGCCTCTTGACAAACATGTCAATCATCTTACCCTAACTGACACACACACATGCACACACACTTGCACTTTCACTGCTGAAGTGAAATCTAATTGTTTTTCAGACTGGCCTAGCTAGACAGTCGACACCGCAACCCTGCACCCCCCCCAACCTTCACCACCGCTGAGAGAGAAAGGGAACAACCGGAGGTCTTTTATTAGATATGATGGCACATTTCACAGCTCCGTGACTTACAGAAACCCAATCCTGCGATTAGTCAGCGCTTTGACGTTATCTTAAGTTCCTTGTCAGAATTAATTTAGTGTGGGTGGGCTGCTGTGGGGCTGTCTGTCTGTCGCGCTCCGCTCCCCTCCGCTCGCCTACAGGAGATGGGGGGGTTGGAGGCAACGGGGGCAGGAAGATCCCTTTCAAATAAGCCCCAGCTCCAGTCAGTGCCAAACCAGCCGCCTGAGAACTAAATATCTCCTCCATCAAAGGGCCCCATTCTGCGAGGGGAAAAGCAGTGAATGGGTCTGAATGAACAGGCTGAAAACAGATCCCGTCCTGGCCCAGCCCGTCGCCCACTTAGTGCCCTCAGCCCTCAACCCCCACCACCAGCCAGCCGGCCCAGCCAATGACACCGGAGAACCGATACAGCTGATATACTAACTTAACACACGTGTCACGCACAGCTAAACACAAAATCAACTACATACTGAGAGGACTACAGATCAGTATTTTTGTTCATCCAGAGGGAACCTTGCACGCTATTTTACTGTGGCAGTCTTTCAACTCCACTTGCTTTCACACACATCCTGATTATCAGAAGCACTCGCACACACAGAATCAAATTTAAAAGTATTGATATACCCTGATCAAGATTGGCAGGCGACTAGTGAGAGCCGTTTGTCTTGCCAGTGTGAAACTAGAGGCCTGTCTGCAGTCTCCTGGCCTGAACTGACACTTCATTAGAGATCTTTTCCTGGTAGCCCAGCACTCCCCGGCCCCTCTCCCCGCCCGACCCTGGACCGCGCCACTGTCCCATCTGATGAAAACTAATGGATTACAGCATTTCAATTTGGGGGAGCGAGCTCCGTTGTCAGCCTATCTTAATCTCCTTCAATTAGGGGGCAGCTCTTAGGCAAATCTCTGACATCTGAGAAGTGGGAGCAGGCCAGTCACTTTGACCCATAAACTGGTTGAAGTCTTTCACGGGTGTGGGCAGCTCTGTCTCCTACATCCTCTCGGCTTCCCTATCCTCTCCTCCACTTCCGTAATTTGTCCCAGACACTGATAAGTCAATTAGGCAGCAGGTGAATGAGCTGTGGATGTGTGTGTGTGGGTGTGTATATGCCTGCAGCCCACCCAGGTTGAGGCAAAAAAAGAGGCCTTGCAAGATTTTTGTTTGCCTGGATGAGCCCCGATAGTAAAAGGGCTATCCTGAAATAGTCTGGGAGGAAGTTTGCTACAGCCTGACAGACACTGACCAGTGGTCCCCCACAGCGAGAGGAGGATTGCCTTATTTTTAGCCCCATTCTCCATTATCTGGATGCTTTGTTCTCATAATGGTTATCCTACTCCCATCTGCAGGAACACAAAATAACCCTTTAATGCTTAGAAAGCAGAAAAATGGCCCGGCCTTCTGTAATAAGCCTTGAATTACCTACCCAAGGGTTTTCGTTTCAAGATGTGGAATCTTCAATTATTATGTCCCCATTTAGAAGGAGGAAGGAAAGAAAGAAAGAGAAGGGGAGGGAGACAGAGAGACACAGAGAGAGAGACAGCGTGAGAGAGGAAGGGATGAGTCCTAGACACTAATGGTGCCAGAGTGAGGCTTTGTTCACTTGCTACATTTAGCCTGTCCTTCATCATCTGCCCTCAGCCTCACAACGCCACAAACGATAAAAGACCTGAAATATAGATTTCTCTTTTTCTTCTCGCCCCATGTCTCTCTCTTTATCACTCTATTTGTGCTCTCCAACTAGTCCCGTCTGCCATCACTGAGGGACTACTATATTTCAGTCTTCTGTGACAGCGCACAGAGAAAAAAAAATCTCATTTAGGTTGCTACACTGCATTTTCCTTCAGAACACATCGTGGCAGGATTATTTAATTAATTAATGAAATTGAACCACCATAAAAGATTCCCTTTTCAGTTTATGTTATCAAGTACTTGACCCTTAATTTTTCAGGGAACATTTTCAGATAGTTCTTAAAGTTTGATCATGGCTTCTTTATGAATCTCAACACAGTTATCTCAAATCAGCCCAACCCTGAACACTCATATTGGACAAACCAGGTCATTGAGAAAATCCGTCTAAGGCTACACTGTAACGAAGTGCTTATTCTTAAACCCACAGTTACCTGTAACTAGACAGATTTATCTCATGTGTTACCTTATATTTGAATCAAGGCCTGTACATTTTCACTATATTAGTTGAATACTGTTGAAACTTTCAATTATTGTACATTACTGACTGCACAGTGAAATGACAGTCATTTTAAGCTTTTTTCCTACTGTGCAGAACAAGAAGACACAACTACAGAAATTATCTTTTCTTTCATTCCTCTGCACTGCTGCTGAAGCGACACTTTCCCTGTCATAGGTCTTTGTACTGCATGTTGAGTGAATGCCCCTTTAGATATCTGTGTTTGGGATCAGGAAATCAGATTTTTAAGGCAGAAAAAAACTGATTTCTGATCGTTGTGTTAAACTGGTGGCTCTCAATCCTGTTACTCCAACTAAGGAAATCAGACAGAGCTGAAATAAAGGATTTCTTTCAGGTGAAACAAATCCCTTTAATTTACATTAAATGTTGTGATGTATTTGAAAGGAGGCATTTGCAGAAGTGGGTACTTTTTTAAAGCTCAAGATACACGACATCAACGTGTTTAACTGTACCATTCAGTCTGTCATATGTATGAAGATACTGACTTGGTAAAGTGGCATTTGAAGATTGACATGATTGAACTTCATGGAGGAGAAAGGCAGAGTGGCAGAGAGAGAAAGAGAAAGTAAAGGACAAAAATATGAATGCAGTCTTTCAGCTCTTCGTTAAAATTTCATATGTCCACCTCTGGAACACTGTTCATATTTCTCGTAAACAATATTACCGGTGTTTTTTCTACATCTGTCAGTCATGCGGGTCGCTCCTCTCTTTAAAATCACTCCTGCTGGTGTCTGCACACATTTAGCATAAAGAAATCTGAGCCCTTAATGTCTATACAGTGTGAGCAACAGCTTACACAGATGTGAGCTTTTATTGAAAGGTGATATAATCCATTGAAGTAAACATGAAGCTTTAATGATGTTTTGTCAAAGCTACTGTTTAACATTTGTTTAAATGTGCCAGTGTTGTGCTCTCATAGTTAATTGCACATTATATTGTGCTCCACTTCCTGTCATTCACCTGAGATTCACAGGCAGAAATGGAAGGCCCCACCAGGAAATAATCCCCCCCAAACAGTCTGCTTTAAAAACTTAACTGCCACGTCCGTGTCTTCTTATTTGGGGCGCCTCTGTCAGCTGGGACAGTATTTAATTTGAATCTGGCTTTGACATTATAAAGTTTAAATTCTTAAAGTGGTGTAAAAGTGAATGGGGGACGTGTGAAAGTCAAAGAAAAATGGCAAAACTCTGAAGGACATAACTATTCTAATTCAGGCTTGAAAAGATCAAGGTGCTTTTGCAACTCTGACTGACCTGCTGGCATTGAGATTGAGTTTCTCCTCTGTGTCTTTTAGGAGCTGCTCAAAGTCCAGCTCACTGGAAACTCCTGGAACCAGCAGCTCCACAAAGGCATGGTCTTCAGGAAAATCCCCCGGCCACTCCATGCCACTCTGCGAGGAAAAGGAACTGAAGACAGAAAGAGAGAGATGAGTATAACATTAGAAACACTCCACATGGCATGTACCAGTTCATAAAGCAAAATAATGAGAAAGCCAGCACTGGTGTCAGGATTAAATCAACAATTTAGACTGACACCAAATAACAGAGATCTGGAGTGCTGTATTATCACAGCTGTCTGTCAAGAAACTGAACACACAGGCACACTGTGTACACACACACCCGCAGTCATGTGGACCATAATAATTTGAAATCTCCTCAAACAGGAGTCTTATTAGGCGGCACAAATCAATTGCACCTGAAACACCTGAAACAAAAGGAAGCGTATCATCAGCAAAAACAGTTTCTTCCTCTTTCCTCAGACAATCATTTGCAGTAGAGGGACCCCTGATCAAAATGCATTGCCTCAGCCTCTAACCATTTCCACCTACTGACACTAGTGAGTTAACAAAGAAAAAAAAAACAAAGACCAAATAAATAAACAATGAGGTGAGATGCTCTTCAGTCGAGGCTTTAAATAAACAACTCATCTCCTTACGTCTCTGCCACAACTGAGGGCCGCCCCCCTACCCTGTGGTGCTTAACGCTCATGCTAACAGCCAATCCCACGCCGGTGCTGCGTTGCTGGGTCTCATATCAACATTGTCATCAACGCGAGTCAAGTGGAAGGTAATGGAGAGTGTCTGTGTCAATTTGGCTTTCTCACACTCCGCCTCTCGCCCCTTTCCTCGTCATCTGCTCTGATTTTAATAATCCCTGTCAAACTCCAAACAGCTCCCCACACTCCGCTCCGCTTCTTCGCTGCTGCATACAGTCGATGCCACTCTCCCTGACAGGGCAGACAGGAAGCTCAACATTCATTTAGCCTGCACAAAGGGAGGCCTGTCCAGCTGGACAAATATTATTTTCCTCCGCTGACAGCCTCACCAGTTAAGCTTGTCCTTTATTATTTCTCCCTCTCTTCTTCTCTCTTACTGTTTCCCCTCATCATCACGCTCCCTCTGCGCCACTGTCTGAGAAGGGGTCTGTACGCAGCCATCGCTGAAAGGGAATAAAATTTTAAATCCAAGGATTAGGAACTCAACATTGTATTATTTGGGCTGAGCCAGACAGTGTGTGTGTGTGTGTGTGTGTGTGTGTGTGTGTGTGTGTGTGTGTGTGTGTGTGTGTGTGTGTGTGTGTGTGTGTGTGTGTGTGATTATGAATTGTGTGTGCTGACTTCAACACCTCTTTAAGTGTATGAAAGACAGACAGACAGATGGACAGGTCTGCACGCTGTAATGTCTGCTGGGTGTCTACCTCCTGGTCTTCCCAACATATCATCTGTTATCTTGAGCAAGAGTGTGTACATGTAAGTGAGTGTGTGTCAGGATTCTCCAAGCAGCACACAGGGCCTCATTAGTACTATACTTTAAATCATCCGGTCTCCATTGTCTTGTCATTAGCTCTTTACAAAGCAGATGTTGGAGGAGCCCCTGTGTGTTTCACAGTGTTGCAACAGGGACAACTGGGCCAGGCGTTGAGACGTTGCCTGAGACATCCACTCCACAGCTATTAGAACAAGGGAAGAAACACAGCTACACACAGACACTCACACACACATCACTGTCCTATCTCTCTTGCTGCTGCCTGTCTACCCCAGCTAGGCTAACACACAGGCCCATTTACAGTAATGAGTTTGTCCTGAAATATTTAGCAGCACGTCCCCCAGGCCGTCGCTTTAAAGCCACTTAGAGCATGTCAAGTTAAAGTCAACATTATTTTAAAGGAGGTACCTAACAGTCTGCTGTGAAAGAAACATCATAGATTAAATAGGTGAATTTTCTAAGATCAGAATACTGCAGAGAACTATCTCATGCATGCCCAGGGGGGGGGACGGGCTTCACCGTTACCGCGCAACCATGTGGTCCTGCTACACTGCACTGCCTTGACTGATTTTCTTCTTTACAGTAAGTCCTGTCTGCTTACTGGTGGGCTTTAATCTCATCAGATTTGATATAGTGAAATTTCTGTTCAATTTAGGCAGCACTAATCTTGTTAAAATATATTGGTCACTTTTTATCTATACCATAGGGAAATATGTGTACATAATACCTTCCTAAAATATGTTGTGTAAGACTGTTCCGAAATTGCGACGCAACAACTTGGCATCATCATAACAAATGCCCATGTGATTAGCCTACACTGAGGGGATGAATAATACATGACTTAATCCTGATATTACTTGTCATTGCTGTTTTGCAGAATAATCATCATCATTCAGCCAGTATTAAAAGTACCCTGAGCAATGAGTCAATTACAACTATTGGAAAACAAGACAATATTGTCACACTGAAGCAGTTCATATTGTGAAGCTTATTGCATCCAACTATCATGATTTCAGTAAACTCAAATACTCATATCCTAAACATGCATCAGGAGAACTGACAAAAACCTAAAGATCTTATTAGTTGTATTAGATGATTGAACGGATAAATAATCTGTCATAATGTTCAAAGTAACCAAACCCATACATACTGCAAATATTCATAGGGCTGCAACTGTAACACCGTATCTGTGACACATCAGATTATGTGACCCAGAATCAGACTCCCTTTAAAAAAACAAAAAAGAGTTTTGAGATTGCAAGTTGTTGACCGGTTAGGGTTCAGGGCTCAGCCACGGATTCTGACAGGTCATAGAATATGGTGTAACACAATAATTATTTGCAAAATCAATAAATCTATCATAAGTGATCAATCTTATGGGGTATAAAATGCCAGATAATAGTGAAAAATGCACATCCAAATGACCAGGCCCTTGATGAACTGTGCTTGAAATGTCTCGTATTTTTCCAACTAACAATTTAAAACCCAAAGATATTTAATTTACAGTAATTCAATATAAAAACAAAGGAAAGTTGAAAATCATCACATTTATGACTTTTGAAAATAATTGATGAATGATTAATTGAATAGCAAATTTGTTGTTGATTCATTTTGTTAACCTGCTAATAAATGATCAACTAATTATGTCAGCATTAGGACTCAAAAGTGCATCATACTGTTATTTAGTATCATTTTATTTGATTTTTTTTTTAGCTGTCTTATCTAGTATCTTATGGTATGGAGGCATTTGGGCTATGTGATATCATTTAATATGAAACATTCAACTGACAAAACATATAAAACAAAGACAAGCAGCTGAATATCACAATTTAAGAAGCTGGAGTTGCAAATATTGGGTACCTTTTTTTCACTTGTTAAATGTTAAATCAGTTGTATCAGTGTTTGCAGAGCGACACATAAACTAGAGAGAGAGAGAGAGAGAGAGAGAGAGAGACCATACATAGTTGTTTATCTTGTGGTGGTATTTGGCCATGTGACCAGACACATCCTTTAGACCACAGCAGCTCTATGCAACAAAGAATTAGCGCAAACTGCAGACTGACAAAACGCAGTGAGTTCACGTGGCGCCTGTACTGATTCAGTGTTACTTTGAGCGACAACACATGCATGTTTTGTGCATCTTACCTCTCATAAGCTCCTTTGTATTCGTCTCTAGTTTAATGTCAATCCAGCACACGTTGGGAAAACATGACCACCGTCATTTCTGAGTCCCCTATTGCAAACATGTGCCTACGGCAGCTCGTTGTAACTACAACAAAACGGCAAACCAAGACAATTCAACAGCAAATATGCCACCACGTAGGTCAGTATAATTAAACTGCAGCGCTGGGGAGCTTATCTATCGCCGTCACTGAATGTTAATGGAGCCGTTTTTGCAAACAGCCGTGCGGTTTCACGAGAAGCCTCTCCGTCAGAATCAAGTTACTGCAATCGATCGATCTCCGCTAATCAATCAGTGCAGTATGATATGTTATTGTCGTTATTTCCGGGGATAGAAAGCGTCCGTGACAACAACCTGGAAGTCGCTCTGTGAAAACTTCCGCTCTCTGGAAGATTTCAACTAACAAACCAAATGGGGGGAAATAACTCCATGTATACGTCAATAAATGCGTTTTCTACCAATATTAGATAACGGTCTGCAAAATACACAATCTTAATGTGCTTTTACGTCTTTTGAGTCGAATGTGTAGTCATATTAGAGTTGATAATTGGTACAAATATTTAGTCCGATATGAAAAATCTCCCCTCTTCGTGATAGTAAGCTATCCCGCGAAGCTGTCAACATACGGCAGTTGGGCGGTGAACTCGCTAACATCTATCAACCGGTTATTAACAGTAATGATCTGAGTTGTTATGAATCTGTCTTTGCGCAGTTAAACATATTTCCGGAAGAAGCATCAAAACGCTGGTATAAAACACTGCTCACTTTATGCTATATCAGTGTCAGATATGTCAGAG
Source organism: Plectropomus leopardus (assembly GCF_008729295.1). Lineage (NCBI taxonomy): Eukaryota > Metazoa > Chordata > Actinopteri > Perciformes > Serranidae > Plectropomus > Plectropomus leopardus. Next base: position 15,006,438 of record NC_056468.1, on the reverse strand, counting down.
TTTTGGCGCGCCTATACGTAACTGGGAGGACATCAGAGTTTACATCGGTGGTATGAGGAAAGGTAGTCAACTGTGATTAAGACTACAGGGAATCGATTACTGGTGGATGAACAAGACTCAACTCATTGTTTGGTAATTTAATCAATGCTAAGACTCTTAAGCTGACAGGTTATTTAAATCATTTCTTAAGGCAGAAAGTTTTTTTTCCACATGGTTTTGTTTGCAAGTAACTAGGTCCCGTGTGTAACGTTAACTACCTGACTTAGCCAAATTAAACGCCCTAAACATATAATCAAATCGAACAATGCAAATGCTCCCCTTCCTGTTTTTTTTTTCAGTTGTGTGCTAAGGTACAGTTAAACATGGCAAACCATGTGATCCAGTCAAACAAGAATTGCAGCATCGACTGAGGTCTCACTTTGTCACGTCTTTATTTTCGTCGTCAGGATGGCGAGCAGCACGCACGTTTTCCAGATCTCTGGGATCAAGGTCCGTGAGAAGAAGAGAGTTTTGGTCCAGAGCATCCAGCAGCTGGGGGGAACATACATAGGTGGCTCAGTAAGTAGAGATCCCTGAAACAAGATTTTAGGGGAAAAGGCAGATGCACCTTACCCAAGACTATTTACTGAATATGAGACACTTTAACCAGAGCCCTCGGTGATGTCCGAAAACTGGTAACTAGCCAGCAAAGCAAAAACCATTAGGTCTGTCAGGTATTGCATGAAGCCTAAAAGCCTAACAGTTTTTTGTTTTAAACTGTGAGATTTTTAATCTCCTTTCTATTCCTATAGCACCCACTTCCTGTGAAAGTGCTTCATTATATCACAGTACTAACTGTGATGTAATGAATAAATCAGACAGTGCAGTGCTGACCTGCATTCAGTCACAAGGACTGGCAGTATTGTATTGTGTGTGTCATGCACATAACTGCACTAAGTAGGCAAATGCGGTGGTTTTTCATCTTTGTGTTCTTAGTAAACATGCAATAAAATTTGCCTCTTTCTGAAAGCAGTCACTCTTACTGCAAGTTGGCTCCTGTCAGGGGTGTGTTCTACTGCAGTAACTTTAATGATAGCCTTGTTCTGAGACTATGGTTTAAACACCTCATGATACATTTTTACAGAGTTTGAATCATTGTATATATTATATGGAGTACATTTTTTAAAAGATTAATTCAGTGTTGTATAAATTATGTGAACTAGCCCTTCTTTATTTTAGTTCAAGTCTAAAACTTGCAGTATAATTCTCACAGAGACAGCTAATGAAGTTAATCAATGATTTCAAGCTAACTGTAATTACATCCAGTTATAACAGTGTTTTTTTTTTTTGGTTTTTTTTGCATGTGAATAGTTTTGCCTGATCAAGTTTAAGACTATTGCCATGTATAAAAAGTGACAATGAAGGCTTGTGCTCAGACAACAACACCCACAAAACAAAAACATGACCCACAATATACAGTGCATACAATCAACAAATGTAGCAAGTAGCCATAGCACAGCACCACCTTGGCCTTGTCAACTGCTAAACAGTGGAACTTAGTTTTTGGAACGAGCATTTAATTTCAGCCATATCATCCAGCCTCACCTTTGGGAATCAATTTTATTTAAAACCTGAGTCTAGTCGTCTGCTATTTAATATTGTTTGTTACATGTCATGAGAATGATGCCATGTTTATCTTTAAGGTCTATCAGCACGCCAGCACCCATCTCATAATCCCTCAGGTTTTGTCCAGCGAGAAGTTTTTGGCAGCCTGTGCTGCAGGTCAGTCCTGATGGTTATTGTTATAATGATGAAAAATAACTCATATCTGATCATCTTGATTTTATCAAGACTGCTCATCGAACTGAACTACTTTCAATGCTTCACTGTGTCCATCAAGTCTGACTCAACACCATTGTTCTTTCATCTGATTTGACCAGGAAAGTGGGTTGTGACTCCAGAATATGTGCTGGACAGTGTTAAGAATGGCTCCTGGCTCCCAGAGGGACCCTACGAAGTTGCCATTTCCACAGGAGCCACGTCCTCTTTCTACCCGGTCAGGCAGTGGAGGGAGAAGGTGGCCAGTGGGAGACTAGCGGGGGCCTTCCAGGGCTGGAGGGTCCTCCTCATGGTCCAAGAGCCCACACGCAGGGCCATGTTCAAGCGGTGAGGTGTCATTGCCAATCACAACAACACCCATGCATGAATAAAATGTTGCAGAATATGATACCTAATGAGTTTAATCTTTCCCAGGCTCCTAAAAGCAGGCAGGGCCAAAGTATACCATAGCCCTCCTCCATCTCACGCCTCTGTCACTCATGTCATGGCTAAACCCTTCACAGAGGACTCAAAATCCCACAGTGCTCCTTGCTACCCTGTTAGCCACATTGTCCAGCATCTCTTTGGGGTATGTCAGACTAATTTATGTTAGAAACGGTCCTGATTATCAGGCATCTCATTGATCCATTTAATTTCTGTGCAGTCAGCACTCTAGTCTTAAAGGCTTTTATTTTGAAAGGAATATGAAAGTTTTTTTGAATATAGGAATATTAGCCGAAAAGTCTCAAACATTCTAGTGTTTTTTTTTTTTCTCCGGCAGAGCAATTTTGTGGATATGTTTGAGATAACGGCTGATCATCCAGCAAAGCTGAAGAAGGACAGCATCGTTGATGTGGACCTTTCTAAGCTGGAGACGGAGCTCAGGGACTATGTCATCAAACAGGAGGTTTGGATATGTTTGATGGTGTCTGAAGCATAGTTTCTCTTAGGTGGTCTATATTCTGCTCACTTGAACGACCCTTTTTCCCTCTGTTGTATTTGACAATGCTAATGGGTTCTTTTGCTATAGGGCGGGCCGAGACTGCGCTTCCTTGAATTCATGGGTTACCATGACCCATACCGTCCACAGTCCCAGGTAGACATGCATACATACCCACCCTCGATCACTACCATACATCTCTAAAATAACTATGTTTTTCATCAAGAAGATCAGGTCATTCAATTTCCTTTGTGTCATACATTTCAATGGAAAGTGACATCGAGAGCAAGGGCACATCATATTCAGGTCACCGATTTAACCACCACTGTCAGCCGATCTGAGAGTTTTGATTGGCAGGCCTATTAACAATACTCTCCACTGTCCTGTCCATACCTTACCCAAGTGGATCTCCATCAGATTGCTATTATAAGTGCTCGTGTATTTCCATTCTGCACTTTCTAAATCCATATGCTGTTTGCCAGTAACAGACACTTAGAAATGACCTCCAGGAACTTCTGATGCCCATTCACTTCCTTTTCCCATTACCCTCCTGCCCTCCTCTTTCTGCCGTCCGTCTGTTTGAGTGCAATGTTTTCTTCTCCTTTCCATATACCTCTTTACGTTTCATCATTGTTCTTTTATTCCTCCAGGCTACAGAAACAGACTTCAGTAATGTTGGTACTATGATAGAGTGTGGTCTCTTCATTGAAGCCCTGGACTCAATCAGAAGTGCTGTGTACCCAGGCCTGCTGCCACCGGCGTCATACCTGGTCTCCCTCTTAGAGTACGCACAGCAGGTAGGACCAGAATTACCAGACTGCAGAAATCCCCACCTGCTGCTACATTAGCCTCAGGAAGCTGCATCAAAGTATACCCTTTTTCATTACATTTTGAGAATTCTGGTAGCTGCATTTTTGGCTTTTTTTGTCACTGTCACTGGAATAAACGGTGCTGTGTGTTTGACATTTTTTTTTACAGTGCATTCAAGCATACGAACTTGTCAAACTTAAATTGTTGTCTTTTTCACTATGTCATAGGGTAATGCCACATCTGTCTTCCTGAGGAATTTCCAGCAGGTCATGCATAACCTGCTTGTTACCAACCCTCCTTGGCTAGCCCCCAGCACAGTGAAAAAATATTTTACCCAGGTGTTGCAATGTCCTCATTGTAAAACAGGCTTGTGGCCCTTCCTCAAGACAGCCATCAGGTAAATTTTATATGAAATGAGATTTCTCAAAAGAAATTGCACTTTAAGGTTTAAAATTTCATACTAGCATGCTATTTAATGTGCTAAAACCATCTGTGAGATCTTTTTAGATATTTGTAAAACCTTAATATGAAACAAACAGTAAGTAAAAAGCATAATATTTTTGGTAATATTACAGTATGCAAATAATGGACACTATGCTGGGAGTAGAAATCCCCACAGTGCAACAATGCAGTGCAGAAGAAGATAATGATGTTGATAGCAGACGATGGTGGACAGTGACTAAGACAGCTCTGTCACGTCAAATACGCTTCAATTTAAGTGTAAAAGTAGAAAAAAATAATTTCTGATATATTTTCTGTTTCTCTGTTTCCTTGTATTCTTTCAGTTACTGCCTGTCTGGTGAGCTCACCTGTCACCCACTCCCTGGACCTGCCCTGCCAACTCTGTTACAATTCCATAGTGACCTCCTGGCATTTTTCCTCAAGCTCTTCCAGGGGGAACTCCATTCTGTCAGCGCTGGGTAACTTTGATATAAACTGATATTTGCAGTCTTTCTGTTTTTCAGCTTATTGTTTATGCATGGACAGAGTTAAAGAGGAATTTTATCGCAATTATGATTTACTTTCCAGAAATTCAAATGAATCGTGTTATTTTTGCTAGTGTGTGCTGCTACACAAAGATGTCGGAAGATTTTCATTCATAGCATTGAAGTTACATACTTCTACAACTGGTTAGAGTCTATTTTAAAGATATGCCACTGCAAGACTTGAATGAAACTAGATGTGGAATATTTTATGTTTGCACAAAACCTTTAAGTCAACAGCTGTTTGATACTTCCAAAAAACTCCATGTAATATGTTTACACCACTGTTTTTTGTTCTTACAATAATTGTATTTGCTACTTACATTGGTTGGTTCATTCTTCCCTCATCCACCCCTTCTCTTCTCTGGCTCAGTGATTTGATGGTGCTTGAGGGAAGCGGAGTCTCTCAGGCTTCAGCAGCAGGATCTCTGCTGTATGGAACCTTCTGGACTGTGTGGGAGCGCTCCACGCTGTTGTCCCAAGCTGTGAAACAACTAACCCAACTCTTGGTGTTGGCTGTCATTGAGGTAAAAACATGGGGAAAGTGTGTTATATCACCTCAGAAGAATGCCAGTTGGGTCAGATTTGTGTTCAGACCAGATTTACAAAGTTACTCCTCACCTCCTCTTAGAGCTTGCTAACTCCATGCTGTGATGTTGTTCATCCTCACTGTAGGACCACACTGAGAGGGACGAGAAGCAGAAGCTGCATTTGGCGGACACCCTGCTGGACCTCCTGTCTGTGCTGGTGGAGTTCTGGTGTCAGCAGCACTTCAAACTGAACCGGAGCCTGGTGGAAAAGGGTCTAAAAGACCTAGCAGAGCATTTTGCTGTTATAAGCCAGGGTATAAAATTAAATAGAAAAAAATAAGTCAGTCAGTCCATCACTGAAGTTTGGTACCTGGTATTTCAATTTTGTTGTACTTGTGCAATGACAATAAAGACATAGTCTTCTTCTGATGTATTGTCCCTCTGTTTTGTCCTGTAGATGTTTCTCCGTTGGGTCTGGCAGAGCTGGTTGTCAGGATTCGCTCTACCAGACTTAAGTTGGTGATAACAGATGCCATATTCAGGAGTCTTTGCTGCAGAAATGGATTCACAGTTGGAGATGAACCCCTCTCTCTCAAGAAAATGGTCTGTGTGTGAATGTGTGTGTTTGTGACTGTTTCTTGTTCCTCACTTACCTCATATTTCCCATTACTAACCCATGGGAAACCATTTTTTTATCAGTCCTGTAGTCATTTGGCCTTCAACATAATTTGAGGCCTGCACTTCTTACTTGTGCAAATCACAACATGTGCTGCTTAGTTTAGTAAGTCAAGAGGAGTATGAGTGACATTTTGTAAAGTGTAAGTTTGGAGAGTTCCTTTGGCTCCCATTTTCAGTTCATTCACTGGAAAAAAAAAATCAATTTGCTTTGAATTTGCTTTGAAAATGTTTTTGGCAAAATAAGAGCATGTAAGATCCTAAAATTCTCATACTACATGTATCAAACACACCAATGTTTGTAGGAAATAAAAAAAGAAAGAAAGCAGTTGTAAAAAACTAACAACATAATGATTTAGAAAGATGTTGATTAATAAACCAGTTGTAATTATTTTTGTTTCATTTTCCGACTTTGCTTTTGTGTTATGCTAAAAAGGCATAAAATACAGATGTACTGCAGTAGTTCACATGGCAGCGTGAAAATTGGTATAGATTATATTACAGTTCTCTGCTAGAGACACAATGTTGGCTCGTGTGGTCTACCCATTATGATACATTACAGTAAAACATCTGGCTTTCTCACTCAGTGCTGATGTCTTTGTGTTTCCTCAGTTTCCGTAAGACACACAGACATCCACTTGTAATATAAAGGCACTGTCTAACCTTGTGTGTGTCTGTATGACTTCTGACAGATGCTGTCCTACCTGCCTGCTCTGGGAGGTTTAGCTCAGAGTCCCACAGGTGCCTGTCTCAGGACCAGACCCACCTCCCACAGCTGCACTAGCCAGGGGACCGGCTGCAGGTCAGTTACACACAGCTGCCCGTCTTAACCACTGTCAGTCTTTCAGGTACATTTTCAGAAGAGCCTGAAGGGGAACATGTGAGGACATATAAGCAGAGGGGAGGGCTGCACTCAGGCTGATAGTTTACTCTTAATAACTTAATACATTAAATTACACATGCTTTCTTATTTCAGTCCTGTCTTACACTTTAAACTACCACACCTTAAGTAAATTTACTTATGTTTTAAGATCAGCTAGGGAATTTCAAATGGCAGTCTGTGCAGATCATTACAGGTCTGCTGCTCTTCTCTCTTGAGACTCAGTGTCGTAGGTGGTCAGAAAAACACTTAGGCTAATTGCTTGAGATTTATATAAGCAGGAAAAATCCTTGAGTCTCTGCAAATAACCAGTTGCCTAACCCTTTTTGAGATAAATCCAGTCATTACGTTCTCTCCAATTGTGGTTTGTTGCTTCACCAAAAGTTTATTAAAAGCCGCAGTTGGTAATTTCTAATAAAAACAACTGTTTGTCTCATTTACTGAAATAAAAATCATTCCTCTGCCCCCTTTGAATTGCTTAAAATGGCCTTACTGCACATGAACAAAAACAACCAATCACAGCCTGATGAGTCTCTAAAGCTGCTGTCAATCATGTCAATCATGGCTCGTGAACTGCGTCTAACTGTCAAAATAGGCAGCATTGATCAAGTATGATTCAAGATTCCTTGGCTGCATTGCATATTTCTCACCTCAGATGTTTACGGAAACATATTTTAGTGTGCTGTTAAGCTAGAAAATAAGAAAGATGGTCTAGTCGGTGCTAGGGATATCGCTTTACTATCTCCAATATAGTGGCTGGGGCACACACTTTTTTTTACTCTCATTTTACACAAAATAAACAAATGTAAAAAAAAGTTCTAATTTTACAGCAAAACAGTACACTAAACAGTACAGTAATAGAATATTGATTCATATTTGATTAGTTCGAAAGCAGTGTAAGATTATAGTTAATGCCATTAGAGGCAATAGGAGGAAGAGGGACATTATCTATTTTTCAACAGACTATGTGCCTCATTTAATACTTTTTGTAACAATGCAGTTTCAGCAAATGTGACAAAAAAAGTATATTCATAAAAGTTACCATCTGTAGCTTTAAGGAAGAGTGCACATTTAAAGGGAATAGATAAAACGAACAAAAACTGCTGTTGAATAGTGTACATGTTGCTGGTTAGATTTCACCCAGGCTTAAAGATCAAATTAGCTGTATCAGTCTTTCATTTATCTTTGAATCTTTTTTTGTGTGGCTAAAACAACCAAACTATTCAACCAGCAGTCGACTCTACCTCCATTGTTAGGTTTCCACCCATAGATTTGAGGGCAAAACGGGTGAAAATGTACAGGCCCGATGAGAAATGTGAGTGAAAAGGAACAAAGGAACACCTGGAGAGAGGATGAATGTGTGTGTGTGTGTGTGTGTGTGTGTGTGTGGGTGTGGGTGTGTGGGTGTGTGGGTGGTTGGGTGGGGGTGAGGAGCAGAGACGCATGAATGGAGGGACTGAGGGAAAGCTGGAGAGAGGCAAATGGAGGTCAGACAGAGCGTGAGGAGTTGGCATGTGATGGGTCATGCCCAGGTCTGATCCTATCAGTGTGTGCTGGCTGACAGGAGGGGTGCAAAGGGAGGTTAGACCCCCCCCTCCTCAAACACACACACACACACACACACACACACAGTGCTGTGTCTGATTTGGACAGGGAGCCGACAGATAGACAGACTAGGATATCCCATCAGGCCTTTGTGCCTTCCCTTACGACCACCAGCTCTCAGCCTTTACCCCCTTTTATTCACCTCTCTTGATCTGCCCTCGTATACTAAATCCCTCTCTGAATACAATCACACACACACACGCGCGCACACACACACACACACACACACAGTCCATACTATCAGACATCTGCTGCTCCACCAGCAGGTAGTTGGCCTGGAGAAGGGCAGGCGCCACCAGAGAGCAGGTTCATGTGAAGGCTACTGGTTCATGCACTGACCCGATCCCCTCTTCCCTCCATCACTGCTTTTTACTCCTTCTACTTTCTTCTTTCCCCCCAGTTTTAAGGTTTTAGTTTGTTTTGACACCGACATGAGAGGAACTGAATAAAACAAGGCAATGCAATCTGTGCGGATGAGATAAAGAAATGCCAAAGGGCATGTAAAATCATTTGACCCTGAAAGAAAGAATGAAATCAAAATGACAAAGCCTGTGATGAATCGAGTACAGAAACCAAAAGGAAATCTTGTTTCCTCATTTTTCACGCTTGACTTCACAATATTATATGTGTTTTCAGTGATGTCGACACTCTTAATCAATTAACACATCTTGAGCTGAAGCATGTATGATTCTGACACACTCCTCACTCTGAAAGCATTTTCAATACAACTCACTATGTTGTTGGAGCTGCTGTGACGCAGTAAAATAATTTAAATATTTTATTTTAAGAAATCAACTATATTTATTGTTAGAGCACTTGTCAGTTATTCATAGTCCTTAACAAGATAAGACATAAAAAAAACATCCTTTAAAAGTCTGAGTTTAAATAGCACAGTTTTGATTTAACAGAGAAGTATCGGTTTTAGAAAATGGTTTCAGTTCTGTTTTATCTGCCTTTTCAAACTGCTGGTAGAACGCAAGAGAAAAGTCCTGGTAAGATGTTTGGTATTGGATATATGAAAAGAGCAGGAGCAGGTCAGAAAGGTTGAGAGGAGCCACATGACCCCTTCATCTTTCATTTCTGGCTGTTAGAACGCATTAGGCTGTTTCACTTGAGACTGCTGGAGTCGTCGTGTGTGAGATGGCGAGTGTGCTGCTTCTGCACCAACAGACAGGCTGGTATCAGGGCACACGTCCAAGTCATACCAAGCTGACAGGCCCGCTGATTGACCGACTGTTGAGATGGCCGTTTGACTTGCCGGCTGGCTGCGTGGCAGTGAGTGCTGTTAGCAGAAGGGGAGCTACATTTTTCTCCTGCTGGTTCAATCAAACTGGTTTCATCAAACTGTATTGCTGTTATCTTTTCAAGCCATTTAACAATGTCATTACTTTGGCCCCATCTCTTTTGAGCAGACCTGCATGTAGTCAATGTCAGCTGGATTTAAGAACAGCCTGTAACTAGTTCAGCTCAGTGTTTCCAACAGAATTAGTCTGTTTGTGGCCTTAGCAGCTGTTGTCGGTGGGGGTGACAATGACAGCAAACTTTCAATTTCTTTTTCTTTTCAAGTGTGTCCCTTTGTATCATTCAGTGTCACCTCTCTAAATTCAGAGGTTTTTGCAGGTCTGTGAATGCAGCACAGGCAGAGCTCTCCATTAGTTCTTTTGTTCCTCAGCTGTAGTTTATGACTCACAGGTGGATAATTGATCTGTTGATCCGTTCAGAGCTGATCAGATCAGATCGGATAGAGGAGCAGCTGCTGTGAGTGAATGCAAAACTTTTAGACCCAGAGGAATTAATGGTTAGGTTTCACTTTCAATGCGCCTAATGTTCTGCTGCTCCATTTTTGCCAAGAGTACGCACTGCACTCAGAGAGTGTGGTTCAGTGAATAACCTAACAGTACATATATTTCAACAACGCTCCTAATGAACGGTTCAGCTCCAAAAATAAAAAATGTATTTGTGGCAACAGATGTTTTAATAGTGGCGGGCCGCTGCAAATAAATTAATGTGTGGGAAACCCTGTAACTCCACAAATATTTCAAAAATGGAGACAGATGAAGTAGATTTTTTTTGCCATGACCTTTTTGGTAGAATTAAGTGGGAAATGTAATGCTTAAGTTTTTTTCTTATTTTGGCATGTGACATGCACTTCCCCATTACTTCCATTATTGCTCACAAGTTACTTGAGAGTCAGCCTCCAAGGGCATGCGCTGCCCCAGGCCCAGAACTGATAGCTGGGCCACTGACAGCATGCTGGCCTCCTAAAGTAGACCATGAGGGAAGGAGAGACTGGGGCGTGTACAAGCCAAGTACTGTCAACCTCCACTGCTGCCAGCCTATATGGACAGGGGACACTTGGGTGAAGTGGTTCAAGATGAGAAGCGGTACAACCTTATACCAGTTATGGACTCTCTCATGCACACACACACACACATACACACAGAGCTCGTCTCATCTCTTTTCAGCCTTGTCCCTGCTAATAACAAGCAACGTGACAGGACGTGTGTTTCCTCCTCACTGCTGGGAGCTCCTTCCTGGCTTCTGAACAAGCCAATTACCAGGGAACAAGCCTCTTCCCTGTAATACGGATGGCACTCCGCTTCAATGCGGCGCACGCGCACGTGCACAGACATATACACTCCAGACACCTGTCAGGCTTCATGCAGGCAGATCTCCCATACCCACTCACAGGACTAGTGACAGCCCACAGCTATTAGCACGCCACTACTTTGAAGAGGCTTCACTTTCTTTTACTAGTTATTCCTCCTAATGTGCTTGCTCACATCGAATTCTCCGTCTCTGCGTTTGAGGCGTTAAGTGGGAGGAAAAGTGCTTTGGAGACGGGAATGGAGGATTGGGCGTGTGAAGTGTGTGTGTGTGTGTGGCCAACACAGTAGGGGTTTGACAGATATTGTCAGATTTCATATAAAATGATACGAAGCCATGAAGGATTCATTTGCTAATAGCACTTTTCACAGTGCAGTGATGCCCGTTCCACTTTCTGTACCACTAGGTCTCCATATTGTCATGCTGAAATGGTCATTCGTTGAAACTTTAGACTTGTTTATGTAAATCACAGATAATCTCTTACTGAATAGGCACATGCATATTTTCTCATAGCTCGTTTGACCATGTCCTTTGTCTCCATACAGTGCTCAGTGCTCTTTGCATGAAACAAGCCTGGAGAAAGAGAACATCCCCAGAGGTTTGAACAGAGTCAACGCAGCAGGTATGGCCCACAGACACACGCATGCACACACACACACACACACGGCTGCTTGACAATATCGCTGCACATTTGCAAGGAGCGGACTTTTAATGGACTGATGCACTGCACTAGGTCATCAGTAAAGAGGGACATGATAGCTCTGTCATCACTTTCAGTTTAATGAAGAGCACATAATGTATGGAGAGAGTGATTGATTTGCATCGGACCACGCTTCCATCTAGTCAGCTGTTAAGGCAACTCGGCTGCATAATCCAGCCTGCTGTATATGTTCCAAGGCAGAGTTTGGGCCGCATTACGCCTCCTCCACTCGCTCTTTTCGCATTGAAATTCAACACTGCGCTCTTTGTTTTGTTTAGCTTTTTTCTCATGTCTTATTCACCTTTTAAAAAAGTAACAGATAAATAAATAAATGGCATGGACAGAAATAATGACTTCCTCACACAAAACAATAACACATATTAGTACGCACTGTGTGCCTCAGATCTCCAGTTTAGGGATATTAAATGCAGCAATTAGGGTAGCGCTGCAGATATACAGTGGCTGCACTGGTGGAACTTCCTGCAATTAGAGGCATGGTACTCTGTGTGAACTCTTGAAGGTGTCAGAGCTCATATCTCCACCCTCCACCTGATCAGAAAGGCCCTGTGCTGGTGCAAAGGAGGGGTGGAGGGAGTTGGGGGGAGGGAGAGCTGAGGCAGGAGACTCAAGGCTGTTGGCATGTGTTGTTTTTCCACTACGTGATCTCTATACCGATGCGGTCGGCATTAATTTTTGATGAACCATCGGCACAGCATCCTCCCCTCTCGCCCTCTCATCCCATCCCATCTCATCCCATTCTCTCTCCCTTCCCCTCGTTCTCTCACAGGCTTTTTCACCCACATATGTAAGCTTGCTTTCTTATATTCTGCACTTCTTTGCTTTGGAGCATCTGTCTTGCCTCCTGGAACCTCAGTATCTTTGTCAAAGTAGCTGAGAGGGGTTGAGGGATTTGGGATGAACTTCTCCTTTTTTTTCAGCTCCATAGTTGCCTCTGAAGACTTAGCAGAGATTTCAATCTAAATCAGCCTGAATGTATGTAGATTGTCAAACAAGAATTGCTGTGTGTTTTTCATCACTTAAAATCTGTTTGCTTTTAGCTTTGTGTCATCTGTGTCATCCAAACCGTTAAAGTCAACATTCACGTTTCAACATTCAGTTCAAAAGCTAGGTTTGGTGTCCTTGGGAATTTAGAGCTACTCCAGGCAACCCTATCAAGCAGTGAGAAATAGCTATTTAAAAATGGTATTTAATAGATGATCAAAGTGTAGTTCTTTTTCTATAAAAATATATTCATCATGGTCAGAAGTTACAGCATATTCATTTCTTACTTTTGAAAAAGAAGTCCAACTCTAACAGGTTCAAGAACTTATCCCTTTTTTAAATTAAACATTAGAGCATGTAATTCTCACCTTAAACCTGAGTGAAGGTCTCACTCACATACTCATATAACATTTCTATTGTGGGAACTATTCTGGGCAAGCTATGTAGCAAATCAGGGTTGGATTCTAGTGTGATCTTGTGATTCTTGCATGAAGGGCTCACAAAGTATCGTCATCTGGGCAGACATGGAGGAGGAAATTGAAGTTGTAAATTCAGAAATATGTAACACTTGAAATTATTGTTTCCAGAAACCTTACAACTTCCATTTTGAAAGAATTTTATTTTTTCTGTTTTGAGTCTTTTGTTTTTGGCTCAAGTGTTGTCTCGCATGGCTTTTTTTTTTGTTTTTATGGTAGATCCAAATAAAAGTCAAAATAATTGAATGTGGTAGCCTACCGTTAGGGCTGGGTATTGTTTGTTAAATTACGATACCAGCAGCAGTGCCAGTACACTTAAAGTTCTACAAATACTAATAGAGCACTTAATGTGATATCCATATTGTGAATCAAGTGTCATTTAATATGGACATACTTTTGAACATTTTGGTGACATTTTGCTTCGCTGAAATGTCAACTGTGTTAATACACTGCTCGACTTCACCACACCACAGACTATATGGCTTATAGTTGTTGCCGGGGATATTAGTTAGAGTCCACTCAGATACACTCACTGTGACAGGGCTAACTGTCAGCATTACACTACTAACTTAACCTAATGGTTATAAATAGGTTTAACAACAGAGTTGAGCTGTATCCTGTCAGCATGTATTTAATTGTTCAGTGGTGGATGCAGTTGGTACAGTCCAAAAGTAGACCCCCGGCGCAAAAAGAATCAAATACTGGTATTGTTTGACTGGACATGCTTAGATACTACTTGGTACTGGGTTATTTTACTTGGTTTGATACTACGTACTGGTTTATTTTGGTAGATACCTTAAAGTACCGATCAGGTACTGATACCCAGCACTATGTACGATATGGTACAATTATTTCTTAATTGAAATTACAGAACAATTACTGTATAGTGTAGGGTAGTGTAACTAGTGTAAGTCGAATTGAATTTGGCTGTTCAATACGAATATTCCATAATTTGTTTTGTTTTCCATACAAAGTTTTAATGTCTGAACGGTCGCAGCGGGGCAATCAATGTGACAGCAGCTTTGATTTCAGATCTTACACAAGCTAATTGCACTAACAAGGGAATGCAAATGCATAACGACATGTTTTGCCGAAGCTAGATATAAACAAAAGTCAGAGACTGTATCCTATTAACTTGTTGTGAGATGTACATTCACCAGTTATTCACTTTACGGTGCGGTCTCTCTCTCTCCCTACATGCCCCTGCCTGCATGTCTGCAGCTGCAAAAAGTAACATGAAAGTCGAAAGCACTCACTCCGCTGCAAAATATGGGGACGTTTTAGTTCCCGGATTTTGCTGCACAGAAAAACAATTGTGTGACTTAAAGTAATCTCAGTTGACTGTCTTCAACTGATGATTCGTGTCTCCGAGTTTCAAAGGGCAGCCCAAGTATAGTGACAATATTGTTACTGTGATATATATACTGTGATTGAAGATTTGAGCCATATTGCCCTCCCTGAGCAAGACTGGAGCATAAACTATACCAGGAGTCCATGCGATACAGATTGGGCAGTGACAACACTGTCTCAGTGATGTAAATTCAATTGCCCAATCTATTTTATGATTTTTTTTTTTCTAACTAGTGATTTTGGAGTGAATATTGATTCGGATGTGTGCCTGATCAATCACAAAATTCCTACTGCACCTGTGTGTGTCATAAATATGTTTTTACCATAGTGCATCAAAAAAAATGACTGAGGAAAAAGATTTTTGTGAGCTTGGCTTTCACATTGCATTTGTTTACTTTTGCATGTGTTCATTTGGCAGACAGCTTTCTCCAAAACAATCCAAACCACAGTGGATTTACTTCTGTGCACTCTGCGTTTGTGTCTTATTACTTCCTGTTGGCAGAATGGAGGGCATCAAGGGGCTGTTGCTGCCCAGTGTTGTTTTTGACTGATTAAATGGAGGTATCCTACATTAAAATCTACACCAGTAGAATGTAAAAATGATGGTCACTTGAGTTAATGCCAGTAATTCATTGTGAAAGCTGCAGTGTGGTAATCTCGATTTGGGGGAATTAACGTGTTGCTCTTAGAGCCAGCGACAGCAGAAGTCTTCATATATAACTGGCACTGAATACCTTTCTAACACATTCCTCACAAATAGCATTGTTACAGGCTTCCAGCAGCTTTCGGTCCAGGGATCGGCAGGCCAAGCGACACTTTACAGGGGTGTTGCAAGCAGACTGAGGGATATAAAGAGCAACACATACATTTAACTTTTCTATTAAAGTGTGAAACAGGGGATTTATAGAAAAGGACAGGCGGATTTATCCTTTCCGTGCTTGTAAATGCTGAGCATGCAATTACCCCTATAATAGAGGCGTTGTGTCCAAATTGGAGCCATTAAAGTGATTTAACAGTGCGTGGATTGGCCCTGGCATTTGCGAGGATGTGTACACATGGGGTGTAGTAGAATGGGTGTTTAATCACAGCGTTTTAGAGCCCGGTAATAGCAGAGCGGCCCATGTAGAACACTGACGTGCCACACAGTACAGCTTACTCATTAGGGACTGTAGTTTGGACTGAGCACAACCCTCTGTTTGGGTGTTTCTGATTTTTTGATTGGAAATATAAGCTTCGCTGATTGGCCTCTTGATTGCTTCTGATGATGATACTGTATGACTAGTGCCTACTTTCTGGTATTATGCTTGCAAACAACTGTGCACTTTTACTGTATATGTAAGTTAATATGATTTTTACAGTGCAACACATTTTCAGAATGAAATTCAAATTGTCAAAATATTACTACAGAGTAGTGATAGTGGGTGATTGAACTGGGTAGTGACCCTAATTGTAATTCGGCAGTTTGTGTCTGAATGGTATATTTTCTGCTAATCATCTGCAAATGTGTTGTGATAAGTTAACTTGGGGATCCTGAAAAGGCAGAATTTGTGGTAGGTTTTTTAGTAGTTGTAAGAAGTCAAAAAAAGCAAGATTATGAAGCAAGTAGAACTGTCTTGAAAGCTTCGTAGCTTTTACCGTTGGCCTGGTGACCAATGTCAAAATTGCTATTTAAAGGCTCCGCTTTTTATTCTGTTTTTTTAATTACATGCATTACTCCCCAAATCCCAAAAAGGCTATGAAATGAGAAATATTAATCCAACATTATTCAGCATTAGCATATTTATTCATTCATTTCTTTATAGGCCTACATATGCACATATTTGTTTCTATGGCATATGGCTGTAATTTATCACACATTTTGTTACTGTTTTTGATAAAATATAATGAAAAATAACAATAAAGTATTTAAAGGGGAACTATGGCAATTTTCAAAATTGATACATAATTCCTACAGTCCAAAAACGGTAGTGAACATGATCGATGTTCTCCCAAATTCAAAAACTGAAGTACTAAGACTCTAAGACTAAATTTGTGATGACACAGGGTATAAAGTCTGGAGTTGCTCCATAGACAGTGAATTGATAAAGAGGTTCTCGGTGACACTGAGAGCAGCCAGAAAAATGATCTGAGTATATGGGTGCATTTTCTGTTTCAGAACTGAGAACGCTATAAGAGAATGAAACTCATTTGAGTATAAAAAAAAGAAAACAAACCTTCTTTGGGTTCACAAAATCAGGCTTCCTCTCATTGTCTATGCAACAGCTCCAGAGTTTCCCAGACCATGAAAATAACTAGGGTTGGGCCAGTGTGACAATTTTCAAACTGGTTTGATGTTAAGCTAGACATCGGACCAGGCTGTTTTACAGAATTTTACCAGGTGACCCACATGATTCAGCATTCAATCCTGAGTGGAACATAATGCCACCGTGTCCCAACAGAAAACGAGTGTCTATCACGTAGCATCGTGTAACACCGAATCTCTCTTTCCACACGGAAAGCATTAAATATGCACCCTATCACTTAACATAAACTGACCACGTAGCTACCAGCTGTGCACTCAAGATCAGACTGGAGATGTTAACACTTGAAAGATGGATGAGTAACGCAACGTACTAGCCATCTTACTACATTTGTAATGTTACTTTTTGAATCAGAAAAGGCTCTTCAGTCGCCTTCAAATCCAAAATGTTACCATTTTGGTGCAGTTTTAATGTTTTTAATAGAATAATAACCATGTCTTCTCTCTCTCATCACCCTTAAAAATAAGCACACCAAAGCCTCATTCCCGCTACACAAAAAAATCAGCTAACACCCGCAAACATCTGGCTTTTTAATGCAATGAGAATGCATACAATCGGCATTCACACCCGGGTCAAATGACTCTGCAGTAGACTTTTATCACCTTTGGCTCCAATCAGCATTGATGGGATTACAACACCCACTAAATGCGTTAATTTCAGCCCCTTAACCGGCATGATGCAATGACGCGCTGTCACTAATTCATCTGTCTCCTCCTGAGCAGCGCTAAAACACAGATCCAAATACATTTGCGCTGACTTTGAAAGAAAGACTGAATAAGTAAGAGATATATAAAAAGGAGAAACCACTAAAACGTTTTCAAAGACCTCTGTTCCTGCTGCTGTCTACTGTTTACCTGCTCTCTGGCCTATCTGGGACGTCACACAGACACACCATCAAAACAACCCACACACACACAAAAGCTGACAGAAAGGCAGCCTCATGCGGTGTTCACTGGCAGTGGGAATGCAATATTTAGCAGGTTTTCCTGTACTCAAAAAGCCAGCCTGCATGCGCTAATTTTGGTGCGAAAGTGGTACAAGAGAAACAGCGTGCGCCGGTTTCCCCCCTTACCCCTCCCCTCTCTCTGCTGAAATTTTATATTTGATCACACATGTTGCCACACCGGCCGCCTTAGCTCACCAGAAATTGAACACGACCTGTATGACACCAGTTGCTCCATTATAAGTTTACAAACATAGTTATATATCTATCACATTCAACTCAGTTTGAATTGGATTTAGCGCTGTGGTAGGCTACTTTTATAATTGCCAGAAAGTGACATAATCACAAATGTGGGTTCAGCCGGTTTGCATAAATCAAACAGTGTAGGTTTATGTTTGTACAGCACACCAGCAAAACCCGAAATCCACCCAACTCTAGAAATAACATTTTGGAATTCTTAATTTAGTTGGTGTTCATCTTTAAGTAACGGCTGCAAGTTAAGGAAAGTATGATAGTTTGTGCTGCCTCCCAGAAAAGCTTTGAATGTTCACAGGTAAATTCGAAGCCCCAAAAATGGTATTCGGAATAGCCTTAAAAGAAAGACATTACTGTTTAATCACAATACAGTTACTGAACTAGTAAAAATATCCTTCATGGGATTGCATGTCAAATTATATATACACCACCTGAGAAAGTGCTTGCAGTCAAGTACCTGCTTCATCAGATTGTTTGTGTCCTCATTGCTTCTGAGAGGCTGTGTTTTTAAAATAAGTGAATTTTTGTATCTAAATGGCATCTAGCCTCTTTAGTTGACATTGGCTTATTCCATTACACTTTTTTAACCTTCAAAAGCCTGTTCAATGACTATTGAAAAATTCTTATCTTATAAAGCTGCAAAGCAAACTACGCGGTGTAAAATAAAAATTATGTGACACTTACAACTAAAATGTGTCGAGAAATATTTTATATATTACATGTTTGAGAGCTATGTTCTGCTTGTTAAGGTCTTGTCAACTTTCTATGGAGAACATAAATTATCCTCTTTTTGATATAAACAGTCCTTCCAATTCCTCTTTTTTCTTCCTCTCTGCAACCTCTTTACTAGCGCTGGATGACATTTAATGCATCTTCTGCATCCTCAAAGACACCTCCTGGAAGAAAGGGATTCTTAAGAATGAATAGGATTTCCAATATTTCCCCTATATGCTTTGAAATGCAGGAAACCCTTTCACTCTCTCCTTCACTGCTTCTTCTTTCTTGCCCCCCTGTTTCCTCCCTCCCGCTCCTTCCTGCCCCAGTCTGTGCGCGCTGGAGTGAAGCCCCTGTACAGGCGTGGCATCCTGGGGAGAGCTAGTAAAGCATTTATTATGGGCTTTGCAGTCCTGTATTATACTGGCAAGCACAGAGCCACTCATGCTTGGCCTTTAACTTCCCTCTGAAGTTCAGCCATACATGAAAAGAGGGGGCTCTGGCCCACTAATATATTCTTGGTTTAATATTGTATCAGGAAAAAGTGAGGGACGGGGTAAAGATGAGAAAAAAGGGAAGAGGGGAGAAGAAAATTGTGTTTAAAAATGTAAATGGAATCCTTGAGAGTTTTTTTCCACGCCTGTTCACTGGTAGTTTGCTGATTAAATATCACGTGGCGACACTGGCAATGCCCAGCGGAGCTTTTGAACCTTGGATCTGTGAAGAATCCTTTTCGAGGCTTTGTGCGTGGGCTGTCTACCATAACTTCCTCTCAAGTAACAATATAGGGACGAGCGGACAGGAAGCAAGACTACATTCTCACCACTACATTCATTCACTCGCCGACTGCCCCGATATTAACTTTGTTGGTCTCGGGGTGTAAGTGGAAAATCTCTGTGTCTATAAAAGCGGAAAAGAGCGAGGAAAAATAGTTCAACTCTCCATCTTTTAATTTTTTCATCCTCCCATTTTTTTCCCTTGAAAGATCTCCCCCCTTTTCTCATCACTCTCTTTAAATCGCATCCTCATTGGCGGGTCGTACTTTTTTAGGTCAGCTTTTTTTTTTTTTTGGTGTTTGGGGACATTTCTGTGGTATTTTATTGGTGTGTTCACCATATGGAGGGGGACAATGGGCAGGACATCGGGGCACACCCTAATTTTGGATTTCTCTCTTCTCTTCCGCCTCTTCTCTCTTTTGGGTGTGTTTGTCCGTTGTGTGTGTCCTGGTCGAAGGAGAGACCCTCCTCCACAGAGCTTGCAAGAGGAACCAAGTGGAAACAGTGCTTCAGATCCTGGCGCTTCCTGGCACAGACGTCAACGTTAAAGGTAAGACTTTCTCGCTTTCCCTTTTCTCTGTACCCTCTGTCTCGCCGTCATCTGACTTCACTCCCACAGTTTGCTCTAGGGTTTCGAAGAGCGATTAACATTGGGGGGAAAAAAAAGAGGTGAGAAGAAATAGGAGTGCGTGTGCGTCATCATTTGAGGTTAACCTTTAGCTAAAATGTAAAGGGTGTGTCTAGAGAGAGCTGGATGGGTTTGGAGGCTCAGATTTATAGCTTTACGGTGACTTTGCTAAGTGAATTGAATGCCTTTTGATATTTCAGAGTGACTCTCTTTTGTCCCTTTAGGTCAAATATAATGACTTCCCCTCCTTTTATGGAAATGTTGTGCTTGTTTCAAAGGTTTCTCCAATTTTGTAATAGCCCTTTAATAGCAGCCTAAATTAACTTGCATCTTTGTAGGGGGCTTATGCAAGAGGCGATGTCCGAAATGTGATCAGGCAGAACTAAAAACTAAAAATGGTAAAATTACCGCTGTCACCTTGCAGTTGTCTCCCTAAACCAGGCCTGACTTAACCGAGGCAGGACATTTTCGGTTGGAGTCCTTTCTTGTCAGATAAAACAAATCTATGTTATGATGTTCTCCAAATGGTCTGATTTTTAATCTTTAGGGCTTTTTTCTGTCCGTGACCGTTTTTAATTTCAAAATGTAAGCTGTAAAACAAGATGGAATTATGTGTTTCAGTATATCAGCATATATGGAAATGCAGATTTTTCTATAATTATATAGAAGTATATGGGCCATGGTTCGCAGCCTTATTGTAACTCCCCAACAAGAATTTTATGCAGTCCAACAGCACATTGGTATTAGCTAATTAGCCTTTAGCAGCCTCAGGTCAGTGGTGATAATGTCCTTTGTCTTATGGCACTAGAAAGACAGATCAGTCATTGATAAAAAGTCAAAGTTTTCAAAAAATGGCTGTCACCTGCATAACTTAGAGTATTAGATGTAATCACTTTGCAAGGTGTCAATTTCTCGCAGATTTGGCACAGACTTCCTCAAATTAGCCCTTGCTTGTGTGTTTGCTAGCAGAGCTGTTAGCCCACAGAACTAGTTGACAGATGAGCCAAAACAGAGTGTGTTAGCCTGCTAACGCTGCATTAAGACTCTTTTAAGCTTTCATCGTGACTCTTCAGTCAGTTTTCTGGTACCATATTTTGGGAAATGTGATTAAATTCTTTGCAAAACATTGCACTTAAGTTGCTATTTTCCATTTAAAGTCTCTAAATGTCAGTTAAAAGTGCATTTATGCTTTTTAACCCCCAAAAGTTTTAAATAATAATAAATATTTGTGCTTGGATTTTTTTTTCTTTTGGTGCATGTAGACCATGCAGGCTGGACGCCTCTGCATGAAGCGTGCAACCATGGCAGCACTGCGTGTGTGGAGGCTTTGCTACGTCACCGCCCTGCTCCTGTGCTCAATAGCCAGGTGGGTGGAATCAGTCCGCTGCATGACGCCCTGCTAAACGGACACATGGATATCGCCAAACTGCTACTGAAACATGCAGGTGAGTAAACTTTACTAATACACCCACAGTCTTTGCTGCTTCTGAGTTTGAGCTGATGTAAAGCCTGACACAAAGCATTGGTTTTACAAGAATGAGATAATGCTGTTAAAAATTAATAAATACAAATGTCATCTTTATAATACCTAAATAATGGTCAGGTATTTATGTTTTATCGAGTGATATTGGTCATGAAAATTTCTAAGTAGCAGATCAGTAAATGAACACCTTTGTGGTCATCATGCATATTTATCAGGTTAAGCTAATGCTTTTAAAGAAACTAGGCCAAGCAGAATAGAAGCAGAATTGTCTTTTTTTCAGGTTAGCTCTTGCTGTAGAAGCTTTTTAAGTTGAAACTGGGACACTGATTTGGTCCTGGTTCTTTATTTTGTCAATACCATCCCTATACCACCATTCGGGCAGGTTCAAATAAACTGTGCTTCCCTGGCTGTATGTTACATGTGTATATTCCCTAATTATATGGGATATACACAACTGTTTTCATGTAATCCATCTTCCTTGAAACGATTCATTAAACCAAATGGTCCCCGTCACATTGATGGAATCATATAATGTTAAAATAAAACACCTTTAACTTGTCCAGCGAGTTGGCTGCCAAGAGAGCTAATCTGTAGAATTAGCTATTTAGCTAATGATTTACTTCAGTGGTGGGCTGCGTGTCACTGCCTCTGTAGCCAAGACAAGCTTTCAATTTAATGTAGCCAACAAATGCAGCAGAGCTTACTGACAGATTGAATGCTGCTTTCGACCTTATTAACAGGGCCAGTTTTATCTTAACTAGCCTCCCAGTGGAGTGAGGGACCTGTTGATGGTGGGGCTTTTAAAGGGGCACTCCACTGATTTTACACATCAGGTTCACTTCATTCATCACACAGATGACTATTCAGCCTCTGTAAGCAGTTGTATAATGTCTTTAGTTCCTCAGGGGAAAGCTTTTAAAAGTCTGAAAAAATAACCTTGATGATGTCATTAGGGGTTAATTCAGCTCAGGCGTGGAGACGGGAATGTTTTAGCAGAAAGCCTGTGTTACAAACTGTAGGCGTGGAGTTTCAAAAACATGGGCCATTTACCCGGCATTAGGGATCTTACAAAAAACAATATTAATACGCATTATCGGAAACATAGGATCTAGGGTTCACAGGGCTTGATCCATACACAAGACAAAAAGTTAGGATTTCTCATGGCAGTATCCCTTTAATGTTTCCACTTGGGCTGTGCTCAGTGTTTGTATGTTAGCTAAAGGTGTGTTATTGTTACCTACAATAGCAACAGAATTATAAGCTGCCATATACTCTGCTCCCAAGACACAAAGAATTGGTATGAGGGGTGTAATTCACAAGTTTCAAATTGCTGATATTACAAAGTCTGCCATGATACAATTTTGATTTTATTCAGTTCAGGGGCCTGCCATTGCTATGATGCGATATCAGTAAACATTCTCATTGCCTTTTTTTGACTGCTTGCCATTATCTGCCCTGTGCTCAGTCGTCAGCACTGTTCGAATGTTTAGGAAGGAAGTGTGCATGAATGGAAATGGTGACAGACGTGTCATGGGAATTTCAAAATAATGGTGTATCTTAAGATGATCATAAGTATCTATTTTACGCTTTGCATCAATGACATTGGATTGTTGAGGATATATGGATCCAAATCAATCTATCATTACATCCCTTATTTGCACTGAAGTAGTGGTGTTATCAAAAATAATTGATTTATCGCAACGTATCACATCTCAATATTTGAAACAATTTCAATACTCATTTTTCGCAGTATTGATACACTGGTGCCAGCTGCATTTTCTTGGTTGCTTGCTTTTCTTCTTATTGATGTTTACTACAGTCATTCTGCTTGCCAGGTATTGAACAGAACTGTCAATTCACTACACCCAATTTCCATCTTTAGTCTGACATTGCGTCCACTCTAACTGAAGAGGGGATCAATTTTCCCAAAACAAGTCACCAGAGAACAACATATGCGGCTGAATCTAACTCAGTTTCAAGTCAACACTCATGCATACCCATGACAACAGACCTGTTTTGCTGGAGTTTTAAGGGATGAGCACAGCAGAGATGTAAAACAAACCACAATGTCGGGCGATATCGAGAAGACATATTGATTCAAAACAACCTTGATAGCCTATCTTGCCTATAGTCTTGCCTAATTGTTGTTTATACTCCTCATTGGCTAACTGAATCCCTCCCACGGCGCTCATTGCTCATTTTTTATTTTAAAAGAGAAACCACTGTTTCATGTCACAATACAAGACGAAGCAGTCAACTCAAACTTGGTGGAGTGGGCCGATTCAAAGGTCTGGAGCCACGCGATCAGTCTGCCGTTTTCTTCCACTACCCAAGAAAAGTCATGTTTTTTATGTTATGGCCTTGTTATATTAATATTTCAATTAAAAAAATAACATTTTTTATACCCTAAATGTCAATTTTTCCCTGTGGAATCATATATAGTATTAAATATCAGTATTTTTCAAGGCATTGTATTGACGTTAGAAATTCCTGCACTAGACCCCATCGGCTGTAGCAGTTGTCTGCTTCCTCGCTGTATGAATCGTAGATCATCTATACCATCTCTCCCTCTGCCCCCACTGCTTGTCTTCATAATCCTCATGCCATCCTGCACTGCAGTGTCTGTCCAAACAGATTACAGCATCACCTCATGAGATGTCTGTTAATGTATTTTTGACGAGATTAGAGGAGTCAGGATCTGCCGCTTGCGAAAATTCACATACAGGTTTTTTGTGGAAATGTGTCACAACACAACTAGTTTGTGCGTCGGTATGTTTGCATGCCACATACAGTCTGAGCTCAGGAGGGTTGAAGCGAGCGTGACGGGTGTCGGAGCTCAGGAGAGGGTTGCGTCGCTGGGTGTGCGGCAGCAGGTGGCAGAGAGGAAATGTGTGTGCGTTTTTTAGGGTGGGGGGGGGGGGGGGGGGGGGGGGGGGGGGGGGCCATTTGCCAGCGTTGAACAAGTCTCCCATGTAACATACCTCTGCCTCTGCCCACCTCTCAGTTTGACTAATTATAGTTAATTTGATTCGACTTTCCCATTAACACATGTACATATTCTGTCCTCAAAAAATAAATTAGACTGGGATTGTTTAGTCCCGGAGAGGAAACAAGAGAGCGCTCCCTTTTTTTCTCTCTCTCTCTCTTCCTTAGTAACAGGAGGGAGAGCAAATTAAAAGAGGTCAGAGGAAGAAGCAGCTATCTGTATCTGTAAAATTAGAAGAGAACGAGAGAGTGTGTGTGTGTGCAGCAGACGTCTGGCCTGCTGTCTAGGCCAGGTCTCTTCGCAGGGACCGAGCTGAACAACAGGAATGAGAATACTCCCAATTTGAAACACCTGCAGGCTTGTACATTACACTTCTTTTTCTCACTCGCTCTCTCCTGACTGTTTGCTATTTCCTCACACCTTGATGGTGGGTTGTCTAAAGGCTACAGCAGGGAGCTGGTGAGGAGGTGGTCCTCTTGACTCCAGGCTACATTGTCTCTGTTGGTCTCTTTTCCGTGATCTCCATCTTGTTGCCATGGACACCATCGATAGGCCTAGCATTTTCTTCTCTTCCTTTTTTTTTTTTTTTTTAGATCTTTAAGTCCTGGCAGTTAAATGTGGAAAGTTTTAGCTTTGGGGCTACATCATGCTTAGTTACTGTAAGCATCTTTATGTTGTTGTTCCTTCCAGTTTTTCACTGGAGCAGGACTTTTGTGCTTATGGCAGCATTTCTGCATTAGAATAAATACAATTTTGGCCAGGGAGACTCGCTGCAACGTCCCATGGTAGGAAAACAGGCTAGTGGGCCAGATGCATTTCCATGCCTTTCTCTCTCTTGCTCTTTTATTTATTATATTCCTGTGTTTTTGTTCTTTTGAGCGCTGAGTTACATCTCCTGAAACTATATTTTCCATTGAGGCATTCACCCTGCTGTTTCCAACAGACAGGCTGAACCTAGCTGCCAAGGTTCTGGTAGGCCAGAGAGGGCAACACTGACACTGGCACACCAACAAAGCCTTTATTTGGGAGTGATCTCACCCCTTTGTAAGCCTGTCTGCTCGGAGGCCTGGGCTGTGGTGTGTGTGTGTGTGTGTGTGTGTGTGTGTGTGTGTGTGTGTGTGTGTGTGTGTGTGTGTGTGTGTGTTTTTAGGGGTGAATTGCAGGGGGGGAGGATCCCACCCCCTACCCCCTCTACCTCAGTCCCTCTAGGCTTATGGAGCTGGCAAGGAAAGGATGCCATGGCTGAGGGCAAGGCTGACTCTGCTCCCCTCCCCTCCTCCTCCCATTGCCCAAGGCCGCCCCACATGACCCTGTGTATAAGAGTGTGTGTGAGTGTGTGTGTGTGTGTGTGTGTGTGTGTGTGTGTGTGTGTGTGTGTGTGTGTGTGTTTGGCTTGTTTTTACACGGTATGGTGTCCTTGGCTATATATTTTGGTGTACGTGTATGCATGCACAAATATTTTCCTGAATCTCAAATGCTGTAATGAGTGTATGCTGGCTTGCAATTAAGTGTGTGAGTGTGAGTGTGAGTGTGAGTGTGTGTGTGTGTGTGTGTGTGTGTGTGTCTGCGTGTGTGTCTGTGTTTGCTGATGCTTCCCTGTTCCCCCTCCTCAGCTGGTAGGAGTGTTTAAATGTTGCAGGGTGGCCAGGGCAGCCGGTACCCCTGATTGGAATGGAAAATGACCCGGAGCCTTTAGCTGTGCAGTTCTGAACTGGCACACACACACATACACATACACACAAACACACACAGCAGAGGCGTGTCAGTGAGCAAAGGGGGTGGAGAAATAAAGAAAAGAGCCTTTAAGCTGTCACCACTCGGCCCCTGTGACCGTAATCGCTGATGGCGTCCTCTTAATACAGCCCACCGTGTTAGTAAGCACAGCCAGTCCACTTCCACTTGTAAACACACACACACACAGACTCATTTATATGCTTGGATGGGGGACATAGTATAGCAGCAAAAAGAATTGTTCAGGTATGTGTAAAAGTGTTTCTGTTGTCTAATTGTTTGGCTTGAGTCAAGTTCAGAAAAGGCAAGAGAGGTTGCTTCATGACAGCTTCTTCATTTTCTCTTTTGTGCATCCTTGGGTACACACACATACACAAACACGCACGGTCGGTTGATGCAAGGCATCCCGCGGTCCCTGCAGATCTTAATGTGAACGAGTGTTTGTGGAGCAGAAAGATGTCATTTGCTCAGTGGCACAGGAAACGCACAGTCCCCTCAGACTGCTGTAGTCAGTCATGGTTTGTCTCTGTCTGTTTGTCTATCTCTGTCATAGATATACACACACACACACACACACACACACACATACACACACACAGGTAGTGTTTTAGACACACTTGGGCCTCTTCACTGTCAACACGGTAAAGAAAGTTCATTCGGCTCTGCACTTATTTCCCTGTGGGTCCTGAACTGGCAACAGCGAGGAGCCGAGCACTCGTACTATTAGAGGTGAGGCTGTGTTTGGAGCCCTCGGCTTCACTCAGGTGTGTTGATGTTTCAACTGCGGGTTTCTCCAGGCTGTATTTCAAGGACTTCCCTCGCTGGGAATTTTTTTGACTAGATTCTTCTTCTTTCTCCTCTCTTCCTGCCTCTCTCCCTCTCTCTCGCTAACCACCCCCCAACCTTTCTCTCTGTGTTTAGGGGTGGCTGCCAGGATTAAGTCTGGAGCTCTATCCAAACAGTCACCCCGGTCGTTCCTCAACATGCTCCAAGAGGAGGAAGAGACCTCCTTTTCAGATTAGCCCTATGTGTGTGTCTTTTATACAGATGAGGGCCAATGAGGATCAAAAGAGGCTGATGATGATTTTGTAATTTGTTAAAGGTTTCCTGCAGGCTGCTCTTGCCCAGCAGCACCTTTATCGTGGACAAACACACACATCCCTTGCCCTTTTTCTCCTTTTTAATCAGCAGCAGCATTTGGCGAGAAAGGAGGCCACATGGAGCTAGTTTAGTGAAAAGAAAGGGCAGAGGCCAAGGAACATGATTTTTTTAGGTATCTATGTATTTTGCAGCCCTTTTTCACCTACAAGGTTCAGCTGGACTTTAACGTCGTATACTTATTTGTAAAGACCACAAAATAATTGAGAGTGGGGAATTTGTAAGTGTTGAAAACTTGGTATTCCATCCAAAATGCCAAGTTTCAAGGTTTACTTCATTTCTTTTGTCCACTTTTGGGTTGGAAAACAACATGCTCACAGAGCAGGGATGATTTTGAGTCGTTGCCATGAGGCTCATTCAGTCTCCATGCTCCAGCCCTGAACTTCACTCATCAAAAACTCCAAGAGAAAATAAAGGTAGCTCTCTTTTCTTTCCCACTTTACATTATGACACACACACACACACACACACACACACACACACATATATATATATATATATATATATATATATATATATATATATATATATATATATATATATATATATATATACACACACATATGTATATATATATATATATATACGTTATATTCTTTTTCCAAATATGTTGATAGAAAATGCAGACTAGACAATGAGTGTTTAAAGTTCAACAGTGGTAGGTGTTTGAACTCATAGTTCGGAGAGAATGAAGACATTCAGCAGCAGTTGAGTGTGTTTGCTTAAGTCATTTTTCAATAAGAAGCTAAACCCTGCAGCGTTTGTAGAGTGTTGTACTTTTAAAGAGTTTGGAGCAGCAGTAAGGAGCGTACAGTGGGAGCAGTTATTCATTCAACAAGAATATTAAGTGAGTCTGAAGTTCCTAAGTTTAACTTTGCTATCACAATGTCAAATGTAAAGACTTCATATCATACAGAGAATTGTCTCCATTTTAAATGTGCAGTCAAATGTAACAATACTGTTACTGCTACCAAAACTGAGTTAAGCAATAGCTTGTTTAAGGCATTTATATGAGAGCATCAACTTATTATTTTTATTATTAGTTATTCTGCCTTATGGCATTCTATCATAATTTAAAAGGGCTGCTGTCTTTAGTAAGCTGTAGGAGATAAAGAGGGGGGCAGCACTTTTGATTGGCAGGAAAAAAATGTTTGCTGTGAACTCTGTATCCAGTTTATCTCAGGACACTGAATGAAAGCGTTACAAAAAAAGTTTTCGGCTTTTTATCTGTATTATTGATCTTTTCATCTGTACATTGTCTTGAAGTGTTGGCATACAAAGACGCTTAATCTGGGGTGCTCAAAGTTTTGACCATTTAGTGCCAATTTAGGGAGCAAGTGTATGACTGAGGGCGGCACAGGAAAAGTGCATTTGGAGATTATCCACTGAAATCTATATCTATCTATATCTAAATCTAACTATAGTTTACGGCACTTGTATTGATCACAAAACGTAAAACCAGCAACAAGCATTATACCAGCTTAAACATCAGCACGTCATCATACCCAGGTGACCAAAATGACCTGGCCCAGCATTGGCTCAAACTCAGCAAGCTGGGAGAAAAGTAGGGCCACGTCTGGTTGCCCTTCAGTTGAGACTCGGGTTGAATTATGCCCCAGAATGGGGCCAGATAAAGTGGCCCAATTCTAGCTGCCACAGTAAGAAATAAGTCAGGCCAAATGCAGTTTCCTGACTCAGCTGAGACTGGGGATGAATAGAATGCCAGAATGGGGCCAGATAAACTGGTCCAATTCCAGGTTTGGACACTACCATCACTAAGCCGATATCAAAAATGATCTGGCCCAACACTGGCCCAAACTCGCTGTGTGTCAGCTGAGACTTAGGATAAGATGCCCCAGAATCAGGCAAAATAAATCATGCTGTCAACACTGCCATAACTGTGTACCGACATTAGCATTTAACTCAAAGCACTATGCTTAAGTGCAGCATCACAGAGCTGCTACCATGGCTGTAAACTCTTAGTTGTGCTACTAAATCATGATGGAATGTCTGCACAAAACTCCTGTCTTTGCACATTGTGTGTAGCACTGGGCACAAGGAAGAGCACTTTAAGTACAGGAAAATACCAACATGTCATAGAGCGTCTTGGACTAGTTATTGCCATGAAAACAAAACACAATGTGTCACGTTTGTACGAAATTATTGTTCCATGAGAGCTACAATTCTACAATTTCATTTAGCAGATGCTTTTATCCAAAGCGACGTACAACACAGAGCTAATAAATTCTAAAATTCATTCAGTCATCATTTGCTTATTGCATGTCCTTATCTCACTCCTGTCATCTGTGTTCATTCCCAGTTACTTGTATCAAATTAACTTTCAAAGAGTTTGAATAACTAAATGAGGTTATGTGCATGCTAATGGCATCATAGGAAACTGTTTATTTGCTTGCACATGATGATTCAGTGCATGACATATTATTAGAGCTAACAGCTGATGGCAGTGATTAGCCTTTTCTGATTCAAGAGGGCGGTTAAGAGTTCATTTGGAGCTCCACTCTGATTATTTAAGATGCTTATCGCCCACTGCTGATCAGCATCCAGCAAATCAGAATATATCCGATGACCCCGACACTTGAGGTGTTGTAGTGGCAGGGGATTACACAAAGCTAGCAGTTGGTGTCCATGCTTTTACATCCTACATCCTATCCTTATCTGCCCCACCTCCTCCGTAAGGCTATGATCCAACTGTAATCTGTGCCTGGCCAGGGTGTGTTTAGGTGAAGAGCTCAGGGACAATCAGACACAACTTGTTAAGATGACGCTCACCTCTAACTGAGAAGAGACAGAGAATTTAAGCAGAGGTGACATATACCCTCATATTATTTTATAAAAGGTATTGACCCGGGCCGCTTCAACTGAAGTAATCTCCACAGGCATCCCCATCCTTGTTTTTTATACCCTGAATATCAAGGTAGAGAAGGGGAGAGAAATATCACCGAGCGCTCAGACACTGTTGCTAAAGCGGAGAGGGGATGTTCGCATATTCACATGTCTGGCTGGTCTTTCTTTTTTTCACTGCATCTGATGCCTCTCCGCTGGCTGCTTTGGTGCTTCACTTGGTTGGCCTTGTTGTTTTTGCTGTGGTTTCTAGTTGCTAGCTAGCAGCTCCCTGTGGATATGTGATGCCGTGCCCCTGGCTGCAGTTCACACACACTCTCTTTTTCAGGCAGCGAGGGGGGGAAAGAGAGGCAGAAAGAGCGAGAGAGAGAGAGAGGATGTTTACCATGCTGTGGAGCTGCCTGCTTCGCAGCTTGTCTGCCTCAGCCACAGCATCAGACCAGAGACAGAAGAGAGAGAGAGAGAGAGAGACATAGGGGGAGGGTGCACTGCATCTTTCTTTCCTTCCCTCCCTCCTTCCCTCTTTTTGCGCCAATTTTCCCCTCCTCCACTCTCGCTTTTATATTTCTTGTCTTCGCCTGCCCTCTAAAGGCCAAAGGGCTTTGCGCTCTGTATGTATATGTGTGTGTGTGTGTGTGTGTGTGTGTGTGTGTGTGTGTATGTGTGTGTAGCAGTCAGACTGCATCAGGCAGTGGCTTTTGCTCGGCATGTGAATTTCCTCCCCTGTGCTGTAGCTTCAGAGCTGAGGTCTTAGCGGGGCATTTTAACATCCATGTGTACACACGGACACACACACGCACACACACACAGACACATACACACACACGCATAAAGGATGGTGTAATTACCCTGTGCTCTCATGTAATCCCCCAGGTGCTGTATTTATCTCCACTGCAGCATATCTGACACCCAGCGCCAATACCTGGATTCACTTCAGTTGCCGTCCCTGCACCAAAACCATTCCCCAGCTTCTAGTCTCATAACAGTGTGTGTATTACATTACAAATTGCACGTGATGCTATTTGTTTGTCTTGTGTTTGAAAATATGTAATTTAGCACTGGCTAGGAACGTTGACGTCTGTATCAAGTGCAGCTGAGCTGTGTGGTGGTGGAGCATGAGAGCAAGTTTTATTTCCCAAGATGGATAATAAGCGATGCTCTTGTCCAGAGGGTGAAACATACAAGTACAGGAAGGGAGGGAAATATATTGAAAACAGTTGAAAAGCAGAAGATACAAGCTGATGCTTAATGGAAATAAAATGGAGAAAGTCAAGCAGGTAAATATGCAGATGTGACAAACGGCAGACGGCACACACCGTCACACACGGTTAGCTTTCAGGCAGACAGATCTACAATCAAACACACAGCTGTACAGTCAGTCGTACAGACTTTCAGGCACACCGAGCCCAGGGCCGTGCTGCAGGGGCCCTCTCCTCCCCACACCAGTGTCATGCCTCTGGTTGGAGCCTGTCTGTCAACCGGGTTTGACATTGCATTTCTTTCTCTGGTGCTGATGATGTGCATCTTGTGTGTGACGGAACAGAGCAGAAAGAAGGCTTGAAGAGACAGCTGTAGGCTGGATTGGAAACTAAAAACAATGGAGCGTATTGTGGTTATTTTATTTTGGGTGGAATTTTTGTTTCAGATAGTTTGATTTAATTTTTGATATTCACGAGTCTGTGGGTCACTGTGCATCTTCAAAACTAGCTTGTATTGTGAGTGCTGCGTTGTCTGGTACTTTATGCTTAAATTATCACTATTTATGTTCAGTTCATTCCCACATCTTTGCTGCTGCAACAAGCCTTTTTACCCTGAGACTAGAACATAGTTTCATCTTACCAGTGTATGAAATTTATGGTTTTAAGAATCTGTGCCATAAAGTACTTTAAAATTTTATTTCATGAACATAAAATGAATGTATATGGTTTCCTTATATTTTATTTTAGATTTCCATATACATTACATTTATTTTACAGTGTTAATTAACCACATGCACCTTAGCAGATTTAACTGGGACCACTGCATTTGCATGTGAGAGTGATAGAGACAGGGAGGAGAAGATGGACTGTTGCAAGTAATCATTTCAATTTCCTCCACGATTTTAATGGTGAAGAAAAAGTTGTTGCATTCAAGTATGGATTTGGATGTCGATTAACACAGCACATTTGAAGCGTCGAAGCATTCAGGGAAGCCCTAATTTTACTCTAATTTTGTCTATCTTAACTTTTGTGATCTTCTGCATATTATAACAGTTTAAGTGTTCCCGCTGAACAAAACTACCGCTTTAACACTGGAGTTGTAAGAAGGAATGGGAGAAGCAAACCATCTCCTCCTCATTTGGTTAATAACACTACAGAGTGCTGGGGATCGTGGCCCAGGCTGAAAGGCTCCTTGCAGTTCAAGGCTGCTGGTCCTTTCAAAGGACGGCACACAACATGATATATTGTGAAGCTGCCTCAGTCTTCAAAAGCCATCCCAGATTTTTTAGAGCTCATCTGGAAAGGGACAAAGATGGATCTGTTTTCTAGCAGGCATGAAGTTGCGTGTTCCTCTATGTCTGCATGGGGTATTATAGTAGTGCTTTTAAAAAAAAAAATCCACATTCTTGTGTTCCTCAATCTTTCTGCTATGTGTCACTCCATGGTTGGCTTCACAGCCACTCCCATTGCATGAGTGTAATAGCGAGGACAGCTTGTTATAGAAACCTGGTGATTATGACCTGCTGTGAACAACCTCACTCTCTCTCTCTCACACACACCATGTCGCTCCGTCTCCCTCTCCCTCCCCTCTGCCTTTCTCTCGTGGCCACTTTGATCAAATCTGTGCTCTTACGTCCTTGACTGCTGCCCCCGATGCCTGACCCCTGCATTTGAAATTTCCCCGCTTATGTAAAAGTTTATGTAGATTAATGCCACAATTTATGCAGATTGAGTTTTTGCCACTCAGGCTTGAAGCACTAAAAGGTAGATGAGCGCTGACCTTCCACGCTAACAGCTACGTGAGCTCTCACCGATTATCTCATAACTGCTACACACAGTGTTAGTTCAGTGGCAGACAGAGAGATGGAGAGCAATTTCAGAATTCATATTGTTCCATTTGTAACTTTTTTTTTTTTTAGATGTCATTTACAACATGGCTGTCTTTTTGTCAAAATGGCATTCGGGAGGCTTAGTAAGTGTCGTCTATGTCACAGTGCACCGCACACACATACAATCGGCCCTCCTTTACAACATAATTCTGTAGCGCCAGAATGTCTGTCAAATAGAAACAACTGGCAGCAGTGGTATCAAGCAACTGTCTGTGTGTGTCACGCCCGAGCCTCCACAGAGCCGTAAACTCGCAAGTGGCAGCAGCATTGCCGAGGTTGAACAGTCAAGTGCCATCAAGAGCAGTTTGCCATAGAAATGGGTCTATCTGAAAGCAAACAAAGGGCTCACACTTGACTCGACCCGCTCCGTGTAGGCTAAGTGCGCACGGGCACGTCTGACACTGGAAAATGGCTTTCAGTCTGAACAGACAAAGCGAAGAGTAGAAAGAGTAGACGGTAAATGTCACTGTTCTAACTTTCCTGGCTTTGTAGGAGGGGGGAAAGTGTTACATTCAACTATGGCTGTCACATTTGCTTTGAATGCTGGGCAGCGCTCAGAAGATAAAGTCAAGGATTTTGGAGAGGTTTTGAATTCACATGTATTTGTGTTGTGGGATTTTTAACACCAATGTGCCTCGTATGCCTATTTTACTTAAAATTATATTAACGAATTTCACAGAAAGCACAGAATAGACAGTATTTGTAGAATGGTAAGAAAAGATATTCATTAATGAAACTTTGCTGCTATAAATCATGCTCACAAATCTCTTTTTCACATCTCAAAAAACTTTTAGCGAAGCAATTTTCTGATGTCACTGTCAAGGTTTAATGCGAGTTTGTCAACCCCCAGTAGCCCTCTACGTTTGTGTTTCAGATGATAGCCATGAGGTCAGCCGTGGAATTGCATCAAAAAAAACAGGAAAGAGGAGCCTCCATCAGTTCACCAACCCTCTGCGCCTTTTACACAAACACAAAGTGACCCGCCAGTCACACAGTTACGACAAAGTGTCAGCTGAAGTTAGTGCTGAAGTGAGCTAAAAGCCCTGGCTGGCACTGAGGCCCAGTGGGGAAACAGCTGTTCACTTTAACTCCTCACTTCCCTGAGAGTGTGAGTTTCTGTAAGTGTAAGTGTGTGTATGTGTACACTGTATCGCATATGCATTTGTGTGTGCACTATTTATATCTGTTGCTGCGTCCTGTCATTGACCCGTGCAGTGTCTCTTCCGCCTTATTTGATAATGATGCTGCAGCCTACAGTAGCTCGGCTGCATGTCAGCGTGTCATGTTATTGCTGATGCCTCAGTTTACATCAGACTCATTAGCCTCCTGCCCTCAGGACAATTTGCAGTTATAAAGTTTAACATTTGAAGCTCCTATGTGAGATTTAGAGGGATTTAGGGGCATCTAGCATCAAGGATTACAGATTTCAAACAGCTGAAACTTCTCCTGATTAGAATTCCTTCACTGTTCATGGTTCAGGAGGTTTTTACCAGCAGCCAAATTATCCATAGAGGTCTTTTTCTTTCCAAAACAAAAAACCCAGGTGAATTAAACTAGTAAAAATACTGAATAAGTCAGTATAACGCTGAAAATCATGGTTTGTCCCATGCTGTTCGGTCCATCAAAGATGGGCCATTAGCCATCACTTGCTATAGGACCCCCTCGAAAACGAGATGGTTCATCTCAAGGTGTTTATCCTAATGAATAAACTTGTACAACTTGCTAATGTCTGCATAGTAATGCCTTTTTTTCTCTTAAAACTTAAGATCAAGACATTCAGGAGGTTTTTACCAGGAGCTGAATTATCCACAGAGGTCTCTACCTTGCAAAAACAATTGCACTAGGAGATTAAAACCAGAAAAAGCAGTTTCATGTTACAAATCAGTGTTTCTCCGACATTGTCCAGCACGTCAAAGATTGGCCGCTTTCTTTGATAACTTATGTGTGCTCACCTTATTTCTGATCCAGACATTCAGGAGGCTTTTACCAGGAGCCGAATTATCCGCAGAGGTCTCGTCCTCTACAAAAAAAAAACAAAAAAAAACGGACAAATGGATCATTGAATTATTCAAACCAGCTAAAACACTGTCTACAGCAGTTTCATATTAAAAAGATGAAGTGTTTTTCCAACACTCTTGTTGCAATAGGGGCTGCGAAACTACAGTGGCTGATATGAAAATGTGAATGGCCCAATCTAGAGCAATTGTTTTGTTTGTCTGTTTGGGGCTACTGTAGAAACATGGCGGTGCAACATGGCAATCTCTGCAGATGAGGACCCGCTCCCTCTGTAGATATACAGCTCATAATTTAAGCACAACAGTTCTTATTTTCAGGTGAATATACACTAAATATTGCACTGTTCTTTTCCATTTCTGCCAACATACCCCC
This sequence comes from Plectropomus leopardus, assembly GCF_008729295.1. NCBI lineage: Eukaryota > Metazoa > Chordata > Actinopteri > Perciformes > Serranidae > Plectropomus > Plectropomus leopardus. Next base: position 14,970,771 of record NC_056468.1, on the reverse strand, counting down.
CAAAACCTATATAGTGGATACATACAAACTACAGGTGGATTCTAAATTTAAGTCACATTTAAAGCTCAGTAGTAGTTTCTTTTCTAACAACTTTCAGATGATATCTCTCGTAGAAGAATTCGGGGGGGGGGGGGGTCAGAGAGTATTCATGCAGTAGTGGTTTGGATTATGTTTTGTCATGGTGTGTCTGAAGGTTGTCACATCCATGTACTTTGTGTCGAGCACTCCACCAACTGAATACATGATTCACTGCCGTCCTTGTGCTTTCATGTGGAGAGTTGTCTTATCTTAATAGAGGCAGTGGCAGATCCTCTTAAAGACACTTTGTGTCATTGTACTACACAGTGTTTGCAGCTACTAGAAATAACTTGAGTTTGAGTTTGGGTCTGTAGCACAGGTAAAAAGAAAGAAAAGAAAAAAAGAAAAGTTTTAAAGTTTTTAATGTTAAGCATTTGAAATCAGGCTTGTTTCAAGTTGTTTCCTGTTGCTGTAACATGGCATGTGACTGTGGAAGTAGCATGTAGCAGCTTTGGGCAGTGATAGAAATGCCTGAAATCAAAGTCTGTGTGATCTGACCCTGTATTTCTCTGCCCCCACCAGGCTCAGTTCTCCTGCAGCAGACTGATAGAAATGGGAAGACTGCGCTGGATCTGATCTCTGCAACAAGTCAGAGGGACGAGCTCCTCAACAGCGCGCATGTCGGAGACTCAGCCCAAAGAAACCACTCGACTGAGGTCTTGAACCGTCCCCTCCTGGAGGCAGGTTCCTCTCTGCTGTCCCACCTCATTTTCTCCTACCAGCGCGAGAGGGGCCTGCCCCGCCACTCGCAGCCCAACGACAAGTCCCACAGTCTGAGCTACACACTGGTCAGGGCTCTTGTGACACACTCCCACCAAAAGGTGACTTTGGGCTGGACAGACCAGCGGGCAGTGAGGCTGGTGGAGGATGCAGAGACACTGTTGGAGCTCGGCAGAGGGAGTTACCTGGGGCAGATGTCTCAGGCTGTCAAAGAGTGCACAGGGGAGAATACACTGTTCCTGATGGAGATACTAGAGGATCTAAAATGTCGGGGGGAAGCACTAGTGGCTGATCTGTGACACAGAATCAGTAGACAACACACCGAAAAAGCTTAAATTTGAATGTGAAACCTGTGATTGAAACTATAAAACTATAGTTTTATGATAACTATAGTGTAGACTGGGTTTATTTCACTTGCTTGTTTTGTGTTTTTCAAATAGAAAAATGTTCCTTAAAGTGCATTTATGTTAATTGAGTTGCATGTTTTTATGGCAACACAAAAAATTCTGTATAGACTGTGTCTACCTCAACTTCTTGTTTTCCACAGCTACGTTGTTCAAAGATGACATTGTTTTTTCACTTTAATAACTATTATTTAAAACAAAAATAAATGAAAATAACTCACATGCTCTGTTGTCATGCTCAGACCATCAAATCAGCAGAAGTCAGATACGCTGCACAAACGGACAGTTCGCCCCAAAATAAAAAATACATATTTTTCCTCTTAGCTGTAGCGTTATTTATTAAACTAGATCGTTTTGGTGTGAATTGCTGCGTGTTGGAGATGTCAGCCATAGACATGTCTGCCTTCTCTCCAGTATAATACAACGAGTCGGCACTCGCCTTGTGGTGCTCAAAGGGTTAAAAATATACATTTGAAAAACTCAACAGCAGTGTCTCTTTCCAGAAATCATGACCTTGTTTCTCAAGATAATCCACAGACCTTGATGTGAGCACTTTCATATAGGCACTATTTTCTCTGCACTGAACTACACCCATCAGCCAAATCACCGCACAGAAGGAAGCGTGTTACACAGTGTTACAGTTCAGCCGAGGAGGACGCCAATAACGTAAACATCCCATGCTGTCATGAGTATGGGCGATGGAACAAGTAAGGAGACGGGGATTTGAATCTGTGTGAAAGCAGTCGGTGTCTCAGACTGAGATGAATGGCTGTATATTTCCTTTGCAGCTACACATGTAAGTTTACAAACAAGACTGTTGAAGCGTTTTCACATTTTGCAATAATCCAGACACTTTGAAGATGATAAAAAATATTTAATCTTGTGTTTGTTTTCTCTCTTTTTTTTTTTTTTCAAAATAAGCAACATACATTAGATGCATTTCATTTCTCAAACCGGAAATATATATATCATATTTTCTTTCAACCCTCCTGACCCACCCATGTCTCAGCTCATTTTTCCTGTCCCAAAGTGTCATTGGTTAGAACTGGGCACATGAAGATGATGTCACAGGCAGGCAACGTTGCAGGCGGAAAAAAGACAGATCTTAGAAAATGAGGCAGGCATACACCTACTTTACAACATCATCACCAGACCATCAACAGGCATACTGTATAAAATACAAACATAAATTAAGTAGTTAGCTATATACAGTATTTAAAAAATAGTCTTATTGCAACTCGGTGCAAATAAAAGTGCTTTTTTCCCTTTACAGCTGTCTGTCTGATACATTCCTTTATATAATTTATTTTCTCTACATCGTACAAAATAAAAACACTTTGGTTTGCTTGCAAACGGAGCCAAAATCCATTAATAAATAAATAAAAAAAAAAATTTAAAAAAAAAAGGTATTTGGATGCAATACCACACTATAGTCACCACAATTTGCTGTAAAATAACTACACACAGTAGTAGACACACACATATCAGGTATTCAAACAGTCCCTTCAGGCATTATAAAAAGCCATCCTTCACGAGCCACAGAGTGTGTTTGTTGAGGAGGCTATAATCAGTCTGCGACGCTGCTCTTAGGGGACAGTCTGTTATTGTCTTTCAAGTGGATTCCTCAAAACAACAAAACAAAATCAATGGCTCTCTGGAGTGACAGATCCAAGCCTGTTGATATTTAAGCATGGAGATGGATGGGTAAAGACGGAGGGAGGGAGAGGGTACAGGCGATGGCAAGCAGACAGGCAGGGCAGAGAGGATGACAAAATGGCAGAGGAGAGCTTTAGTTGTGGTGGGGAGGGGGTGTAGAGTGATAAACAGACAAAAAGGGAACAAAAAGATGGAGAAACGGGGGGAAAGATGGAGGCAGGGATCATAGGATGAGAGGAGAACTCCTCAAATGTAGCCTGAGCTGTGATCTTTCAACAGATGCTCAGCAAGAAGCCCAGGAGACCGTCGCTTCAGACAGGGTCGCAACCCCGCTCACTGACGAATGAGGGAACCGCAGAGAGAGCAAACGCAGAGAAGCATGATGGGAAGAGGGATCTGAAATAGCATAAAACAAACGTGCACACACACACACACACACACACACACACACACACACACACACACATCTCTCCGTCCCTGACATCTCAGGCCTAAGTCCCCTCAGAGCCTTGCCTTGTCACACAGCGACTTGCTGCTCATCTAGCTGACGGCCTTCTCCACCAGCACACCAAATAACAGCTGGCACTTCTGCTGCACCACACACACACACACACACACATACGCACACACACACACTTTGCATGCTGACACACATCGACTGAATCTAACGCATCAGTCTACAGCTGGAGGGGAGATACAATTGTAACACACACTGACGCTGAGAAAAGCAACGTGTCTTTGATTGCATAAACGTGTATACGCAAACACTCTTACATGCACAGTTCACATACACAAGCCTCTGTCTCTGGAAAGACAGATCAAAGTTGAGCTGTGGGCACAGGAGGTGGGGCAGATGGAGAGGGCGGCCAGCCTGGGGCACAGCATCACAGAGAGCATGTTTGTGTGAGTGTGTGAGTGTGTGAGTGTGTGTGTGCCTGAGCGGGAGTAGAATGTGCCTGCTCAAATGGGATGTTATGCTTTCATCTGTGAGCAAGTAGGTACAGTATGTGTATGCGAGATCTCTTAAAGAAGTATTCACATGAGAGGACGGTGGGTTCTTTACTTGGTGTCTGCATGCATTGCTTGTGTGCGTGAGAATGCTTCCTTGTGTGGCCGCCGAGGCAAAACACAAGGGGAGATGAGAGGAAGGGAGACCAGCCTTTCAAACAAGATTAGGGGCTGTGGCTGCCTAAAGGCCTGCCTGCCTGGCGACACTCTGCATAGACTGGGTGACATCTATATTAACATCACGACAGCAAAAGGCCCAGGCTGCTGCTCCTCCTGACAGACAGAGGAGCCTCACTAATTGACTGACAGTACACTTTGACATGTTTTTAAGGGGTTAAACAACACTACAGCTAAAGTATCTGGATGTTTAGAAAAAGGTTTGGGGGCAAAAATACCAACTCTACAGTTTTGTTCTTTTTTTTTCTCCTCTGGGTATTATTTAATGATAATTATGTAATCACAATCTATTTTAAGAGGAACAGACTCACTGTATTTTAAACTAATACCACTGTTCACTGTGGTTTGATATCTTTTTTTGCTTTGGATTAATATCTAAAAATAAATAAATAAATAAATAAATAAAGCAAATTTGGCCATTGTATTAAAGCACAGATACCACCACAAGCCTTCAGTCTGTTGGTCCAGGTTTGTGTTTGTGTAGAGGGACATCGTATCTGGAGGCTACGACCATAATTGCTAATCAACTTGGCTGGCTGAGTATAGTGGAAACCATCCAAATTACTGCCAGTAAACATAACATCATCAACACATCCAAGAGAGGAACAAAACAAAAGATACTTCAGTACAAAAACAATTAGAAAATATCAACATATTACCAAAATTATTTAATAATAACTGCAATTTGAGCTACAAAAAAAAAAAAACTTCTATTGCAGGTGATGATGCAGAATGTTAGTATAAGGCTAGTATTTTGATAAACACGGACGCACTGAAAAGGTCGTTTTGGGACAGTAAGTATAAATGTTAAAACTTGTTTTACTCATTGTGTGACACTTGTGGCAAGCAGATGGACAGAGTCCTCTGAGCTGTCAGAGTGATGGAGAGAAGAAAGGAGGAGAGCGGCTCACACAGCTGAGACAAAGGTCATTGCATCCATCCTTCCCACTCGCCTTTAAAATCAATCAAAAGCATAATGGTGATGAGAATATTTCTCATCTTTTTTATACAAAAATTACACTTCAGGAAACTGTACTGTACGTCATGGGCAATTAAGGACAGAAAAAAAGGTTTTAGAGAAGAAAATAGGAAAGAAAAGAAAAGAAAAAGGAAGTATAGCTGAGCCAAGCTGGTCCAGAACCGTCTTCCTCTGCTCCTCAGTGTCCAGTTATAGAGCACAAGAAGAAAAGTGGAGAAGAGAAGAGTTGGTGGGCGGACTCAGTCATCTACCCGGGGTTGTTTTTCTTCCTTTTATTTGGACTGGGATTGGGATCCAGTTTCAGCTCTCGGTACTGCACCTGTTAAAACACACAAACAGACACACACAGACACACACAGACACGCACGCACACACACACACACACACACACACACACCACCCGGTCAGGTGGAAAGAGCAAAGGATGCTTGAATAGCACAGAAACCCTCCAGAGGCTCTCTGAGTCCAGCTGTGTGGAACAGTGGCCTCAGGGAAGGGATTACACACTGATTACAACACACACGTACACACACAGAGATGCAACATGAAGACACTCACATGCACACACACACACACACACACACACACACACACACACGCAATCCATGTACACTGTTCAAAGCTCGGAATACACTCGTGCTTGCACACACAGACAGACGCACACAAAAATACACGTACACACGTACTTCCACAGATGTGGGACAGTGGCCTACGGGAAGGGATCACACAAACAAACAGAAAACAGGGCAAGGCCTCATGGGAAAGCTTGGAGAGACAACAGAGTCATCTCAGCATGGCAAGATGGCTGGGAGAGAAAGGGCAAAGAGATGGTAAATGGTGATGGTAACGAGATGGTTACTTCCTTATCAACTTGTTACTAATCACTTTTAGCTTGGTATTACAGCCGGGCTATATGAGCTATAAATCATATTGCAATATTTGTGGGCTATATCACCCAAGATATGTAAACAGTTACTATGAAGTTAAATAAAAAAGCCAATGTTATAAAACAGAATTAAAGTAATGTTATAATTAAGTTAAATAAAATATTGTTACACTAAAATTAAATGTAGTGCTAAAACACATTTAAAAACACATTTAAAAGTCTCAAACCCTCAGTTTATGTGCCTTTGAATAAAGAGCCTATTATAAAAGTCAGATAGACAAAATTCATTTTATTATAAAATGTATACGACCTACTGGCCAGACAGATTATGCAACACGCTGAAGGTTTTCATTGTGACTGCATCACCCATGGTACAAAAAAATAGATAAAAACCAAAATGTACAATCTCCTCCTCATTATTCTCTGTCCACTAAGCTGAACCTCAGACTGTGTATCCACGACAAATGTTTCTTCTTCTAAATAATAAATGGAAGCTGTATATGACCTGACCTGATGAGGCTCCTGCACACAGGTGGAGCACGTGTAAGCCATTATGTGCACAACAGCAATATCAACTTACTGTTACTCTCCCCAGATAATTAAAGCAAAAGGAAACATGGTGACACTGATATGGTTTAATGATAATTGATTGATTGATTTTAAGTTAGTTTAAGGCATCACACGCACTGGGCGTTCATACCTTTTTAACACCCCTAAGAACAAGGAAGCCTCCCACCAAGACTGTTTTAATGTCATGCTGAACCTGTTTAGCTATATAGCATTTTTTTAAACAGCATTTTACTTTTACTTTTAGATCTTAATGTATCTTATGTTTGTTCTCTCATGTATGTTGGAACAGTTATGTAAGTGTAAGCTTACCAAATCAGAATCAGAATCCAGTTTTATTGCCAAGTACATTTACATATACAAGGAATTTGACTCCGGTGTTCTGGTGCAAAACAATTAACATAGAGGTGGAATAAAAATAGTGAATTTAAATAGTATAAGACATAAAAAAACCTCACAGATTTGCTGTATCTCTGCATACTCTGTGGCCCCACTTTAGCCTAAATCTAAATAATCAGTTTGACATTTGGGAAAAACACTCATTTGCTCTCTTATAAAGTGTTGAATGAGAAGAGCAATATCGCTCGTATATGCGCCAGCTAAATATGATGCCATAACCAAAAGCTGGCAAGTTTAGCATAAAGACTGGAAACAGCTAACCTTGAACTGCCCACAGGTAACAGAATACACTTAGTGTAAAAATGACAACAAGCATAAATATAAAAAGTATAAAAGAAAGTGTATAAAAATGAAAGTGCTTTTAACAGATAAACACACAAATGCAAAACCATATCAATGTAATGTTTCATAATGGGCATCATCAATTGCAATTTACAATTGCAATGTGCAATTCGGTGGACATCGCCGAACTGTAATGTTCTGCATTATCACTGAGGGAGTGTCAGCTATTTCTCCCACGAGGAACTGATTCCAACTTCATGTGACGCTTCACAAAGATGGCAAGCAGAGCTTAGAAAGGAGCTGCTCTTAAGTGATGGACACTCAGACGCAACAGCATCACAGTGGCTGAGCGTCAACAACCAGAGACTGTCACTCTGGCAGTCTCTTACTTTCAGATGTGTGTGCACGCACACACAAATACAGTCGCTAGCCTAGACAGATTCAAGACACTGACAAGCGCGGCCACTGAATAAGAATACTAATAGAAAAAAAAAAACCCAAGACTTAACAGTCACAGCACCAAAGAGCCAGTATCATCTGTGGGATCCTTCCTCGGCTGATGTACTGTAGGCTACTCTGCCTGTCTGACTGACTGACACCCTCTCTGATTCTCCAGGCAGACAACAAACTGACGTCAATATGGTGTCTCTGTTCTGTCTCATGGTGGGTCTGTCTGCTGTGGACGGGAACAGTAGCGTCTCTCAGCACTGGCTGGGAACGAGCCTTTATCATCCATATTCTACTGGTTCCCACTGTCGTTTCAATGACGCCTTCCAGTATCCTCTGCCTGCATGTTCAAATCTGAGATGCAAAGAGGCGCGTGTGTGTGTGTTCACCGATGAAGACACATATGAAAAACAGTGAAGAGGATGCACACACACCCCCGCACCTCCTACATCATGCAGACACACAACACACCCTGCCGCTCCTGTATCATTAAAATCCCATACAAACCCACACACTGTGTACACACACACACACACACACACACACATATACAGTGGGGAATTTCCGTTCCTCTGTCTCACAGTGGTGGTCACCAATGTCTCGTTAAGGTGCTTACAGAGTGGTTAGGTCAGCATGTGTTGCTCTCTACGCCTCACTAGGCAGCCAGACTGCACTGATACAGATCTGAATACTCCTCACTGTCCACAAGGCAAACTAACATCCTACCAAACAGCTGTACAAATAAAACCAGTTAGCTGGATACAGCGAGAGAGCAGAGAGAGTATGAGGTAGTCTGAAAGGCACAGAGGAAATAATCCAGGTGCAGAAAACAAGGGAGGAAAGGAATGACGGAAACAAAATCGAGATGGGACAGAAATAGATAGAAAGATGAAGGGAGGCAGAGCAGAGAGCAGGACAAACCAACAAAGGAAACAGGAGAGAAAACAATGAGAGTGAGGACAAGACTAGGTGAGACAGAGGGAGATCTGTGGACACTCGGGTGATGACAGATACTGTTCTCATGTGGGTGTGGATCCTTTTATAGCCCTGCCAACTAAAGCAGACAGCGGAGCGAAAACCCAGGGGACAGAGAGGGGTTTATATGGCCCCATCTGTGTGTGTGTGTGTGTGTGTATATGTGTGTGTGGTTAGAGGACCATGACAGTCCTGGCAGAGTGCCCACACTGACTGCGATCATTGCCATGGGTGCATCCATGGATGAACATGTGATTTAGATTTTTTGTGAATTTGCTTGCAATTATTTGCTATTAAAAGTGTTCATGTAACTATGCTACATGCAGATCTGCTGTTTTAAGGTTAACTCTCATAGTTTATGTTTCAGCCAAAAAGCTGTAAGCCTTCACCATAGATGTATAATAATACCTACATCCCAGATGACGTGGCGTCTATTTATTCCACTGGAACTGCTCGCCTGCCGCATGCGGCAAAAAAAGTTTCTAGCTCCTGCTTCAGCGGTATGCGAGCCACTGAATATGCGCAATTGTGTTTTTCCTGCTGGCCCCGCATGTAAGTTCCCGCTCAACTCCTAGACTTCACATTGTGATGGCATCACAGATTTTTAAATTGCTTTTCTGAGCTACAGGAAAGTTTTAAAAATATAAAACCTCAATGGTTTGATGCCTCTTAATAGAAAGAGACATAATTGACCTTGTTTGCAGTGCAAGGAGTCTATTAACAGTTTTACATACGCCTCTTTTATAATGGTGGCCTACAGGGAAAATTCTGTCTGAGCGGCAGGGGATTTTTCGCTGTGTTACCGCAAGTGGCCACTAGGAAAAATTGGCTGCAAGGCTGAGCTGCTTTCCTAGGGGCGTGGTCTTCAGCCAACATGCACCTGCATGAGAGGAAGTGACTCCAAGCACCACATGGTAGTCTGAATTCATCATTAAAAAAGGGAAACCAAAAGACCGACAGGACAGATTCAAAACGCTAGTTAGCCAATTAGCAGATTAACAACAAAAATCGATGTTGAAGGAACAAAGGATATTTATCGTGCACTAGTGAACAATAACACAATTACAAACTGTTTCTGCTTACAGGCTCAATGACTAAAGAAACACAATCTCACCTCATAGTTTGTGTTGATCTAAATCTGTCTTGACTTAAGCCATTTGTTTATCTGTTTTCTTCACTTCTGGTTCTCTTCTTGTGCGCTGAGCTGAACTGCCAATCAGATTGATCTCATTCATCAATGGGCTTTGCCGTCTCCAACACCAAACATGCTAAATTGACTGAAAAACAGCCGTAATGGACTGACTGGTGACAAAGGTACGGGATACACATGGCAAAAAGTAGGATGACAAAAGCTCATCCAAGGCCTGACATTGACTGCCATCAGCTTGGTGTATCAGGGCCCTAAATTCCTCACTCATGAGAGAATCAAATCATTCAACTTTTAATTTATCAAAATGTTTCTCCACATGCATTTTGTTCTCACTCATCATTTGCTGCAAGCTACCATAGATCCAAAAGTAGGGCAGGTATTGTACGGGATCACTGGCTGTTAGTGGTCCCATTACACGGCCAAACGCCTACAGCAGCAAAAAAGAAACACGGCAATTTAATTCTGAGCGTTGACATTCCTGTCCAAACAAAACTATTTGTGAGCTCAGAAAAACAAAGAAAAGTTTGCATGTCAGTAGAAAGTAGGGTTTTGTTTCTCATGAAGAATAGCGAAGGGGATCGACAAAAACAAAGGGTGCGGGAAAAAAAAACAGTATCTCAATCAAACAGGAATTCTCTCTGTGAAGAGCTGCCAGCCAAGAGAAATGGGGCTTGTGCGTCACAAGTTCAATTCCACCTTATAGGTGACAGGCCTGCCTGATGCTATACCCTTGGCTCCCCCGCTCACCTCACCTAATAACACACACACACGCACACACACACACACAAGCACTGAATCCATGCAGACAACAAGAGCTAGTTAAAGTCAAAAAGAGAAGAAAAGGCAGAGTAGGCGAGGAGAAAGTGGGACGTTAGCAAAATAAAAGAAACTGGAATTGGGTGAAAGTAAAAAAGTGTGGTAATGCGGCGAGCACATAAGCAATTTGGTAGCGTGAGTGGGGAGCTTAAAGGGAACATCGACAGGAGAGGCAGTGGGTAAAGACCCAGCGCCGCTCAAAGGCTGCTCCACCCTCGCTCCTCTCCTCTCCTCTCCCAAATGTTGACAGTACAAGTGCAAAACAGGCTTTGAAGTGTGCTCTGCTGAAGGGGCGCCGTGTACCGTGCTTCGTTTAACGGTGTTACCCACAAAGCATCCCGGGACCTGCTCCTCTCTCCCTCTCTCACTGTCTCTCTCCCTCTCACACTGAACCTTCGACTGTGTTTTGATGATGCCGGTGTGGGCAGACAGACAAGGCGAAACCAAGGTGGGTGACAGTGTGCAATAAAAAAAAGGCAAATAGGCGAGTAAATAAACGAAGTCAAGAAAGGCAAGGGAGCAACATTTTAATGATACTATGTTATTCTGTTTTCCAGTCCTTTCCAGAGCACAAAACTCAGCGGGTTTCATCTCATGTGATGCCTAATGGAGCATAAGGGTTATTAAATGTTTCCAGGGAAACACTACTGTGTATAGTTCACACATCTGCAGATCGGAGGATTCAGCACTCATGTCTATTGCCGGGAAAGAAAAGGTATGTCAAGGTGACACAAATCAGTAAAAAAATTACAAAGTAAGGAAAGTTTTGCCTATTAGCTGCTGTGGCACGACACATACTGAATAGTGACTAATTGGCCACTGGCATTGAAATGTTGAAATTTGTCACAAAAGTGGAAAAAGGACAAAGCAGAGGAGAGAGAGGGAGACCTCTGGTAGATGTAAGTGATGGCATCTGGCAACGTTTCAGCCTTTAACTATCCTGCCTTTGACCCCTGTATGTCCGGTGAGGTTTCATCCCCTACATAAATGTTGTCTAAAAATATTAACCCGACTCCCCGCTGCTCATTAGGCGCTAAATTGGAATTCATGCTTATTTTTGTTCTGGGGGTTTGATCCAGCTCCTTTACACCGATCATAAAGGGCCACTTGGCATGCTAATTGCCTTGGCCCTGCTTACGCACTCCCTAGCTCACATGGCTAATGGTGTCGTAAAACATACTAGTGCACTGACACCTCCCAAACGCCAGGTAGGGAATACTTAGCTCTATAAAGGTGCACAGTCTGGCCTCGTTTAAGAGGACATGAAGGATTCCCTGATAATGACCATAACGATAGCGTGTGCCGGTAAAAGAGCCAAACCAGATACAAGAAACTGTTACCCGGAGAGGGACAGTGACTCTTTCATGCACACATGCTCTACATACCATGCAGGCCGTTAACATTGCTGCTCACAGAGGGACATAATGATTTAAGTAAACTGTTCAGGTGGTAAAAAGGCAACTCTGCCTGTTGCAGCTTCCGTGCACCACTGGGGATTTTTTTTTAAAGGGTGTTTGACAGAGTTGTTAGGGGCCCGGTGTCATTGATTTAAAGAGCTTGTTTTGGAGTGTTTTTGCTGCTAAATGCAAAGTTCCTTTTATGTACACTATAAAGATAAATGAATGAAAACTATCAGACGGAAAGCTGCTCCACAGTTACTGTGGGGCTGCACAGTGACACACATTATGATGGACTGTGGCCCAGTGTGGATGCCCTTTGTATATAAAGTCATTAGAACCTCATCAGTTCTCGCTGCACTGAAGCACCTCCAAATGATGCGGAACACTGCGCTCAAACACCCCCAACCCACCGCACATGCACTACTGCTGGGAGAGCATGTGTGTGTGTGTGTGTGTGTGTGTGATTATGTATGTGTGTGTTAGGTCACACCAGGGCCCTGAAATAGCACTTCATTAGTCATCCACGGTATCAGGCATAGTGGGCCCCTGCACCAATGCCAGCGGGTGCCATGGACACGTGCCCATGAGGGGACGCTACATTTGGACCCAAGGACCTCTCTGCATCATCCGAGAGCCTAAAGGGCTTAATCCCCACAGACAGTTTTGACCCAGTGAGGCGGGGGCAGGCAATGAGGTGAACCCACAACTGGAGGCAGCCGCGGGACGCACCGTTGAGCAGAACGTCCTGGTCTGTTTTTAGTCAACGACCGCTGAGTCGGGTGTCTTCGCAAAAAAATTAACCTTTAGATTCAGTGAGAAAGTGATCACCACAGGTCTCAGGTCTTTATCAGCTGAATGAGCAGTGAATTTCATGACCTTATTGACACAATCAAGCTTACCCTGACCTAAATAATCAAACTAATCATCTCCAATGATCAACTCAACTTGTACTTTCTGTCCTGATTCCTCCTGTTTCTCTATTTACATCCTCACCTTTCCTCCCCTAAAATCTATTCTTACCCTCTCCCTGGGTCTTTCACCCTCATTACTTGGTGAGCCTCCAAACTGTCAGTGAAACCTGGCAACAATTACTGTTCCAACAGCTGCAGCAGTAACCGTTACAGTAGCACTTACAGTATTACTTATACAGTAGGCACAACTCCAGCAGCACGGGCACCAGACCAGAGCAGCATGTCTGCCCCCACCTTCCCTAGCCAGCAGGCCCTCATTAGGGGCCTTGTAAAGGCCTCATACCTGCCGGGCCTGGGCCCCTTCTTCGCTCCGGTCCTCCAGGCTCCAGGTGTGTAAGGTGGCTGCACTTCACCAGAGGGGACAGCTCGGGCTCATTTAAGCTGATGGCTACCTGCCTTGTGCCTACTGCTACAGCAGGCCCCAGTAAAACTATGAAACTGTAAAACTGCACGTGGGCTGATAAGGGGGGGGGGGGCTGGCTGGGGTGTGTAGGGGAGCAAGGATTATGACCCTGTAAAGATGAAAGAAGTTGCCAGCAACAAGCGATCAAAGAGGAAGTGTGTCAGCGCTGATGTGGCAGGGGATTGGTCGTATCAGAGGCCCTGGGTCGTTCAGCCTCAGCCTGCATGTGTGTTTATGTGTGCGCTCATGCGCGTGTATATTGAATTCAGCACAGCAGGGCTTAACGGCCACAGCGGACACCATCGGTGCTGGATAACACCACGACTTTCACAAGCTGCCGCTTAATTGCAGTTTAAACTGCACTTTGTCCTGAGCAGCACAGCACGTTACTGTTAATGCACACACACACACACACCTATATCTTACCTAACGAAGCATCTGTAGTCTTCAGCCACAAAGTTAATCTGATCTCACGGTTAATGTAGAAGCAAAACCGCATGGGGCTGGTTAACTGTTGGTTTACACTCTGTTCCAATTACTAACATAGCTGGGAAACAACAGCTAACTGTAATTGTGTGTGAGTGTATGGAGTCAATCAACCTAGTTATGTACTGGGCCCCAAAACTCACTTAACCTCGTTATCTTATTACACGGGTCCAGTTATGTATGTGGAAATTGAATTAGACTAGGAAGCTATTAATAGGAAAACACTTTGAAACAATTAGATTAGACATCTGTGTGGCTAAAACAATGGATAGTGAGTTCATCTTACATTAACAAGTACAACAGAGAGACGCCAACGGCAGAGAGGAATAAAAAGAAAAAAGACAGCGTTAGAGACAGAGGAGATAATAAAATGAGCCCTAACCCTTGCCCATGTCTGGAACTGACAGATGTGTTGTCAAAGAGATATAAAAGATGAAACAGAGATGAAAATGGAAAGTTCACCCACCACTTGTACATCTGAGGGCACTCTGGACAGAAAGTCTAGCAACTCGTTGTTATCGATGGTGTAAGGGTCTCGAAGCTTCTTGGTGAATTTATTCACACCTGTAGAGAGAGAGAGGTGGGAAACAGAGGTGGATATCAGCACATGTTGTACAAGTTATTAATGCATTTATAGCTGTTGCACTCTCTGAATATTTGAAATTGTGTCTCTCGGAATGCACCGATTTATCGGCTAAACATTGGTATACGACAATAATGGCCTCGTTCTTGCAAATACGCCTATATTCATTGATGGCAGTGGTAGATGTTTTTCTTTTGTGTCACATTAATTTTGCGCAGGATAAAAAGCATGGCTCCAGACTAACAGCGTCCTCTTTTACCAGAGAAAACAGAAAATGTGGGACAAACAGAGATCTTCCCTGGGATGCCTTTGGGTTAAAGGACGCAGTAAACTCACTTTAGACACATCAGGAGATGCACCCTATTGTAACGCTACATTGTGAGCAACGAACGGCTCATGGAGGTTGCACTGAGTTACATTCAGATACGTTCAAGCCCTAATTAGTAAAAGCAAGTACTGGGGTAAGGTAAATTGTAATGCCATCATGATGCATTCATAAACTTGTAAAATTGAATTTTCTGGGATGAAACTTATATGCAGTTGTTGAAGGGGAAAATGGCTTTGGGTTTGTGGGTTTTCACAGCGACATAAAATAGATATTAGAGAAGGTATTATGAGATATATAGGCTTGTGAAAAGGCTTTTGACGCAGTTAATATTTTAGAGATGATGTTTTTCATGGGAATAGTTATATAAAAGGTTATTTCATGAATGTGTATGATTCAATTTGTGCTCAGTGGACGATCATTTTAAAACAGTTCAGTTATTTTCTTATATTGCAAATTTCCTTGTTTCCCTGGCAAAATGGGGGAAAACTAACAAAAACTGTAAAAACAGCAATGTAAAAACATGGGTATAGTTTATCAGATGAACTGTTATTTCGAACTTCAGTATCCGCCAACAATGTAATCGGTGCATCCCTATGTAACTCATTTTGTCTCAGTACAAGAGATAAAAAGCAGCATGGAACATTGAAATAGTATTGCTCTGACACGTTTACTCAGTTACCCTATGACATAATAATTTAACAATACTTTTTAAAATGAAATTAGCTTCACTTCCAGTACATTTAAATAAACATTACACGTTTTGACATCAGCTCACCCCAGGCTAGCACAATGTATCTTAGAGGGATAAAGTAGATGATGACGGTGGCCACTCCGAAAGCCACAATGGCCAGCCAGCTTAAGAAAGGCACAGTCCAGTTAAATGTGCTGAAAAGAGAAGAAAAAAGGGACTGTAAAAAATAAGGAGACATGGCAAAGCTCAGCTTTGCCAAACATTTCACACAGGAGGTAGAGAGGAGTCAGGAAGGGCGTTTTAATTCTTTTCAACCCAAACAAGCTGATCTGGATGTCCCTGCACTACAAATTCATCACACTCACTGGAACTGTGCAGACAGAAATAACTTCGCCCCTAAGTCATACAGATCAGCACTGCAGGGTGAAAATGGGCTTTGACTCTCTACATCTCACACTATGTAATCAGTAAAATGCTTTCAACTTTACAGAAACACAGGTCACAAATGTGTCGGCTTGATTTAAAATGTTTTTAACTGTAACCAAAGAAGGAACCTGCGGCCTGACTCCTCTTTTTACTACAGCTTTTAATCAAAATGAAATTCCCTGGCTTCCCTTTGCTTTGTATGTATCAAAAGTGAAGGCGCTTATGTATGCAGAAGTGAAAAAATATTTTTTTTGTGTGTGTGTGCAGCAGTGTGTTTAATCTAGTATATACATGATTGAGTTAAGAGGTCATGCAGGGTTAAATGAGATGTGATGGACATAAAGACAGACAGCCTGTGTGTTTGTCTCTCAGGGCCGAGTGTCACGCTGGCAGTGTTTCCAGAGAGCAGCACAGTTTTACTCAGTTAGGCTGGCAAGGGGAAGCGGGGCAACCTGACACTGGGACGTGCGAAGCAGAGCGGAGCGGGCCCGCTGCCGAGGAGCGGGCTTACGACTCACTTCTTTATCCTCTCGCCATAGGAGGCCACTTCATCCAGTGCATTCTGCACACTGATGCACACGTCCTGAATGGCATAAAGCTTGTTCATGAAGCCCTTTCTCTCTGAGTCCTGCATGAGGACAGATAGAGATGTAGGCGAGGGAGAAAGAAAGCAAGGGTGAGGGAGGAAGAGATGGAGAGAGACAGTGAAGAGAGGGGAGGAGAGAGAAAGAGGGGAAAGAAGACAGAGGCTGGGCACAGGCATCTTTGTGGAAACAATACATTTTAAATAGCGTCAAAGATTTGGGAAGGGAAGCCAAATCACCGGATATCCTGCATGAACTGACGGAGTGCTTTCATTCCAGGCAGTAATAGAGATATAAAGTCGGCAGAACAAATCAAAATGCTCACACAGGAAAATTTGAATATGTGAATAGAGAGGCAGAATTAAACTGAAAGCCGAATGGATACATCAATCTTTGGTCGCTCTCTCTCTCTCTCTCTCTCTCTCTTTCTGCCGCTGCCAAGATGGCTAGGAAGACCGGGCAGAGCCCTCTTTTGTTCTACTGGCTGGCACACTGTGATGATGTCACCAGCCGTGACATCATTATCATCCTCATTAAACGTCGTCACCCACCATGAAGAGTTCTTCCTTTTCAACTTTTGATGGTTGAGAACTTGAGAACACTGTGAGGAGCGGAGGGGGGAGGGGGAAACCACAAACTAGACGGGCAATCTAACATCTACAATCCTCCCCTCTCTCACTGAAACAAAGTGAAGAATTGAAGAAGTCATGCAACAGTCAACGAGCTGCCTGCTGACTGACAGGCAGGCAGGGACAGGATGGATCTGGACAGAATGAGGTGACAGAGAGTGATCGAGAGCTGTTGGCTGAGTGGGGACATCAACACGTAGACTGCTTGCGGCTGGATGTGATTGGTGGGCATGCTTAGGAGACAAACGGGGGGCATAACAAGAGGAGGAGCGCTATCATTTATCAGGAGAAAGTTACAAGTGTGGTACTATCACAGGTGGTCAGTTTACAACAACATGACAGCAGCAGACTTTCATTATAACATCATCCAGTTCTAGTACAAGCATGCAGTGAACTCTTGCTGATATACAAAAATGTTGTTTTTTTTTAGGGAAGGGAGCATTGCTGTTATTCTCTAGGTGGAAGAGTTGATGTGCTCTTTTCTCCTGTTGTTAAGGAACAGTGTGTAGGATTAGGTGGCATCTAGCGGTGAAGATTATAGATTGCAACTAGCTGAAACTTTTCACGTTTCACGTGTGAACTCCTGGTTAGGGTTACTTTAGTGTTCCTTGCTCAGGAGGTTTTTACCGGGAGGCGAATTATCCGCAGAGGTCTCTTCCTCTCCATAGCAAATGGACCAGGTTATTTAAACCACAAAAAAAAAACCCAGAGTAAAGCAGTTTCACATTACAAATCAGTGTCTCTCTGATTCTGTTCAGTTTATCACAGATTGACCGCTCGCCCAGCACCTGCTAATGTGTGCTCAACTTTTTTTCTCTGATGACGAAAGGTCCAGACATTAAGGTTTTTACTGCAAACCGAATTATCTGCAGAGCTGTCTTCCTCACCAAAACTCACAAACCAGTTGATTTTAAATCATAAGAAAGACTGAAAAAAGCCATTTCATTTTAAAGAATCAGGTTTTCTCTAACACTGGTCACTAAAGAGGCCTATTACTATTCCTAGAATAGCAAAGGCATGACCCCCCCACTTTCCCTCACACTGGCTAGTACTCACTGCCTTCCTTGGTTGGATTGGGTAGGTTTAGGTAAGCTGAGTGAGACTGATTGGGGTAAGAATGTCAGGGTAAGCCATTCAAAGCAGAATAAGGCAGAGTCGGGGGGGGGGGTCTTACCTTTGCTATCCTAGAAAACGAATATTGTGGGTTGCGGAGGGGCTGGTAACTACGGTGGCTGACTATGAGACACAAAAATCTCCCTATCTAGAGCCAGTTTGGTTTGTCTGCTCTGGGCTACTGTAGAAACGTGGTGGGAAAACAGTGCAGACTCCATGGACGAGGACCCGATCCCGATACAGGCATAAACGTCTCATTCTAAGGTAATGAAAACACAACAATTCTGATTTCCTTTGATTATATACTAAGAAAACACATTTATTATATTCCATTTCTGTCTATGTTGTATTTCCCTCTAAATCCTACACACTGGACCTTTAAACAAATGAACACTTGCAAATTAAAAAATTAAGTAAAGCTGCCAGAAACCTTAAGAAAAGAGATAATCTGGATGTCATAAAGCTGGGAAATATTAGGATATTTCACAGCTGTTTGAAATATTAAAGGCAAAATGGACAGAAAAAAGATGAAGCTTTAGTGAGAAAAGTTTAAGAGAAACCAAAAGATTATAGCATAACCCTACATGGCCTCCAAATTTTTCTCATTTGTTAGAGAAACAGCATGTAAAGCAATGGCTGAGTTATTGATGAAGATGGATGGACATTGTTAGATTAGAGAAGTAAAACTCAGAGTAATCCTAATCATTATACCCAAAGAAGACAGCAAAGCAGTCAAAGACGTGAAACCTCCAGGACCCCAGAGGCCTTTCCCACATTTCGCTCCTTGAAGCCAGCCCCCCCACACCACCACCTCACCACAACCCTCCCATCGAGACCCAAAACACCAAGTCGGCCCCCACTGCCCTGAATCCCACCCCTCTTTTTGCTCTCCATCCAGGATCAGATAATGTGAAAAATGAACCATGGAGCAGTCAGGGAGACCACATGGCCTCCCCAGCAAAACCACACAAGACAAATAGATATAATTAGACAGCGTCCCTGGGTTATTTTTCTTCGCAAATATTTTACAAGACTCTCCTTCTTTCTTCTTCTCTCTCTCCTCCTCTTCTCAGTCCTTTCCTCAGAGTCCATCTGTTTTCCATTGCTCGCTCAAACAAATCTTAGAACGCAGGGTCTATTGTGCTGGGCTGGGTTCGGCCGTGCCGAGTCGGGCTGGGCTGGGTCAGGCCGTTTCTTTTTCGGGAGGGTGTTTGAGAGCCAGGGGAGTGGTGTGAGAGAGCGGGCGGGGGTGGAAAGGATAGGTCGGAGGTCATTAGAGTATAAACCATTGCCACATGCCCCTCGGACTGCGGTCTGACTCGTATTTCCTGTCTTCAAACACGGCTTGGGGAGGCGGGAGGTAGCAATAACACAGAGGGCCACGGAGAACCTTGTTTTCCCAGCTTCCCCGCACACTGCGCACATATGGAGCCAGGCAACCTGTTCTTATAATGGAACCTAATATGCACACAAAAACACACACACACACACACACACACACACACACACACACACACACACACACACACACACACACACCCTACAGCTATTAGATAAGGTTGATCTGCACACCTGGTCTTACTGTGTGACTCTACAAATGATATTATATCCTCACAGATTATATAACAAGGGCCCTTGACACCTAAAAGCAGTTTCTTTCTTTACCAAGCAAGTTTGTTTTAGACTGCAATGTCATCACTGATAGACAGGGAATTGACACAGAAAGATAAGCAGAGAGCCATGGCATTCACACATCACAGTCAAGGTTAGAGGAAGCTTTCTCTTGGCTTAGATATGAAACAAAATATGAAATTTTTGAATCACTGAGTTGAGCTTTCTAAGACGCACATTTACACATCCTCAAGAGTGGATCCATCATTGGTAAAATAATTTAAATCAAGGACTCATGCTCTCTGTGGTTTTGTGAGGAATGTGTGTGCATGTGTCATCCACCAGCTCACATGTGATACGTGATGAGAACATGGTTTTCCAGTCCTGAGCTTCTGGTCTCACTCAGGAGGATGAGCATGGTCTGTGCAGGAGATGCAGGGCTGGTCTTTTCATCTGTCTCTTCCTGTGTCTGTCAGAAACACTAAGTGGGTTTGTTTGGAGACCTGAAGGCACGGCTAATAAAATTAAATCAGTGAGGCCCTCTCGCTTTGACTTGGCTACAGTTGCAAGTTATGTTAAACCTCAAAGTAGGCTACAAATCCCAGCACCTTTGACAGCAGTTGTTCTGAAGGATGATGCTGCATGGCTTGAATTGTTCAGACAGATAGTGTAATAAGCTTGCCTAATGAGTTTAGCATCGTGCATTTTAATAGACTGGAACTGTAGGTTAATCTGCTATGTGTTACACTGACATGTTACAGTAACTGCCAGTTCGGTTTGTGTACTACAAATTATCAATGCAGTCAGCTGACAGAGCAGTCATTCTTGACGATTTCCTCTACTGTAGGACAGCTGTGAATCTATGTAGATGTGATATGTACCCTTTCTATCAAGTACACATGTCATTGGTACCTATATGTGAAGTACAGTACATACACCACCATTCCACTATGTGGAATATCCCTAACTTCACAAATAAGAAATAAAGGAGATCTGATTCTGAGATTTATACCAAAGATCTTGTGCCAGATGTATAAATGATGCATATGCACAAAAAAATTCAATTCAACAATTCAATTTAAACTATTTATAATGTATCACTTTGAGTTGCATTCGTGCCATAATCTTTCAGTTAATGATTTTTTAATTTGATCCTTAGTAACGGCAAACTTTGTAAGGTCAGTTTCAATATGAGTTCTATCAATGAATTATTGTTAATACTTTTCATGTTTTTTTGTAAACATACTTTTTCATGTTTCATGTTCATTAATTATAATGATTGAGATTTTACCACAATGAAGATTTACAGAAACATGATGCAATGAATTAGTGGTACAGACGCTACAAATATCCACAGTCTAATAACTGGTAGAGAGGGCACAAGCTGTGGGTGTGGAAATGAGGCTCATACATGTGTGCCCAGCTCCATAATGACTGAGATTTATAAAACATACATATGTGCGACTTTATAAATCTGACAAAAATAATTCGTATTTCTGTCTTGGTATATACACACAGTTACAGTTTTGAATCTAAACACAGTTTTATGAACTGGCCCCTATGGCTTGCTTTTTGCAACTACACTGAACCAAATGCTTCACACAAAGGATTTAAAATGATTGCATATGTAGCAGAGAGGAGTAATGTTAAATGAAAACAAAATATATGCAAGAATATCAAAACACTGAATATAATATAGGATCCCCAGTTGTGGGTTGACGGAATATATAAGAGAGAATACACACTGCTTTAATTAATTTTCTGAATGCCCATGACCATCAGTACTCTACTGATTTGCTAATTTAAAACATCAGTAATTTGTGCGTACTCCAGAGTGTCTATCTAATATAAATACAAAGGAATCTTGAGGCCTTTACCCTCCTCTCTGTCGTTTTTATTCATTCTCTTTGTCTTTTCCTGTGTGATGGTCTATCTTTTCCTTTGAATAGCATCTGTTTTATAATCTACTGCACAGCAAAAGGTCAGGGCCACTCAGATTTTGATGTGAGTTCACCGTAAAGTTAGAAGAAGTGCAAACTACTGTGTATTAAATGAAAAAGTGCATTGAGACAATCTGTTTATCCCCTTGAATGAAATGTTTCTATGTGCAGAGGAAATCTTTGACATCAATTAACTCTCATCAGGCTGGTAGCAGAAATATTTAGTGAGTTGGTGTCCTTTGTTGAGAGCGAGAGCTGTTTTAATTGCATGCACGCCGTTTAAAGAATATAAATGCATCTTTTGTGGTTATGTCCAAAGTTTGCATCATTGTTTGGATGTGTGTGATATGAAATTTCAGCAAAGCACCCATCAGTTCAGCACTGAGCCACCTTGTGTACAAGTGTGTGGAGCAGGCTGCATCATGGGAGTGCTCGCATCAGGAAAGACAGAGGCGGGAAAGGCTCGTTAAAGTGATGTGAGCTGTTTGCACGCGTTAAGGAGAAACAACCCTCAGTGACACCAGAGAGAGCCCAGGGACGCACAGCTTCTCACACACACATGCACAGAAACAGCCAAGTCAGGCTAACCACATTGCACTTGCTGGTAAATTGTGGTAAACAAATGTGGTAAACTCCTTGAAACACTTGATTAAATATTTAACAAAGGAAAGATGCACAATGCCTCTGTGTACTCGACTGCTCCATTTCTCTTTTAGGGAGATAGCATCATGCCAGAGTACATCTATATGCAAAAGTGCAAAGTGAGCAGTTGTAAACTTTGCAAAGACAGTATGTTCTCCACTGACCCAAGGCCTAGAGCTAAACAAGAGAGAGGTCACTAAGGACTTAGCCTATTACGCTGGACTCAAATATCTGTCCTATATCTACTGGGTGGAAATAGAGAGAGCCATTTGAGACTGTTTTAACCTCCGATCACATTGTTCTCCCTGCTGGGTTACACCATAAAAATGATAAACCTAACTGTTATAATGCAGCACCATACATCCCATCACGCCACAAAATGAGCCTGAACCACAAGTGGCTGACGCTCATTGCTGCTGTGCTAAAATTGCACCTGTTTTTCTTTGTTTTTCTTTTTTCGCCTCTCTCACTCTGGCAGCACAGTAAAAATTGAAATGTCATATAAAACGTGACAGGATGCTAATATGTGGCTCCCAGAGGGCATCTGAAAGCGTTCTTGTTGATTTTGTAACTGCAGAGGGAGGCGGCATCCCTCCCATTTCCACCCCAGGAAAAAGAGAAGAAAAAAAATGCTGAAAAGTTGAGTAAGTTGAGGAATGCTTTAGGGGTGACACAAATTCAATTTCCAAAGGCTGTGCAAGAATTAGGAATGACAGAATAATAAATAGTGCATACAATTAGCATCTTCTGTATATTTAAAATGTGATGTGTTGCGATCTCTCTGTAAAATAAATTATGGATAAAATAAATAATGATTTTTTACCCACTAACATATTTGGCTGTGCTAAAATTGTTGACTTACTGTAATCAAATTAATAAAATTTAGTGACTGACGAAAGTGCAACACTGTTCACGAGTAGGAGAGAATGCTTTCATTTGCTTATTAGCATTCACTGATGGCATTCAGTTCAGTCTGGTAATTTTTCGTTTGGCTCTGTACGTGAGTAAAACATCTGACTCCAAATAGCTAAATGGGCAGATGTCCTGTCTCTAAAATGAAGCAAGCAAGCAAGAGCATTTTGCATTGTAGGTACATTACAAAATGCTCAAAAAAAGTCTTTATTAGTGTACTTATGTACAAAAGGGTAGTCTGATTATTAAAGGGATACTTTGCCTATTTTCAACAAGCAATGTATCACAACAATATCAATAGTATAAATGTGTAAATGAAATGTGGTAAACTTCCCTCCATCTTACCAGCATGCAAATCTCTGTGCTCATTTCTAAGCTCAAATAAATGCATCATCTGCTGGAATTTGATGGCTTCTGGGTTGTTGCTCGGACTACAAAATGTATATACAAAGAGTATAGAAGCAGTTCGAGAGACACTCCGACCAAACTTTGAAACTAAACAGTGCTGGTTAAACCAAGATTCTGCGACTGCATTGCCTTGTTCTAGCCAGAAACATTTTTAGTGCACTGTTTATCTTAAATACAGGAGTTTTTGAACAGGAAGTGGCCGCCATACAGTTTCCTGTATTGTAAAAACGGAGGCTGAAAATACTGAGATGAAACTGTAAAACAAATATAACATACCATTCTTTACGTTACTGCACTGCTTATTTCAGGCCTTAAATGTTTTCAGAAAATATTTGAGTACACTATTTAGCTGCAATACAATACAGCCTGTCGCCATATTGCTTTCTGTGTCAAAAACAGACAAGCTTGCATTAAAACACCCACCAGTGGAAGTCTTTATTGGTCTAGTGTGATGCAGTGCATTCTGGTAGTTGTAGGTGTTCTACCTCTTGAGCAAAAGCGAATGCAAAAGCGAATGCCACAGCCCTTTCTGCTTTCTCTTGTCATGTAGAGCCACTTTAAAAGTATTTGCATCATTTTACCGCATAGACAGCCTAGTTCTATGAAAAGGCCATCTTTCTGGTGGTGAAATGGCTCTTTAATCAGCATAACAAGACACATTTGTTGCTCATGAAAACTTTGTAAACTTCTTAAGTGATTTGTCACTTGTTCAACTTTTTCGAGGCATAATAAATGAATATTTTCATGCAGCATGGAGTACTTTTTCTCTCTCATGTTGACCACTTAAATAGTTCAGCTCCTAAAACAGAGGCACATTATGTAAGCCAATGACTGCCCTTAAAATTAAAACTAATATGTTTCATCTGTGCCTATTCCAAGTATTACCAACTCCACTGGGGAGCGGTGAGTCACAGATTTCTCCCACTGGGAGTTAAGAGAGGCCCTTAAGGGGGAAAAAAAACAAACTTGGGAACCCAGTGGCCTAGAAGAACATCTCCGTTCTGTCAGGAAACGACAACAAGACGAGACAAAAGGCCTTGCGACCGGCCTCAGATGCCACCATGCAACCTGGCACCTCGCCAGCGCCACATGAAAGAGGCAGATGTTCCCTTTTTTTTTTAAGCTGCGGTTTTAATAAATAATTTATCTCATACAACAACTAATCCATGAGCGAATGGAGGGGATACATCTCTATTTCCCTCCCTCTCTTTTTATCATAAACACATAAATATCTGTTTAACTAGGGCGTTGAGATGTGCTGCACGTCCTCCTGGCCCTCATCAAGCGGCTCACACACACAAAGGCCACGTTAAGATGTGAAGGGGTGTCCCACTCCCATAGGCCCACATGGATGAATGTGAGGAGGAAAATGTGTATATGTGTATGTCTGTGTGGAAAAGATGTACACACAGTTTTCTTTGAGAATATCCATGTGTGCTGAGGGTTGCTCCGACAAAGCCAAAGTCAAACTCCAGTTTAGACTGTCAGCTGAAGGTGGACCAAGCAGACACAATGCTCTCTAGTATTAATTAGTCTCTTTACCCAGCTTAGTCCCATAGCGAGGATAAATATACGCATATATAAAAGAGAGGGAAAGAAGAAAGAAAGGAGGGAATAAAAGGTAGAAGCGGCAGTGACATATTTTCAGTTTGACCTCTGCTTCCTATCCTAAAGAGAAGGTTTCTGGTGTTATGAGTTGGTGTGTCTCTGATGAGTCTGGGTGGCAGGAGGTCGTTTGCCACTGATCATCTTTACGCAGCTCCCCCTGGGGCCTCTCATCACCTCCACCACACCAGCCACTCCATCAGACTCAAGGTCGGGCGCCCACACGCACACATAAATGACTACCACCCCACAACTTTGGTGCTACCCTTCCTCGCCTCCTGCTGAACGCCACCCGACCCCCGCCTACCCTGCACCCCCAGCCTGCCCAATTTTCCCCCACATTGCTTCACCTCTGCTCCCCTGCTCCTGCACTCTCCTTCCCCTGTCCTTCCCAGGATCTGGCCTGGCAGTTTGTGATGAATGGGACAACATTACTCTTGTCCTCTGTTGGCCTGGTTTAGCTGCTCCAGCCCGTCTCCCCCTCCATCTGACTGTCAGTCTGTCTTTCTGTCTCTGTCTCTCTCTGCGTTGCCTTAAAACATATGCTATTGCACAATCTAAAATCTAGATTCATTTCTTTTGGTTATACCCCACAATAAAAGTCCACATTGGCTTTGACATCTTATCTTAATAAGGTGCAGAAATTCTATAATTAAATTAGAAATGGAAATTTATTTTTAAGACAAATATAGGCTTTTTTATAAATTCTGTGAAGTGGAGTATGTATCCAAAAGACTCTAACTAATTGTGATTTTGGACTATGCAGTACTTAACATTTTTTAATTAGGTAAATCAAATCTTACTCTTATTCTGGTAAAATCAAATGATTCATCACCTAGGTGTGTGAATCTCTTGCTAACTTTGGCGTACCTTTAATTACATATTCATGTTCAGAGAGACACAGGCAATAGAAACAGCTGTAACATCCACTGTTTTAAACTTTGTTTTGGAAGAAAAAAAAATCGACAGAGCGCGGGTGCATCGCTATGAAGTGAAGGGATCACGTCTTCAAAAAAGTAAATAAAATATGCATCCTCTCTGTGCTCATTACAGATTTATGACTCTTGTTAAAAGAAAAGGTGGCGGCTGCCTTCTAACATGTCTGACTTTCAAATTCAGACGACACTGCTGTCAAGTGTTGTGCTCCACATTCTGTCCAATGAGAGACCGGGAGGGCTGAGTGTGTGCCGTCTTCAACATCCTATTTGGTGAGAGTCTCGCAGAGACTTACTTCGGGTGGATGAGAGCACACAAGAACTCCTCACCTACAGTGCAACGAGTGCTCGTCGTAATCCTTTGATGCATAGTTCATCAGTCAAAAAGTTCAGTTGGTTCAGCCGCTTGTGTGTATGTGATTCAGAACAATAACAGTTGGGGGAGTAGACATTGCTGCATTAGGCATAATGAGCATTGGGATTTGCTCCAGCAATATGAAATAGTTTTGCTGTTTCTGTAGCAACTTTTAAGAAAAAGCGCTCACAAGCGCATTCAAATCACCCCACCACCCGCAATGGCACACACATGCACACACGTATACACACTCAGGGCTCTGAAACTCATTAGAAAATTAGTTTGTTTAGTGCTTATTATCAGTGACTTCGGGGTCATAAGGTCTGAAAACAATCATTATTTCTGAGAGGAATGCAATTAGTGCTTTTCAAAAACAAAATCTGAATCTAAAAGTGTATTTTTTTGGAAAAATAAAAAACATCACTCTATAAGGGGAATTTTATTTCCTTATGGCCTCTCACTGCACAAATTATACCCCAAATAGGTCAAAATTCACTCCAGTCGCTCTCAATGTCACCCTTTCATAATCCAGAGCCAAAAGTCCCGCCAGCAAAAAATAGTTTACACACTGTTGCACCTCAATACAGCTGTCACCTTGCTGTGTAACAGGTCTACAGTGCTACAGGGAAGTCACACACAAAGACGGGAGCAGCCTTCCATGCTGGAGCCCCATTAGTTCCCCCATCACCTTGAAGAGCAGGCAGAGGCGGAGGCCTCGAGGTGGGGTTGGGTTGCGGGCCAAACGTGCAGTGCGTGGGTGTTGATTGAGACGCGGACAGGGGACAAGTATTGCACACAAACCCCGACAGGACGGCAGACAGAGGCCGTCGGACAGACGATGAGCTAAATAGGAAACCGTAAGACAGCGACACACACCATAAGGAGTGCCAGAGCCACACACATGCCCACTTACCACCATTGCTCGTATCCACTCAAAGTGCCAGGAAGCCAACATATCCTCGAGGATATGGTTTTTATCACGGCTGTCCTCCCAGGGGCCTGGTTTAGGGTCCTTGTGGATAGATTACAGTGAGATTTTCTCTTTACCACCCAGAGAAATTAAGGTGAAAGGGTAAAAGAAAAAAAATGTGGATGTTTTACAACTGGGTCTTAAAGCTGACGTTTTGGGCAATGTAACAAGGCTATAGCCTGTAGGTAAGAATAACATTGTTCTCACCAAATGTACTGCAGAGATTGTAAACATACACACTGCACTGAAAACAGCTTTAGCCCTGCAACTCATACCAGAGTCTTAATTGATTTTTTTTCCAGTACTCTTTGTATCGACTTCAAAATAACTGAATTTGATATTCCATTAGACTATTGCAAAGCTGTATCCAGAGAAGCACCCATGTCTACAACATAATCTTTACAATGACAGTGGTGAGTATATTTGTTTTGACCTATAAGCATAATCTACAAAACTACAGAAAAAGACCCACAGTGCAAAAACAACACATTTCATTTAAATAACAAAGGCCAGAGTTAAAGTAAAAGTGTTAAGAGGATGGCGGAGAGTCAGAGATTGAAGGAGAAATGAGAGAAAGCAAAAGACAAAGCACTAGATCTGTATCTGGGGGGAATAGAGATAGTGAGAGATGATCCACCTGATGTATGTGTGTGACAAAGAGGAAAAACAAACAAACAATGCAGTGTATTTTGCATAGAGAGACAATACCCCTCCATGCCTCTTTCACCCTCCTTTTTGTTTTCATTCCTCCCTCTATTAGTGAAACATGATTAAAATGCAGTTCCTACCAGCGTCTCTGCTGAACAACGAAAAAAAAGAGAAGAAAAAAAACAGTGAGATGGGAAGAAAAATGAAGCGGAAAAGTCAAAAGCATCTTTTACAGCGTGACGCTTTTCATCCTTCACAGGCGGCGAGAAGAAAAGAACACAGACATTCAAACTTTTTTTCTCTTCCCATCTCTCCCTCTGTCTCTTTCCCCATTCTCCTCAGCAGTTGAACCCCCCCCCCGATACCTGAGGACAACCTTGCTGCATCAGAGGCTCAATAGCCTCCCCAGAACAACATTTCAGTCACACGTCTTTTTTCAGAGCATTGATATAATTCCCAGTGCTCTCTTTAGTCCAATTACATTGTGCCGTGTTGCTATCTGAGCGATCGGCACAGTGCCGTGACTGGGACTGAGAGAGGAGTGCCGGGGCTTGAGAAGGTGCCGCAGAGCTCCATATGCTATCTGGAGATAAGTCAGAAAACTTACACTGTTTTTAACCGTATTCACACAGACAAAGTGTGTGCCTTATTTAATATTACATGGAGCAGAGATCCTAGACGCTTGCTTAATGACACACGGAAGAAGAGACGAAACGGAGGAGAGAGAATACAAAAAAGAGAAATATGTAGCTGAAATGGCAGTGAGGCCTGCAGGATGAGAACTCAATGTGTGTGCCAATACTTGCTGTTTGCTAGGAGTTGCATACTTGCCAGAGAGCCATTGATAAACACAACATGTGCGTGATTGCATGTGAACATGTATGTGCGTGAGTCGTGCCTACAGGGAAAGCAGTAGAGGGCGGAATGGCTGTCTCAGCACTACAGATGAGAGCGATAAAGAGATACTGTGGTGTAGGAAGACGGCTGTGTAGCAGGACAGATGAATGAACAGAGTATTGTGTATGTTTATATTATATACACAGAGGACTCATAAAGAGAATAATTTATGAAATAGCACTCATAAAACTGATGACACCAGACACGCATTGCAACTTGCTCTAACCTTTGTGGACCACTGGCTGGGTGGGAATTACCATATCAAGACTGTTCATTGTGTGTTATGCAAGTTGTGCATGAGTCATACAGTCCGATATTATTCAACACTGTATTTTCATCCCATAAGGCACAGTCTTGCTCACAGGATGTAGCATGTGCGTATACGTCTGCCATTGGTTGCCTATTTCAGATGGACTACTCCTCCCCTGCCGCTTTCTTCTAGTAGGACTGCCTAATAACTTGGTATTTCACCTGGATGGGCGTTACAGGATGCAGCAATTGCACGTTCCGGCGAGCTCCATGAACATCTCAGCCCATGCTCTGAGTGGACATTCATACTTTATGCGTGTACATTTGTAAGAGCGAAGAGTAAAAATCCTGAATTAATTTTGCTTTGATAAAAATGAGAAGTTGGACTGAGTGGCAAAGTACGGGCTAGATTTAGTTCTAAGGCTTTGAAAATGATTTATACTAGACTGAATAATACACGCATACAGGTATGATGGCATAAAGAATATACATATTTTCCTATCATTTGTATATTTGGTCTCAATCCCATGTATAAAGAAACAGTCTGCCTTGTAAGCCCATTTAGGCTGGGCATCTTCTGGTGCAAGATACTACATTAATGTCAGAATACAGATCATCAGCAGATTTTTTTTGTTAGGTGAGATAATAAGAATGCACATCAGGCACACAAAACATAGAGCCTGTTTAGACCTGGTGTTAACATGCATTTTGGTGAGCTGAACACAGGTGGACAGCCAAGACATATTGCTGTTCACGCCTGTGCCCATCATGTGCCTCCAGCTGACCATTTGTGTTCAGATTTCATTACTGCCACACGTACAGTTATTACATTCACACATGCTTACTAGTCACATTAGCAGTTGTGTCAGTACAGCTGGAGATATCGCTGTCAGTAGAATTAAACATGTCTCTTTCCGTATTGCAAAACAATCGACGATCAAGCAACATTTTGACCAACTCGACATAAAATGATTAAGTTATAGAGCATTAGCATGCTGTCGCCAAAACAACCCCAGCACATCCTGCACTGGTGACGTAATCCTTGTGTGGGACCCATCAGGAGGCATTATTGTTTACACTGAGGTCAAATGCACCCAACATCACCTACACAAGTGGTTTGAGTGATCAGATCACAGTGCCTCTTGATGGTCCTTTATAATTGTATTTAGCGCTGTCCACCAAAACATGTTGATAGCAAGTGTAAACAGGGCCTTAGTGTGATGCAGGACGTCAGGCAACGGGGTGAAATACCAAATATAAGAAGTCCTATTTCCCCACTCTATTTTGAAAGGGCACCATTGCTACATCCTGGAGATAGCCCCACCTAAGACAATTGGGATTCATTCAAAGAAATACAGTTAACCTAGTCTTAGTGCAGTGTTGAGCCAGACCTTTCTTCATTGCTGGCAGAGCACGAAAACAAAGCGCTAGTGCTTCAGTATGTCAAAAACAACAATGAAAAATAAACAAATAAGTTACTGTTTGACCCCAGTCTTAGATGAAAAAGGATTTCAGTGCTGGCTGATATGGAATGCCTTCAGGAATCGGTCCACAACTAAGACTAAAAAAAGACTTTCATTTCAGCGTAAATTTAGATTTTCCAGATCAATGTGTTCAAGCTAATGAATAAAGTCAACTCTATATTTACCATCAACTCTACACATGAGGGAGGGAAGGAAAAAATGAGCAAGAAGCGGAATATATTTTAAAGGTGCATGTGGTATGTCTGTGTGTATGTGTGTGGTTGTGTGTGTGTGTGTGAGCAAGATATAGATAGATAGACATAGAGAGAGAAAAAGAGAGGGAGTGCACTGAGCAGTAAGCCCGTGAGCAGGACATGATTGCAGTGTGTATCTTATCTGTGTCAGGTCCTCCTGAGGCTAGTGGAGCCTAGCTGAGCGGAGCACGAGCGCTTCAGTGACCAGTCAACCGTGTGAGGGTAATCTCCTCACTCCTTCAGTCTGTCTCTCTCTCACACTCACTCTCTTTCTCCCTTTTTCCAGTAAGCCACCCCCCCCCCCCCCCCATGCACACACACACGTAAGTAAGACGCTCACACCAAATACACAAACGAATTTACGCACACAAACGCTCACACCCATGCAAAGCCTTAAGGTGATTGCCTCGTGCGGGCTCGGGACAGTGAGCCCACAGGTGAGAGGAGACATCACAGGCTACATTGCACACTGAACCCCCTGAAGCCAGTACCCTCTAAATATAGGAATGCTATCTCACACTGTCCAAGGCTCACAGTGTTATTTCAAGCTGTATTTGTATATACTGAAAAGGTTTTTAAAGGTGCTAAGGGACTTTTAAATCAGTTTGATAGTAGAATTTAAAGGATAAAAAACATTTGCTTTGTCTTGGGGGTTTAGGGATGACTGAGGTGACAAGAAGTCATGATGCTTGGATGTAAATACTCATCTTTGCCATTTAAAAGGTGGCAGATATTTTTACATCATAACGGTGACTCGCAGGCATAACAAGTAACATTCACAATTGCTGCTATTCAATTTTCAACAGTTTCAAGGTCCTGGTTTTGTGTATGCTGCGCAGTGGCTTACCAGGCCACTTTGACTGAGTGGAGTCATTGCTAATGTTTCTTAATTAAACCTCTGCTTTACCCGCTATGACAAGTCAAAATGTCTACCATAATAAAGGTCTATTACATTCTGGAGGAAAACTCTCTGAAGATCATTTTACAAAACAAATTGAAAAATGTTCAAATGACAATTACATCTCTGATAATGTTCCAGTTAAAGGTGTAGTGTATATGATCTAGGGGCATCTACTGGCAAAAAATGGAATACAATATTCATAATTATGTTTTTATTAGTGTATTAGAAACTAAGAATCGTTGTCTTTTTGTTTCCTTAGAATGAGCCATTTATTTCTACATACAGAGTGGGTCCTCTTTAACAGAGCCGGCCATGTTGCTTCTATAGTCGCCTCGAATAGATAAATCAAACACTGGCTCTAGATAGGAGCGTTTTTAACAAGCAGCAACCATAGCGGCTGTGAATGAAGCCACACAAAAGTGCCAAAAAACTGCAGTTCATCGAATGGCCACTTTCGGCCGGCTCCAAAAGCGAGTCAGTCGTTATAGACCCCCATGTTAAAATGCCCAACTTTACCACAGAAATAAATATGTTTGTAGCCTGGTTCAAAATATCTCTATAGCTAATTTCCCTCTTCATGACAACTGTTTCTATATATTACACACCGATTTAATTTTTATTAAGTCAAAAAAGTTGCACATAATTAAGGGCACGGCCACTTTGAATGAGAGGCTGTCTGCCAATAGTGTCCTCAGACTAACAGTCAGATCCATCCCTCGCTCCTCCACAGCTCCGACCTCTTGTCCAAATGTGGTCACTTCTAGCTCCAAAAAACCAAGACAGCAATGGCCAAAATGCCAAACTTAAGGCTTCAAAGCGGGAATCTACAAACCAGTGGGTGGCATCATGGGGCTCCTTTGTTTTTTGTTTTTTTTTACAGTCTATAGTTTTTACATGACCTATGTGCGTCCATAGACATGCCTGGAAAGGGAGAGATAAGAGGTTTTTATTTGGATACACTCTGCATCCTTAAAGGTAGAAGCCTTTGAGGATGTAGCCTGAATAAAATTAGTGTTACTAGGAAGGTGATGAATGGATTACTTTTCAATATAAAGATCATTTCATGCTGAATAAATATAATACAGGTTTTGTCTAAGAAAACAATCTCTGTAACTTCGGGTCTTGCATCATTGTATTGGCTCACTAATGGACTTTGAAGGAGAAAAGGTGCATCTGCATCTCGCTGCTGTGTTTAAAATTAGTTTTATTGAGAATAGAGGTTAAAAACTGGGGCTGTATACTGCTAACATATTTTGTGTGTGTGTGTGTGTGTGTGTGTGTGTGTGTGTGTCGGCAATAAGAACCAAGTAACATTCCATGTTGAAGGTCAGCACACACACACACACACACACACACACAAACACACAGTGTGATGGAGGAGGAGGGAGAGGGAGGGAAAAAAAATAGTTTGTGTCTAACATTCTTTCACCCTTCATGTGCCTGCCTGCTTGGCTTTAACAACTGAGCCGTCCCCATCAATTAGTCTAGATGCTGGACTTTCATTGAGATTAAGTGACTAATATCAGCGCTCGCTCACAAGAAAGACACTTTTCACGTCTGCCCAACAATCTGTTAAGTCAAAACACATGTGGTGATCCAAGGCAAAAAGCCTGCAAGGGGTCCTCTATGCAATGAAAAACAGGTGCTCTACTTTTTGGCCATGTAATACCCCATTTAGCCTCTGGGGCAAAGGTTATCCAGCTAATAGCTGCCTTGTGGTGCACTGGGAAGAGCCATGCACATGGCCGGAGTAAACATCTGGGACGGATTGTACATACTTGCAACATATGCTTCAAGTTCAATTAAAATGAGGCCTTGGCATATTTATTAATTTTTTTCCCTCTCCTCTCTCTCTCTGTTGCTCTCTCCCTTCTTCACTCTCTCCCCTATAGGCCTGTGCCATAAAAGAGGCCTCCTTTGACCCGTCCTTCATACTTACTCATACAATCTGAAGCAGTACCTCATATCCAGCGTAAGAGACCTCATATCCAATGTAAAAGACAAATTTGCTAAGCCCTGAAAGTCCATTTGTTCTGCACTTAACCAGGTTGGAGCGAGAGCAAAGAGAGAGAGAGAGAGAGAGGGTGGGTGGGGGGTATGTGTCAGACTGTTAGAGCAAAAAAGGCAGGGAAGAGGACGACTGAGGGAAGGGTAGTAGGAGAGTGGGAGGGGAGAGACATGTAGGTGAAGAAAAAAAGAGAAATGCCCCCCTTTCAACTTCCCTACAGCTCAAATGAAATGCTAACAGTTGAGGGGAGCAATAGATCAAAATGTATGAAGCCAGAGTTGGTAAATTGTAGCCTTTGTGGCGGCTGTGCTATCCAGCATCCCAGCCCTGTGTGAGCACAGAGAGCAAGGCCCTCTTATGTGGAATAATCAGTTTGGCACCAAATCTGACGGAGGCCGCAAAAAGCTGCTGCTGCACCTCATTTCAATATGAAAGTCCAAAATGTATTTCATATAATCTGCAGCTTTTCAAATGCCTGTATTTTTATTTTTTCCCTGAGAGGAGGAGGGAAATGCAATGATGGAGGAAAGACGTAAATAAGGGGGAAAAAAAGGTTCAAGGTTGCCTGGTGCATATCTTCAGTCAGTGCCCCCCCTGTACATTTCAGCCTTGGAACTTCACAGCCATGAAACTTCGCTTCTGCATCACTGTGGGAGAGGATGTAATGCTCACGTATCTTTGTGTGCTCATCGTACGCCTGGCTGACTGATTGCCTGACTGGCTGACTCACTGGTGGGATGACTATTTGACCATCTGCACTATAAATGTGTTTTTTTAACCCCTTTGTTGCAAGCTTGCACTTCAACCCTTCAAAATGGGAGAGGTTATAGTGAGGTTGCAGTTGCATGAGTAAATTCGGCGTACAGAGTGTCCTCGGGCAAAAATAATTTCAAGATATCAAATTGCCTGGTCAAAGGCCTTTACAATTACCATTGCAAACATCCAGAGTTTTCCTCCAAAAAGATTACCAAACCAAACCATGCAATTTACCACATCTTAGCCTGCTAACCTTTATATTGCTGGAGTGCGGCTGTAAGGCATCAAGTATCAACTCCAGTAATTTCAGAATCCAGACTATTTAGTTAGGGTACTTTATTATTTTCACAGGAAAAGGTTTCACTTAAGAAGCTTATCTTAGAATTTTGTCTTTGTTCAACTCTACTGGAGTTGCATCAGACTGGAGCATCAAGCAGAATATTGTTTCCATTTCAAGTGTGCCTCACCAAAAACCACACAACACAGTGGGTGGATAAAGAGCTGTACCATTTCAATAACCATTCCCAAGTGGAACATTGACAAGGGACTGTATCCTATCCAGTGGCATTTGTTTCAGTAGCTGTTCCTACAGTGTAAACGAGCGGAGGCAGTAAAGCAGCCACCTGTTGTTACCTGATAGTGTCTGGACAAGCCCAGATGCTGTTTTACTGGGACATAAAGGAGCAGTGAATGGACCTAAATAGCTAACTAAGCACTTTATATGGTTGCATGTTCTCAGGAAGCGGAGCTGAGCATTAGTAACGTAAATTTGACATAGTGTTACATGAAGGGAAAAGGAAAGGATAGTGTGCCAAACTGCAGTAACAGACCAAAGCGAAGCAAAACCACAAGGAGGAAAAGTGAAGAATGTGCTGTGTGTAAAGCTACAGAGAAAACTTTTCAAAAGGTTAAAAGGTTGTACAATCTTTCTACATGTGTTTGCGCCTCAGGCGGTGAGGATACCTGAATATGGGGAGGAGATGGGAGGGGAGGATGGAGTCACTTCATGCGTCTGTTTGTGTTTCCGGTGTGTGAAGCGGTGTCAACCTCTCCTGAGGCAGTGTACCTATGTGTGTTTGTGTGCGTGAGTGCATCCCTGACACAAGACATAATTACCTTGTCATCTTTGTCATAATCCTCATCCTCGTCCTCCAGCAGGTCCTCCACTGCCTCCTGACAGTTGCAACAGAGGAAAGAGAAAAAGAGAAATATGTTTATGCAAAAGCTATAGTACAGATAAACATCAGATAACACAGGGTTAACATCATCAGAAAAGCCAAAGAGGCATACTAAAGCTGATTTGTTATGCTTATGTCTGGCAAGAGTTTGTTAATGAGTATGGAAAGCATGCATAACTACGGGATTGGTGTGTGCTAATATGTCACGAGCCACGAAAAGGTTCAGAATTAGAATTTAATTTTAGAAACACTCTGTTGTTCAAATGTGTTGACACTTCTGGAAATGTAAGCAAATGCTCTGGCTTTGAATTTCAACGCGCTGAGGATTAAAGTCTATTCATCCACTCAAATCGCATTGCACAAAAGCATTCAAATCTTACAGCATTCAGTGGGACGAGACTGCAGAACTCTTTTCCTCCTGTTTCTTCTCGGTCTCATCTGACCTCTCTGACCTTTGCACTCGTCTCTCACCTCAACCGCCAGCCTTCCCTATCACTGTACATTCATCTATCTATGGTTTCACATCCTCTCACAGAATGATGTTCCGTGAGAGGAGGGAGAAGAAAGCCCGCAGCACAGAGAGCAAGTCACAAAGAACAGCAACTACGTGCTTCAGTGGTCCACAACCGATGAAACTGGAGCTGGTGTAGCTCTGAAGCCCATACGGATACCAAGACTGTACGACACAACAATGGTATGTGCAAGTTGTACCTTTTTCTATTCAATAAAATAACTGTATATACAAACTAATAGGAAACACAGTAGAATACTGGTTTTACAAGAAATACAGTTCTTCACATAAACCTCCAACCTTGAACTGTATGTGAAAAGCAAGCAAGTCAACAAATATCTTGGCATGTATGGAAAACCCTGAACCAACAAGAGCGGCTTAGGGCCACTGTGTTCAGTGATACTATGTGGAATGAGTGTTTAGTGATACAGTACTCGAGTTGTTTGGGTGTCTTTGTAAGCATGCACAAGTTCATGTGTCTAGTCTGATGCCAATGAGGCAAAAAAACCACAGATCCCCCCTGCCTCGCTTATCCACCCTCCTTCTGTCAATCACACATCAAAGCTACAAGGTCATATTGCTGCTCCCAATTTACATAGACAAACACCCATATCATAAGCCCTACAGCTGTCAACCTCAGCATTCATCTACTCTCATTGTTGTTACCAACCCCCAAAACCCCCCCAAAAAACCCTCTGCCCAGCCCCAGCATCACCACAACCCCCTAACCACCTCCAGAACGGCACAAACTAGTTTGGAGAAATCCAAAAATCATTACTTAACAAGACAATAGCTTTTGTCCTTTTTGTTTTTCATTGGAATAAGGGGGGGGACTATGTGGCGGCTGACATAAGCCTCTTATGTAAATGCAGCTTCCCACACAAACAAAGAGGAGTTCAGAACAGCAGAGTTGAGAGGGTAGAGTCAATAGTGCGTGTGTATTTGTGTGTGTGTTCTATCAATAGCACCGAGTCACTAGGGCAAAGTGTTGTGCATGTGTGCACGGCACCCCTTGTTTTAACTGTCTGACTGTACGGCAACTGGTTATTCCCTGTTCACTCAGACTCCATCAGTGTCTAGACGAATAAGCCTGACTGTTCACAGTTCATCTCTTTATTGATACAGAATACATTCACTAATACAGTATACAACTACCAGAGAGGGAATTCTCGCACTCAGCCGAGGCAAAAGATGCAGACGTGATACTGTAAAATGAAAGCCTTCTGGCAACTCTAAACAAATGAACTATAACTGTTTATAAAGTCATCATGGTTCCTCCCAAATCCTTTCACCCGTGCCAAAATACAAACATAATGGATTCCTCCACGCAGAGGCTTTACTAGGGCACGCCTGGCACACGCTCCAAACTTTAAACAAAGGGAATGAGCATGAGCTAGCTGGAGAAGCATGACCTAGAGAGACAGAGAGAATGATAGAGTCGTTTGTCTCCCTCTGCTCTCCGCTCTGCTCTCTCTCCTCTATCGCCTCTGGTTACAGAGAGAAGTCATGTTTCCTGCAATGAGACACAGTGTAAAATTAATAAATAAAAAGACATGGAACATGTCATCTGCCCTGAAGATTGCCACGGCTAAATGTGCGCACTGAAGCTACTGTCTCGGTAAGGGGAGGATATAAATTACCTCAGTGCAGCCGATGAATTCCAAACATCTTTCTTTCTTTCTCTCCCTCTACCGCTCTCTCTCTCTCTCTCTCTATTTGTCTCATTCTTTCGCTCTTTCTAAGACCTGTTTGGTGTATGATATCATTTGTCTGCTTATCCCCCCATTATCATGTTGTTTGAATTACTATCATTACAGCACGGCAGCATCAAAGCCTTGCTGTCGACAGGATCGCGTCGAGCTCACGTTGCCTGCAGAGCTGCTCCAGTCAATTCAATATCTACTGAGGTGGGGATTAACATATTCAGACCTATTCAAATGATACAGGGATGATGCAGGCTACTCTTACAGATTACACTGTGCCCCATAAATACATACAAAGATGGTGATAATATAAAATACACACAAAGAATGTAAGTGAGTAGAATGACTTTGAGAGTTCAGAACGGCTGTAAAAGTATGAATGCACTCGTTTTGCCTCAGTGACTCATTACTAAAAAGCTGATTTGCAAGAATTAAGACCCTGTCTATACCTATAAAAATATATATCTAAATGGTTATTTTCCACCACTTTTTGAGATGCAAATTTTTCAAGACTCTGGTTGCTGTTTATGTGTGAGGACCAAGGAGCAACCTCTGGGCCTGAAAAATGAAGCCACAATGAAGTGCCAAAAACTGCAGTTCCTCTGATGGCCACTCGAGGCTGGCTCCAGAGGCAAGTCAATTCCCGTAGATCCCCATGTAAAAATGCTCAGCTTGTTTACAGCCGGGTACAAAAAAAACCAAACAAAAATTGTTTTGGTCTCCATAGCTAATTTATGACAACTGTACAGGGAGTAAATATTTTAAAATTCACCCGTTTACATTTTATTAAGTCTTAAAGTTACACATGATTAAGGATGGGCCTCAACAGTGATGGGATCTCCAGTAGGTATTTTGTTAAGGTAATATTAGCCTATACACTGTAGTGTAGACCACTGAAAAGAGTTAACACTGGTGAGCGTTTACAGTCGTTTTTGCGTTGTAGTGTGGCAGAGACATTTTGTTAAACAAAGTTCCTGTGGACATTTTTTTTTTGAAACAGAGGGATAAAAATATAAGATTTCCAAAATATCTGCATATGTGTAGGCAGGGTTTAAGTTTCTGTTGCAATGGCTCAGATCCCAGCATATTCCCAACGATTCCTCTCTTACATTACTTCACATCAGTGCAATAATACTGTCTATTAGAAGCAAACTGCTGTCCATTAAATTATGTTATGTAAAAATAAAGAGTTGTGCATTATCAGTCTTTACTCTGGAAAAAAAAAGCCTGCTATTCTGCATGTAAAGGGTCTGACTGTATTTTTTATGACAACACAATCCAAACAACCTACCCAAATCAGAGGTGTTTTCCTCTTGTTTTAGTGTCTTCTTCAACGTATCCTTGCACTGACTATTGCTTTACTCCTTTTTGCTGACTGATATTTGACAGCCATAAAGAACTGTGACTCTCCTATGTTTTGCATCTTCATGTTAGCACTAATTCGCATTCAGCCCTACAGAGCCAGATCTTTCTCTCCCATTTACTCTTGCTCTGTGCCAGATGAAGTGCGGGGTGCTACCTAAAATCTTTCTCGACTGAATTTGAATAAAGTCTGGCAAAAAAGAGGAATCTAAGGTAGACGAAAAGCCTAGAGTGTGTTTGGATCTGATGTTATGCTGCACAGACTGATTGACTGAGATGTGATGAGCAAGTTGTAAGAGTGGTAAAAAGGAATATCAGAAAAAAAGGTGTTTCAAGAACTGCCTATCAGGTAGAAATTTCTGTAACTCTGATTCCCAAGAGGGAAATTTGTGTATTCTCCTTTTCCATTCACAGGAAGCTTCTTGCATGCCCTCAGCAGCACAGCGGCTCCCCAAGTGCCTATCCAAGGACGGAGAGCAAACTCTTAGGGTCATAGGGTACAGAGACCTTCTGTTTACAGGATAGTCTCATTGCTCTGTGACGTTTTGTTGTTGTTTTGTTGAATGTGATAGTAAAGGTGACCAGTAGCCCTTAACTTAAAGGTCCGGTGTGTATGATTAAGTGGCATTTGGAGAAAGACTAAAACTTTTTTTATGTGCGTAGGAGAACTACGATGGCCAATGCGGAAAATGTAAATGAACCTGTCTAGAGCCAGTGTTTGATTTTTCTGTTCTGGGCTACTGCATGACAACGCGATACTCCGTGGAAAGGGCCCAGTTTTGTGTGTAAATATAGAAACAGCTCATTCTGAGGTACAAAAAAACACAACAGTTCTTATTTTCAGGTAAGTAAAAAACTAATGAAAATATAGTTTGGAATATTATATACCATTTCTGCCAACACATGCCCCTG
The DNA here is from genome assembly GCF_008729295.1 of Plectropomus leopardus. Taxonomy (NCBI): domain Eukaryota; kingdom Metazoa; phylum Chordata; class Actinopteri; order Perciformes; family Serranidae; genus Plectropomus; species Plectropomus leopardus. Next base: position 14,930,393 of record NC_056468.1, on the reverse strand, counting down.
AACCAAACACACTGGACCTTTAAATCAGGGCAGCACCTGTATCTGTGCAGTATCTAAAGCACAGCATCTTCAGTTTCAAAGTGGCCATTCTCAATCCATGACCTACTATAAACAACTCACTCACAAAACTCGTGCAAAGTTAACTCTGACATCGATGTTGGAGGATCAGAAGGATGGTTGTACGTTACAGAACTTTGCCCTTACCTAAGCAATACAACGTAAATGGAGCCAAAACAAGTTTTAACTGAGGCTACAGGCAAAGGTAACCCTGGAAAATATATTCAAAGCACTGAGCCCATATAATTAAGAAATATCCACTAACTAATCAACATGATGTAGTTATCCATAGGTGTCTAACTACATTGTATCAAGGTGAAAGGGTATCAGACACTTAAATTTAATGCTTTAGAAACCTATTCAATATAACTTTTGACGAAATATAAGACAGATTTTTTAAACCAATCATCTTTTTCTCTTCCAGGAAATACAGGTAAGGTACAGTGCAAAAGTAGCTTTTATGTAGGAATATGGTTGTTAGAGTAAGTTAGATTTATCTTTATCTAAGTGGTAACTAGTAAAAGTTAAAAGACAGTATAAAGGTCAGTAGCAGGTTGTAACTTTTGTAACGTCAGAAATGTGGACTTTGATTAAGAAGAGCTTCACTCATTTTGACAAAAAGAATTTTAAAGATGGATAAATGAAATTAGATCACATATTTGTGGCAGTTAAGATGTCACCAATTCACATATTTAATTAATGTGAAGTATCTAATATTAATAAAATTGAATTTAAGACAGACTTGCAGACACCCTTTGTAAGAGACAAACAGGAGAGTTTAAACCTAACAAAATACTGTTTGAGTGGATGGATGCTGCTTTCATGGAACTAAAAAAAAAGTACAGACCCTGTCTGGATCAATAAAACAAGTGAACACACACACTCCACGGAGGGAAAGTAAAAATCTACCACCTGAAGTAGTAGCCACATCATTCTCACCCCTCCTCTGAAATGCATCTCTACTCGCCCCTCTCTTGCTCCCTGGCCAGGCTGAGTTCCACTATCTCCCCTCCTAACCTTCCCAATGACAGCCACAGTGGGAATTGACGCAGAGGCAGACATCCCGGCGAACATGAAGATATACTTTCTCCTCCTTTTTTCTCCCATTCCTCTTTCCCTCCCTCCCTCCATCCTCCTGCTGCTCTTCCTCTTTGATACGTGAGGGGGTTTTAACCTCTCCAGCTGCTGAGGTTTGGCCGACTGGCTGGCTGGGGGATCTCAAGGCCCTACTTGGTATGCACTGTCCATGAGTGGATATGTATGTGTGTGTGTGTGTGTGTGTGTGTGTGTGTGTGCACGTGTGCATATTGCCTACACCACAGTTTCTGCAGACTGGGGGAGGGCTGTGCGTCTGATAAGGGCTGCTGGCTGAGCCTGGCTGACCCACGCGGGCCCTTCACAAGCTGTCAGAGCCGTGGCCCTCAGAGGGGGGCCCTTCCATCTGCACTGCCCCAGCCAGGGCTCACCCAGCAGGGGGCTAGAGAGGGGTGAAGCCGGGGTGCTACCGGAGCTGGAGGCTGGGGGTAGGGGTGAGAAGGGCGGCTCCATATTCATGAAAGCAACACCAAATCTGTGAGCATTGGAAAAGATTGAGTTTCGGGATAGTAATGTGAGCATGGCAAACACAATGTACATCTCTCATTGTGTATTTGCTGACAAATCAGCAAGTATGTTTAGTCAGGGATTCAGCAGCCATCCAGAGGAAAGCACAATTTTACATGCTCCACTAGCATTGTTGAGATAGTGAGTAAATACAGTAAATTCAGTGATAAGATGTTTGTCCTTCTCAGACAGATGATGCTGTCTTGGGTTATTGTTTCTCATACTTACTTGTGGAAAAGAGCTGGTACACACTTGATGTGCAATCTATCGCTCACAAACACACTCACATCTTTGGGCTTAAGCTCAAGGTTTAAACCAAAAAAACTCACAAACAGCTACAGCGGGTGTACTGTATAGACAAAACAACAACAACAAGCACTGAGGCAGACACCCCGAGCCGCTGACGTTGTTAGCAAAGAGCAGACAGTTACAAAGGTTCAGTGTGATGAAGGAAGTTAGACAAATGGAGGGAAAGGAGGGGAAATAGAGACAGCATGATGAAAAGGGAGGCTGGGAGGATTCTGCAATGGCATTCCTGATGCTCCCGATGCTCCCGTCCCGCTTCAAACTCTGCCCGTCGCCTGTCTTTCTGCCTGCCAGCCTGCCATCCTATCTGCCAGTTTAGCAGAGACAGAGAGGCAGCAAGAGGAGCAGAGATGAGCGCGGTGATGCCGGGGCGGCACGGGGGAAATCAGTGGGGCACAGGCGCTCCCAGTTAAAAGTGACATGACCTTTTGATTTTGTCACCTGTCACCAACTGCCATGTCTGACTCCGCACTGAGGAGTGCCTGCCATCCACCGCTGTTTTCCTGTGCCTCCGTCTCTCTGTCGCTCCATCTCTCTGAATGCCTCTCTGTCTTTTTCTGTCTCCTGCTCCCACTCGATCTCCTTTTCTCATTCTCCTTTTCTTTTCCAGAGTTGCGGTTTTATAGGGAAAAAGTGGAGGTGTGACTTTCTGGAGGAGTTGAGGTATAATAGGCTGCGTTTCCTCTTTTCCTTCCAGCTTTCCTAATATTTACTCTGCTCTACCTGTGTTATGCGTGACTTTTAATGAGGGCAGATGTCAAGGCACAGTGTGTTTAGAGACACAGTTTTTTTTTTAGATGCAAAATCAGGGAGAAAATAGAATAGATAAAAATGGCAATGAAGTTTTGTTCTAGAAATGATACAACATTCCAATAAAATCAGTCATTATCACTGTCTTGGAAATAAACCCGATTCTTTTTACACTAATGAACAATATACTGCTGTCACACTGAGTGCTTCACAGTCAGAAAAGTAACGATTACACTACAACAAGCAGAACGACATGCATTTGAACAAATAGAAAAAGACAAAATTAGCAAAAAAAACCCTCAGTCAATATTTTTTTCTAAACAATGACTAAGTCTTATTGGGGAGGTTAAACTCTATATTTGTTGTTGTTTATGGAAATGCGATCTCACTCAGGATGTAGAGTGGGTTGAAAGTTGTCAGCTCGATCTGTTGGAGGCAAGTCAATGAGCGTAAAGTATCTCCAAGCCATTAAGGTCTTCTCTTCTGTAATGGGTTACCGAATCTAGTGGGTGAATCTATGTAATGGTTGAGGCATGGGATAAAGATGATGGTCCTCCAGTGTGACAAGGCCTAATTGCCCATCATCCTGTGGTAGAAAGAGACATCACCATGTTTCATATGTGCCCTCTACAACAGCCTGCTCTGAAATTAACACCTTCATAACATCTGGTCAGGGCCTTTCTGGGCCAACTGAACAGCAAGGAAGGATTTCTGTTGGGATGTGTCTCGGCTCCTTAATCTCAACGTGCATCGTATACACTCATGCAAGCAGGCATACACATGATTACAACACACTGCTATGAAAAGATACACATGTGTGTACACACGCCTTGCAGCCTTTTTCTCTTCCTGCAAAGCTGCCTGTCCTCTGGTTGACCGAGCCCAGCCTACTGGCAGCTTCCTTTGCAACAGGCTTGGGATGAATCAAAGCTCCAAATTGTCCCAGGTTTCAAAACAAGATAGAGATGGAGAGGGTCATGTCATTAGGAACTCTGCACAAATACAGAAAGACAGGACGGACCTCCAGGGATGGTATGTTATTAGCTCTGAATGTCAAAGTAGTATCTTACTCACACATATTCAAAAGTGTAAAAGGTCCTCTTCTTTGTTTGTTTCTTTGCTTCAGTGAGCATGTTACAGCATGGCACACAGGTCAGCAAACAGTGTTGAAGAGTCAGGGTTCATAGGTCAGAGTGCTACATGATAAGAGAGGAGGTCGGCGACCTTGCTGGTGCATCGCCTCCTTTAATCGCTGTTCTGAGGACGCTCCGACTGCTTAGCAGGTATTGGTCAAGGTTGGGGCGAGGGTAAAGGAGCGCTGATCCAAGATCTGTTTGCAAAGCAGCATGTAACCACACAACATTCAGTGACCCTGAGTGGTGAATTACAGCGAGTAGAGAACACTGCGTTTGTTTATTTGCTATAGAAGGGGCTATGGACTGCGGTTGCAGTGTAAAATCAGGCAAGGGTCCTCACATTGAACCCATCAGAAAAAGCAAGGCCTTTCAGTTCATTAGAAAGTCTGTACTCAAGCGTATACTTTTTTTTTCTCTCTCTCTCTCTCTCTTTCTTCCCCCACCCTATCCCCTATTCTTTCTCTCTCACCCTTCAGAGTGAGTTCAGCAGAGATTCCTTTGGCATTACCCTCACCCCAGACTGCTGGAAAGCCGCAGCACTCCGGATGCTGACCCTTGCTCAGCTCAGCACAATGCTTTAATTTGGTGTGTTGTTTAAAGTAATTAGAAAGCCTTTTTCCCTTGTTTTCTTTTCTATTCTTCTCTGTTCTCTGCCAAGTGCAAGAGGGAAACAGTGAGTCGCCCATGACTTCAGCTTGATAAAGACTCGGAAGAGGAATCCAGGGGAGCAGGAGAGGAAGCAAAGAACGCAGATACTGTACGCTCTTGCTGTACCCACTTCCCCCTGCACAGCACGCAGATTGGGAAAGTGTCTGAAAACAAACAGGGACAGGACTCGGGGGATACTTGTGTCTGAATGTGTGTGTACAGTATTTGCAAACAAAAATGCCTGAAAATAATGAATGCTTACACCAGCGCACATTACTTTAGCTGACTTAAGATAGTAATATCACGAATGAAGGATGCAGAGAGTTGACAATGGAGCGAGGAGAGAGGGTTCATCGCATTTACCAATCCTGAGGCGTTGAGATTGCAACGCCAAGACAAGAGAGACGATGATTGTCAGAGAATCTTCTTTGTGTCGCTCGTGCTGCTCTATACTGTGCAGCACAACTGTCACGGCGGCAAGAAAAGGAGCATTAATGGTGCTAATCTTTGACAATTAATCCCACTTTCATCGGATATATTGTTGCAAAGAATGTCTGCACACTCTCATGCATATGCACGCCTGTGTGTGCATACTCAGTGACTGGAAATACACACACATATTTCTCAGAAAGACACACACAGATAACTTTAATCTCCATGTACACACGCTGTATTTTCCCCACACACATAGAAGTAACACACAAACACACACCTGGAGTAACTCACACATACAAATGCCTATGTGTGTGAACATTTGCATGAGCTGTAGTCCAACACTTTGGTTGTGCCTGAATCATAACCTTGGAATAAAAGCAAACATAACAGACTACATCAGACAGCAGAACACCATTATAATAACACACACGGTTTTCAGTATTCATGCACCATGCAAACACCCACATATTCACTTATACGCCATATACACTACTGCTACCCCATTCTCTTGCACTGCACATTTGCCTCTGACTATCTCACCAACAGCCCCAACCAACTTTTCTACACAGCCTTTACTCGACAATAGCAGCACTGACCCTCAGCTCCACACAAATTAAGGCTGTGTGACTGTAAGAAGTACACAACGCACTCACTTAAAGCCTATGCTTATGTGCTCATGAGAGAGCTGACATTTAACTGAAAGAACGTCAGATATGAAACTTTTCAGCAGTGCTCTCATGGTTTAAAAACATGCCTTGCCTTTGTGATCTAATCAGCCTACTGTCCAAAGCTAATAAGACCTTTGAATTTAACCAAACACCCTAAAACAACACTGTGAAGGTAATGATAATGAAGCAACCTTCAGAAGCAAAAAAAAAGCCCTTCAGTTTTGACTGTAACTTGGCAAAGGAATTAAAAAGACGGGAGCAACAAGGCGACATGAAATTAAACTGAAGTGAGAAATTAAATAATGTGTAGGCAAAGGTTTTAAATGGTCCTGCTACCAATATAACAAACCTGGGGACAAATGCAGTCCATATTCCTCGTCTAAAGGTGGAAGTACATTTTAATCAGAGTTACAGTGTTGTACACGAAGGAGACAACAGATGTTAAAAACTGAAACTAAAAGATCCTACGATAGTACAGTAATAAGTGTCCATATCTCCTCTTGTCTCTCAGCACAGGACAACTTTGTAGCACTGAGCAGAACAGTATTGTCATTTTAAAAAGCACTTTCCATAAGAGTATCAACAATATCAACATGTCTTAATGTTCCAACCAATTCCTGAGGTACTCAAGACACAATGGTCTCTTTCAAGGAGGAGAGAAAACCAATTCTGCATGAAGTGGGAGTTACATGTATTTACTCGTATGTGAAGTGAGTGGCACATTACGAGAATATGTAACCTTTGTTGCCTCCTTTTAATTAGGAAGTGCATGGGAAAAAAATATCATTAGGTCTGGATAAATACAAGCAGCAGGTGGGGGGACAAATCATCATGCAGGGTTTTGTCTTAAGGCATGTCATTTTTTTTGTCAAGCAATGTCGCCATCTACAGGCGAAGGAAAATATCCCCTGAAAGTCAAGTCTGTGTCATTCACAAATTTTAAAATAAAGATATATTTTGTCTGTGAACCTACCTTTAACTTATCATTTTAATGTCTATGTCCAGTTAAAATATTTTACATTTTAGTATGAGTACTGTATATCCACCAGGTCGCTGTCAAGTAACAGCTTGTATCTGTCAGATAGGGGTGGACTTTTTCTGATTTAACTGTCAACTTTTTAAATGAGCAAATACGGACATAGAGGCTTATAAATAGAGAGGCTTAGCTCTGGAGACTCACCAAATAAATCTGCATTGTAAGTTACGTACAGTCCACTTCTAATTCCATTTTTACTATGTGTAATATTACAATTAGACTTTGCAATGAAATTTGGTTCATTATAATGACTGAATTTAATATATTTTCCAAATCCAATTCAATCTAACCTCAAGAATCCTTATGAAGGGATAAATATACACATATAGAAGGCGAGAGACTGCAAGAAAAATCTGAGGTCTGTTAACTGGTTATTTCCGACTGAGTCTTGGAAAAAGGCACTTATTAAAATTAATCAGTTCATTGTTCACGCTCACTCCATAGTCCGGCTCTCTCTCTCTCGTTTTCACTCTCTACTCTCCAAATGTGCCCGGCCATGATTAAAACATGTCTGTTTCTCCATGACATTGCTTTGACATCATTTAATTGGTATAAGAGATAAAAATAAATGAATTAAATAAATATACTACCAGGTAAGTGGCGTAACGTAGCTCAAGGTGACAGCCTATTATTTCTCCCTTTTCTTTGCCTCAAAGAAGGCAAAGTGAGAAATGTGAGATTGCACAGAGAATGCAACTCCTCAAGGGGCAGATGGAAAAAAAAATTCACCTGAGAGATTTTTTTAAATTAAATTCCAATTTTGCTCAAAGTTTGTGCAATTTAATCAAAAGGTTTATTTTAAATTAGTTTGTAGTATGCTCATCTCACTGTTGTTTCTTTAAAAAAAAAAAAGTGTGATTCTTTTTCCATTCATCTGCACATCTATACTGATCATAATCACCTGTCATGTCTTTGATATCACAAATATGTTTTGTCCAATACCAAAGAAAATAAATGTTATTAATATCGTAAATAAAACGAGTGCATAATATCTCTATGAAACAATGGTGTCTGAGATTTAACCCTGCATTGTGTGCGGAAAGAGGATTTTGAGAAGCTATGGGGGTTACTCACCACATCTTGCCTGGTATCCTTCCCCGATGCGATGAGGATGTAGTTCCAGGCCAACGGCAGTAGCAAAGCCAAAGGAATCATATAGAGTTCAAAGTTCCAAACAACGATGACAAACAGCTGAAGAGAGAGAAAAAGACAAAAAATGTCAGCAAAAGAACAGTGTGGGCGAAGAATGTATACATTCAAGACCCCATATTGACCCTCTTGAGGCAAACTCCTGAGAACGTACGCCGACCATATGTGCGATTGGAAACGACACGCATTCATATGCAGAATCATAACCACCATGGAACAAAGCGAAAAATAAAACTAGGCTTCAACAAAGGTACAGGCCTGGTGTCGGTGAGCCTTGGTTCAACACCCTGACCCTCAAGGCGTACTGGGCCTTCAGGCGAGGAGGAGGACGAGTACGAGCCGTCAGAGCCTCTTTCCTCCATGCCAATCATCCCAGATGCTGGGGTCATGTACCATTTTCAGTCGCAGCGCGTCAAAGCTGACCCTTCAATACTCAACCCCAAACCCCAGCAGCTGACCCCACACACCCCACACCCTGAGTCCCTAACCCTGTCACTCCAAGCCCCAATACCTTCTCTTCTACCCCAAAAGACTCTTATGCCCCATCTCTAACCTTCTCTGCACCCATCTGCCAAAACCATAACCTCTATACCTCCCCTCTCATCACCAAACAAGAAAAGTACCATTTGAAAATTAACCTTTCCTTTTGGCAGGGCTCTTTAGCTTCTGACAAGAGATTACTGAGGTGGATGAGAGAAGATGTCTGTGGGAAAGTAAAATTGCTAATGATAGAAGTCTATTTTATGGCAGCATTGTGTCAATTGTGAAAAGCGTTGTTGTCAAATGCTTCAAAAAGTTCAGCTGGAGGAAATGGCATATTTTGTGGGAATCAAAACAAATACAACAAAAGCCTATTTATCTTTTCTAATAATATTATGTATATGTATACAAAGATGTTTAACGATTGATAAGACCTCAGCAGCAATTATAACAAATGCTGAAAATGCAAACCATGACTAATACTTAATCTTTTCCAGCAAAACATCTTCATCAAAGTACAAGAAATCCATTATTTTAAATATGAGCAAAGCAGATTTGAAATTGATTACTCTGTGTATGAAAATGCATCCATGTTTAACAGTCAGTTTCTATGAGGAACTTTTGAGAGGTGAAATTGAGACTATTACTGTATGAAACAGATTTATTAAGTACCAATTGTGATCTATGCTGTTTTGCTGAAAAACAAAAGAGAATGCTTAATAATCAACAATCAAATTATTTTATTTCAGTGTGTGTGGAAAAGGATGGAGAGAGAGAGAGAGAAACAGTGAGGGAGAGGAGAATGAAAAACAAGCTCTTCATTGTGTTCACAGTCTAAGGTTAATGTGAATATGAGGTTCAACAGCCCCTCAAGAGTGTGTACACAGGTCTGCTATTACTATGGTGGAGCCAGTCGGACACTAAACTGCACCAACACACACACACACACACACACACACTTGCACTGTGCCGTCAGTGTTTCATTTTCCTTTCACGCACACACACACACATATACACACACACACACACACACACACACACACACACACAGATAAATTTGAATATCAACGCAAACAACTTTCACAAAAACAACACAATTAAAAAATTCTCTCAACTTTTCCCCTTTTCACGTAAAAAAAGTCTGAAAGTCTCCAATTCAAACTTTTAAACAGAACTATAACTTCATGTAAAATTAACAAAAAGACACAGAGTATAAAAAGTTAAAAAAGAGACATAAATTAAACATTAGAAATGTCCAGCACATTTGCATAATGCTCACAGCTAAATTTATTTTTCAAATAAACCTGAATGGCCTTGGTACGACAAGCAAATCTCCCAAAAGGACTGAAATCTTTCTGTCTCTCTCAGGCTCAACTTCACTTTTTCACTTACAAAGAGTCTTTCTCTAATACAGCTGTGTGGGAGAATGGAAAAAAAACAACAACTATTCAATAATTCATATTTGTATACTAATAAGAAACACAACCATTTCCCTTCATACATCAGAAAAAGCTGTTAGGACTGTGTAAGCTCAGCAACAGAAACTGCAGACAAACAACACAAGCTCACACACACGCGTCTTCTCCACAAAATGTAACCACTCTAAAATTATCCATATTCCTACAAATTATAATAATTTACAAATCTGTAACACTGATAAACACTGAAATAATATGCAACTAAACAATGTGCAATAAAGGTGCAGAAACATGTCTTCAAACAAACAAAGGAGCTCACTTGTTTTAAACCTATTCTGGTAGAAGCTATAAATACCTGCACACTTTCAAAAACCTTCATGCAGATACACACAGAGCTCCTTTCAAGCACGCTGCTATAAATACACTGTACAGTAGGCATATACTGTACAGTAAATGTATTTTCTGGATTTCTAATTGCTCATGGTACCATTATCACACAACGGACAAATGAATTGCTCCTCACTGTCCTGATGTTTATATGAAACCTTGAAACCCTCTTTTATGTTTAAAAAAATCCTGCCTTCTTCTCCATTTGCCTGAGGTTGTTTAACCTGTCGTCCCCCTTCATTCCTCCTCCATTTGGTTATAGTAGCTAAGGGCGAAGTTTTGACTGGCAGCTAGAGGAACCGGACACCCTGGCTCAGCAGTGGCCAGCCCTGCCCCGTCTCCGTGCCCCCCGGCTGGGTAATAGGGGCCCTGCAGTGCCTGGACCTTTCCACCAGGACTGGGCGATCACAGCCACCCCCCGTTGCTTGCTACACCAGATAGCAGGCTCTTCGCCTGGGGAAGAGGGATTGGGAAGAAGCCTGCTGTGGATGTCAGTGACCAGAGGAAGGCGGAGGCAAAAAAACAACGATGAAAACATGCTGGACTGAAGGGGAAAAAGAAAGTGAAAATGCTAAATGAAGTTCCAGATTTAGTCTATGGGAATAATTTGGAGATGACTCTGTGCAGTCAGAGACACATAATGTAGTGACGGTTCATAGTGGATATCTTAAAACGCACAGAGGGAAGCTCAGCATGCTGAACTCTTGCCTTTCTGTTTAATACTGCTGAAATCTTACCTGTGTGGTAATGTAAAAAATAGATTAATCTAAACACTATCATTTTTTTGTTTTTCTCTGTATATTTGCTTCTGAATTATTCAAATTATATAAACTCTCTAATTAAGTCTTGAGAGCATGTGAATAAATGTGTAATTTGTTGCAAAAAAAAGAGGTAGAGCATTTTGTAGCTTTTTTTTCCTCCTCATACTAACACCGCAAGACATAATATCTTTAATTATCTAAAGTAGCAATAAATATCCATTTGAGTTAGTTTAGTTATTTTATCTGTAGTGGACATTTGCAGCGTATTAAATTTAAACAGAAAATGTATTTTGTTATAAAAATCTATCATCATATCTTTTCAAAATGATTTGTCCTTCAACAAGTCTTTTGTGGAATGCACTGAAATTTCTAAAAACACAACTACTCACTTGTCATAAAACAAAGTAAAAGAATATTTTTATTGTCAAATCTGCTAAACCATTTCAAATATAGTTAAAGGCTACATTTGAACTGGGCAAACTTCACATCTAAGCACAAGGTAAAATTCAAATGTGACGTTTAATTAAAATAGACAATCACAAACATGAACAAAGCAAAATCACGACAGCATAATTTGTAATATTTTGGCTAAAATATCAATACACAAAATCAGTAAATTAAGTTATTTTGACAAGTCTCTGTAGTTGAATTTCATTACAGTTATAACCTTTGATGCTTTCTCTTAATATTAAGAAAAAAAATAGAGAAGTCAAAATGATTTATTCAAGCACTCAGTGCGGCACGTTGAGAGTTGTATCTTGCATTATTTGTTTCAAAACACAACCCGCGTCCTTACGGCTCCGAGCCGCGGCACTGTGGGAGGGTAATATTCAGTACTTTGGCTTACATTAACCACACACCAGGCTAACTTTCCCCCTGCTCTGTCTCAGTGGAGTGAAACTGAAGTTTGGATTTCAGAGTTCCCCTTTATCTCTCTTACATCAATTTCCATGCTGGCACTAAGTGTTGCCAGATAGCAACTAGAAGTCCTGTTAAGTTCGAGGGAACGAGAGAGGGAGGGAGACTGTGTCCTGTTTGTGAAGGGACCTACCCATCATTCAGTGGTGCTAGACTGCCCCCTGCTGTACTTCTGCAGAACAGAGATCTAGAGCACAATTAATGCTGTTCATCGGATAAAAAGCAGCCTGAATGACTAAGCCCAATGTGTCAAAGCCAGTCATTTTGTTATAACATGAAAAATTAAAACAAAGCATCCACCATTTTATGGCCACAGTAATGAAACCGCACACGGGTACCTGTGAGAAGTAAGGATGCTGAGTCCCTGACGTCTCAACAAAAGGCCTCACATATTTTCTGTTGAGTCTCTATCTCTGGTGATTAAACTCTGACTTGGTATTCTCTGTTAGTCATGCCACTATATTTCAACTATCATTCATTTTGCAAATCAGGAGAGCAGTAAAATGTGAAAGTATATCTTTCAAAGCTGTCCCTTGCTGTGGGCAAAGACGAACTCCCGACTTTAAAACTTTTAAAAGTTAGACAGGTTCTTTGAAGAGGAGTCAAAGGAGCAATTTAAAGAGACCTGGAGTGGTGTGTACCTCTGACTGCTATGGCGTCTCTGCACTGTGTGTGCGTGTATGTGTATCAAACTGCCAGATAGACATGTGCAAACACACACACACACACACACACACACACACACACACACACACACACTCCAATAGTTGCTTCTGTACCTGTCTTTGCTTTTTTTCCCTTTTTTATTTCAGCAGGGTGAATTTTTATCTAAATGCAAAGCAGGTGATAGGTGCTCCAGTTTCCTCTAGAAGTAGCTCCCTTGTCTGGGCTCTCTTCCTGATAAGAGTCCTACTTTGCCTGACATAAAAGAGCCCGGTATCATTTCCCCTGCCTCCCCAACAACCCCCAGCTCGCTGCCCTCGCCCTTCCCCGAGCTTCACAAAGCTGCCTCTATTTGCTCCCAATTCAGGGCCCAATTGCAGATAAAGTTACAGCAAATTTGTTTGGAGGAAGAGCTGCTGAGGCCTGCGGTCCCTGGGGCAATAACAGCCTTGTCTTGCAGGGGCCGTGGGGAGAGCTGGCAGCAGCAGGAGAACAGAACCCAACACCGCTCAGCCCCACAATGGCCTCAGCTCTCTGGGAGAGAAGGCAAAGGGAGAGGAGGGGAGGAAGAGATAAAGAGGAACAGGGATGGATGGACAGATAGAAGGGAGAGACACTCGGCTTGCAGGTGTGGAGAGAGGAAGCAGACGCTTAACCCCGAGACAGGGAGACGGAGACACCAAGACCCACCCACCCACGCACACACACACACACACACACACACACACACACACACACAGACAGACACAGACACCACCCATCATGCAGGACAGGAGGTAACTCCAGTCCCGTCCATTGTGCCAACGCCTCAGGCAAAGCTGCCACGGTGGCTGATTCACTGTCGGGATGGGTGGGTGACAGCAGTGTGGGTGTGAGAGAGAGAAAGGCTGCATGTGAGACTATGCGAAATCTCTCTTTCTCTCACATGCGCACAAAACACACACAACATACACACTAATCACAGCTGGCACTAATGGGCGATGTGTACATGCGGCTGGCATTTCAGACTTGGGCAGAAGGAGAGTAAGAGACCATGAAGAAAATTTTGAGTGTTTTTATGGAGGGAATGTTGTAAAGTGAAACAGTATGACAACTGCATTTTGATGTACTATTGCATTCACAAAATACCACAAATAAATGAACACGCCAACGACAACCCCCCCCCCCCCCCCCCCCCCTTACTTAGCAGTTAAGAAGTGTGCACATTTGTATTTGTAAGTTTAGAGGTTGAATTGCCCACAACTCCGCCTCTACAGCTACAGCCGTGTTGGAAAGTAAAGTGTAACATCTGTCTAGAAAGACAGCCAGACAGAAACACACGTGCACATGTGAACAGACACACATGCCCATAATCACACACAGGCGTACACCTTCATGAACGCACCACCTTGGCCAGATGGCCCCCCATAAAAACCCACTTAAAGAGATGAGCGAAGTGATTAAGAGGCCTCTCAAAGTGAGGGAGAAATGAGAGAGGGATGAAGAAATGGAAGGAAAGGGAGGGAGTACCTGTGTAGAGGAGAGGCCCTAAATACTCTGATGCTTTTAGCTAAGTGCACACTCCTACAATAACAGACTCCCAAAAGAGCGAGAGAGGCGGGGGGGGGGGGGGCACAATGACACCTAAATTTCAGACTTTCTATAAACTATAAAACGCTTCGTCCTTGGCCTAGATACATCCTTTATCGTCTTCTGAATACTTTGAATTTAAGTGAATACAATGAGAATATGAATAGTCGGCACTGTTACTCAGAAATGGATGTACTATACCCTGTGTTTTCAAAAAGGGTGAAGAGCTATACAAGGTATGTGTACATGTGTGTGCTGACATGGAGGCTGCGCGATCCAAGGTTGCATCCTCCACTCTCTATTCACCATGTAGATTGGCAATTCTGAGGTGGCCTTGTTTTCTGTGAATTCCTTGACATTTTTTGTCTGACATTTTCATTTATTTCAAAAAGATAAGGGGGGCTCACGCCCAGTTCAAGCTTACATGAGAGAAAATGCAAACATACGCGCACGTGCCGGGCTCACTTGTGAGCGCGCTTACACACACACAGGGAAAATGTTAACTGATCAATACAACGTCTCTTCTGACCCATGTCTTGTGATGACACTGTGACCTGCTGTACAAACACACACACACATGCAGCCTCTGCAGAGATGGAACTGGTGTCAGACAGCCAAATGCTGCTAATGTCTAATGTCTGCTGTGGAGACACTTAGTGCCCCCATGGTAAAGGGCTGGGGCGGGGCGGGTCCACCTGTCCTGTAGCTACTTAAGTCAGGACACTAAACCAGACAGGATTAAATGCCTGCTCTGTCATCTTTAGGGTAGGAACCTCCATGCAGCCACTCACCGCCCTGCAGGAGAATGTCTTTTACTGATAGCTCTGCTGTCCAATTACACTTCACCTTTTAATACCAGACACAGATGACAGGAGGAGGGGGGAGAGAGAGAGAGAGGATGAAGAGGAGGCTGATGGGAGAAGAGAGAAACAAGCTGCCATTTCCACTGTCTTCAGCAACAGCTTGTCACACTTCAATAGATTATAGCTGCATTTTCTAAGTATTTCAATGTCTGAGGGTCTCATTTAATACAGTGTTTAAGCAGCAACACTAACTCTCCACTCATTCCCACCAACTGAGTGCCAAAACAGACATTTGCCATGTATATGGTATGTGTGCTTGTACATTAAATACAAAGCCAGAGAAGAGACTTAATAGAGACTATCATATCAAGATATCTGAGTGTGAGAGTAACAGTCTGTAGTGGTGCGTTATACTGTGTGAATGTACTTAAATGTGCTTGAGACATCAACAACCCCTCATGTTAGAGTGTGCAATTACCAGTGAAGGATCCATACTTTGTTAGCAGAAATGGTCCTACAGCCTCTGTGAACATGTTGCTCTCCTGCTGCATGTGCGCAGATGTTAACTGGCATAGAAAGTGTAATCGGTAAAATATACGACTATTGTTAGTCTATTTATAATTATACTGATTCATCAATCTGAGTGGGGTTCATTTATTCCCATTTTAAAAAGTGTGAGGTAAGTAATCTGATAAAATAGAAGACCCAACTTCATTTAGGTATATTTCTGAGGTTGTCTTTCCTCTACATTGAATTTAAATACACAAAATTAATAATGATGCAGTTCATTGATCTTCGTGGCAACGGAGTAATTGTACACAAAAAGACAAAAAAAAACAAACTAATGTCTTGTTTGAGCTTTTGTGCACGTTTGTATGTGATGTGCAATCATTTATGGTAGTGTACATGTATGTGTGAGTGCACCTCTACATACTATAAAAGCACAGATGCTCCTCTGTGGAGAGTCCCATTCGAAGCAGCTGTTGATGTAGCAGCCTGTGTTGATCAGGAACATGATGCAGCGTCTGACTCTGTTAAAGTTGCGCAACAGCAGCTAAAAAAAGAGACAAAAACAAAACAAGTGAATGCTTAAAACACATGAGTGCGTCAGTCTGATGTTATGCATGTTGTCTTTTATTTTATAGTTTGGTATGACAATAATTTATTTAACTACAACCCCAATTCCAAAAAAAATTGGGATACTGTGTAAAACGTACATGAAAACAGAATGAAAAACCTTTGCGTCATACAGTGAGGGAAGTGTGTATTTTACATGTCAACATTTTTCCATTACACATTTCCAATGCAGCTATTCACATGAAATTTAGAACAGACATTGGTATTAACTTAATAAGACTGCACAGATAAAAAAAAAATGTGATTCAATCCATAAACATTAAGTGCAATAAAGTGGATTGATAAGGGGCAAGAAGTATTTAACGATGGAAATTCGATACTTAGAGAAGCATTTATTTGCAATACCAGCTTCAAGAAACTAATTTTATCAAAAGATAAGGTAAACGTGCAAAAATATTATCACAAACATGAGCAAAGCTATTAAAGCCCACCTCTAGACTAGACATGTATAAGGACATGGCGTTAAAGAGGTCAATTTTCCCTCCTTTATGTTTATTTATGGTGTGAATTCACCACAATCAAGTTAGTAAATGTGTTACTTCATATAATTAGCACCTTAGTTAAAATAACAGTACGTCTAAATATGGTCGGCTCAAACTCCACTGTATCTCATTTTGCTGTCACTTTGGAAAGTTAACTGGAGCATTAAGTTTTACAACTTGAGATTTGCAGCTTTGACCTTACTTTGGCTGTAATATTACAACATTACGGCGCTGAGGACACCATTAGGACATTGGTGTGCTTTCCGTCTTTGGATCGCTATATATGGATGTGGATCAGCATTCAGGAGAAACGGCCGCTTTAAGTGTGACAAGCTGACTCACAATGTTTCTTTAACTCTACGGTCCCAGTGATAAAGTTAAGTACAATAATAACAATTTCCAGCACAGTCCCTGGATTCGCCTCCCTGAGGGTTCTCCGCGCATTTTGGCCAGATATGAGAGAGAACTGGCTAACTGCTGTCCTCCCCACGGGTTGCCAACCATTCAGGGAATAGCATAACAGCAGCGCAGGACGCCAACCACCCAATCAGGTCACCACCAGGAGAAAGTGCTCCCAAAGGACAAACTGTCTCTGCAGATCGCTGTTCAAAAAATTCTAGGCCATTATTTTACTCTTTGGAAAATTGTGTGTGTGAGTTTGAATGTGTATAATGTGGGTTTACAGTACGTGTTTGTTGCAATACAGTAAAGTCTATTGTCTGTGTGCGTGTGTGTGTGTTTCCGGGTGGATTTGCATGTGGTTAGGGGTGGCTTGGCTGCTTTGATGCTAGATGAGAGGAGGATTCCTCCTTCTCTATGTATAATTATGTGAAGCTTTTTGTTGCCAAACTGAGGATGACTGTATGGTGTCCTGCTGGGGACACACAGACCCTGAGGACAGGCAAGACTGTGAATCATCCATTTCCACGTTCCTCAGCGCATGCACTTGATGTACATGCTGTACTCTTCTTGGCTCATTATTGCTATAACTGCCTTGATAAGAATATTTCATTTTTTATGAATTATTTCAAAGAGTGCCTTGAGTTATTCCTTCATAACGCTTAGAAAAGTGGTGAAGTCATTTATTAAGTCAAATGTCATAATTACAATTAAATGGTTTTTTTTGGCAGGCGGCATATGTGTTTTTTTTTCTTCATTTTTGGTGTGTGTATGTGTGCACACTAAGCAGCAAGCAACAGCAGGGGAGCTGCTCCCACACAAAAGAGCCCTCACGGGGCAATCCTTCTAAAGCAGCCAGTGACATCATCATTGCGAGACGCTGACATGGGTCATCTCTGTGAGTCAGAGGTGAAATGGAGATGAAAAAAGATTCTGCACTTGGGAGAAAAAGTGGAGAGTGGGCCGAGGCAGAGAGCAACAGAGAAAGCTGAAACATGAAGGAAAGAAGGGAATAGATGGAGGGCTGACAAAAGCGTGGCATGGGAGCTGGTGTGTGTGTGTGTGTGTGTGTGTGTGGTGTGCTCGGCTGTGCGTGGCGCAGCATTGACTGCTGAGCCCAAACGGTCACTCATATGACATGTCTGATGTGGGCCAGCCCCTACTATTCAGCCCTTTGTGGTGCCGCCACACTGAGCGGCGTGACAATGAAGTGCAAAGCAGCAGTGGCAAAGAGGGCCAACTATAAGGATGGCCAATCTACTTATGCACCCCAGAGCTGACAGCTTGACATTTCTATTCACCACTCAGAGTGGATGCGAGGGGGGGGGGGGTGAGAGAAGGGAGAGAGGAGGGAAGAGAGAGGGAAAAAAAAAAAAGAAACGAAATTCTGTTTTTCCTTCAATCATCCTGTTGTATCTTGCCCACACAGTTGTGGTGGTTTACAAGATGCCACTCTGCAGGCTTGTTGGTTTTGCTTCAGACAGTTAAGCAGAATAGGGGGTACAGTGGTGGACACAGATAAAAATGAGGCGGAGTGGTGGGAGATAAGTGTTGGCTGCTGATGTACCTGTTTGGACACTCTGGGCTCCTCCTCGATATACTTCTGCTCAATGGGAATCAGCGTCCTCAGACCAGCTTTCACCTGGAGGATGGAGTGAGCACACACAGCGTCACAAGCAGCAAACGGTGAGAGTGAAATCACACTTGAGATTGACCAATACGATGACAATTAATTAGTAAGGAACTATATTCTTTTTAGAATTTTTACGGTTATTCAACGCATTGTGTAATGATACTGGCAGCACATGCGTAGAGCGTGCCCCATGTCAGAGGCTAGAGAGAGCGGGAGAGAGAGCTGTAAGATGGCCGCTATAGGACACACACAGCGATGGTGAATGGGCGAACAAAGGCTGTTGAGAGGGAGTCTTCGATAATTAAAGCCAAAACGAGGACGAGGGACAAGGGACGAGGGATGAGATGGAAGCGAGGGAGGGGGGGACAAACAGAATAAAGACAACAGCAGCGTAGAGGGGGGGATGCTGGAGAGAACAAGAGAGGGATGGAGAGAGAGGATAATGGGGGGTGGGGGGCACAACGAAGAAAAAAATCAAGGAGGAGAATCAAAAAAGCTAAAGAAAGACTTACAGCATTAAAAATCACGTCTATTTCGAGAAAGATGACCCCTTTTGTTGGCCCTGTCAGCTCCTTGCTTTTCAAGGCGTAGGCTTTGCGTTCTCCATTTTGGATCTGTGGGAGAGGGACATGACAGGCGTCTGTCTGGCAATACCCGGCTGAATCGGCTCCCCGGGCCACCTTTGAACCCCAGCTGCTGGCGCTGACAGGGAACCCAAAACAACTGTGGCAACTCTGACAAGTACCTGTTCATTACCCACTGCAGCTCGGCTCTGTCAAACAGAAATTAACTATCCTGGGGAATCATACTGTACAGCAGAGCATGGATATATTAGGCACACAGTACTTTCACCGGCTATCTATATTTTTTCAAATATAACAGACACTCTTCTGTCTCTTTTTTACTATAAATCGCATTGTTCCATCTCTCCATCAGCATCATTTTCACACCATCTCTCATCCCCTCTCTTTCCTTCTTCTCACCCATCAATCTCTTCTTTTTTCTTAGCCTCTCTTCCGTTTTTGCTCCTTCCTGTCATCTCTCTCTCTCTTTGAGAAATAATAACAGTCTCATCTGTGGAGTTGCAAAAATAACCTCTGCTTTTTATATCTTCCACTGTGTGTTTTCATTCCTTCCGTTCCTCTATGTTCTCTCTATTATCCCCAGAGGAAAAGAAAAAAGAAACACAAACACAGAATATCTGCCTTTGACTCACATTTAGTAAAGGAATAGCCACTTTTCCCAGGAAGTCGGCACTTCTGTCTCGGTCCTCGTCGTAAACAGTGACCTCAAGCACTGAGTGGATGTCCTTCACATTACTGGACCACACACAAAGACAATGACATATAACTTGAAATATGGGTTACAAACTGAGACAGTGTAATTGCGATCACATCTTCCAAAAGCTTCTTTAAATGTTTTAGACTCACTGAGAACAATTTAATGCTACATGAGCCATAACATACGCTTTATATCTAAAAACCCTTTACTACATTTACATAAATGTTTAAAAATCACCATTAACATGCTTTATGTGACACTGCACACCATTACTGCATGAGCTAAGTAGAACTAAAGTGTGACGCTCAGACGTGTCATCTTTTAAAAACTAGGCTAGCGAGAAGATAGCTCATGTTATGTATAGAAAGGAGGCTATGAGAAAGATGTGCACTCAAAGAATGGCTAAATTAACCCGTCCCAGCTCTGGGAATTCACAAGTTTCTACTTTAGAATGGAATTGTATTGTATATGTGAGAAAAATTATGCAGAGTTAAACCTGCATTAACATTTAACTATAGCCTCAGTGCAACTATATAAAAGTAAAAAATACATTTTTTTGGATGAGGAAAAATTAGATTAGCCTTGCTTTTCTCTTATGTCTTTCTGGATTTGCTGTATGCATACAACACATTTTAAAACACTACTGAATAAGCAGTTGTATGAACAATGATTGTGGATATTTTTTAAGTTAGAAGTTCATTCATAAAAAAGCTATTTTACACTATAAACTGTGAGGAATACAGTGCTCAGAATTAATTGAAAAAACACACAAAAATGTTGAGTGTTATGGATTAAAAAAATAATTATTATATTTATGTTCTTTTTTTCCATGACACTGTTGCTCTGGCTTTACTAGTTTTTCATTCAAAGGTACATATCAGTTTGATATATATATGTAAATATTGTTATTTCTGCAGTAAATACAAACTTTGCATGACATGGGGGTTTTGCAAAAGCCACTCACAAAGTGAAGACCTTGTTCCATTCTGGGTTGAGGTTTTTGTAGACAGTGTGCGTCTGCAGCCGATCGTTACTCAGCTCCACCACACAGAATGGGTCACTCTTACCTGCGGAGCAAAAAGAAAAAAAAGGCATATAGCAATGACCTTCTTAGTAAAAAGAAAGACATAAACACAGTAGACACTACACTTTTGTTAGCTTGAGGTTTCAAGGAAAGCAAGAATCTCAAGTAATCCCAACAGCTTTTGTCTATCTCCAGTCCCTCATATTTTTAAGACAGATTATACATAGCATCCTCCCCTTATACCACATGACACCTCCAATACGCTGGACTTATCAGAGCTGTAATAATATGATTCTTTCATTTTTTAGCCATGATGCCACATATATTATGAAACAGTATATCAGGGGAACAGCTGCAAGCCGTTTCTATCAACACCCTAGGAACATGGACAACTAGAAGATAAGCTCCAGGACAACTTTGCCCTGGGCAGTAACAAAGAGGGGGTGGGAGAGTGAAAAAGGAGAGAGAAGACTTTGAGAATGGATGGTGTGGAGAACACAGACGGCGATGTGGCTCTGAAGGCCACAGAAGTTCAAAGTAGGAGATAAAGACAGCCGAGCAGGGGTGTGAGAAACATGGCTGGTCCGTGATTAGCGATTCCGAGCGAGCAGCGAGAGGTGGCGAAAAAATGAGGAAAAGCGAGAGCAACATGAGAATTAAATGATGAAGGAATGACAGAAAACATTTCCTTGTCATACTTTCTGCTTTGTTCTATTGACAGCGATGTAAATTAAGGAACACAGTGAAAAGGTTTTGGGATATTAAAATTGAAACTTCAATTTCTTATTTTAGTTTGAAGTTTTATACACTGGCAGCAATACTAGTTTCATTATTATAACACAATTGAAAGTGTTATAGTAATAACAACATTTTAAAGAAATAACAAAACATATATCCAAATGCAGATTTATCTGAAAGAATAAATCATTTAAAAAAAACATCAAGGATAACATATGAAATAATTTAAGTGGCCTGTCGCTGCCAAAAGATAAAACTTTACTACACTGTGTAAGAACTTTAAAGACCCTTAGATGTTATAAAACACATATGATATATGGTTCACTATAAATCATATTCATTAATGCTAATTCATTCCAACAAAACTTTCAATTCAGAATTTACTACGGTTATGTAACTGGGTAGAGAGAGGCTGTGAGAGACCGCGAGAGGAGAAATAAACATAATCACAGAGTTTTTTCCTCCTCCTGAGAATAGCATACTGTACTATAATAATCAAAACCAGTAATGTCCTATATATTCTCCATTTGTTTACTAACATCTCACATTTCAATTTCTTTGTACACAGAAAGGAGTGAGACCAGCTCCCCATGCCTGCCAGCCCACCTCCCTTCGATTGCCTCAAAATGAACTAAAAAACACAACAAAACTCTTAATTCTGGCTTTGATCATTATTTTTTATTAAAACTGTTGGGAGCCGTTGCGCTGTTTGTTCAAGCTTATCACTTGAAAAGACTGGGTCAGGAAGTTAAAAAAAAATATTTCCCATGGCAAATAGTGAGTGTTGAAATATTAGGAAAGCAACAATGTTGCATAATAAGACTTATAATAAAGTTGGGATTGAGTCCCCGTCGCCACATTTCTATTTGTGCTTCTGCATGTCCGTCTGTGTGTGTGTGTGTGTGTGTGTGTGTGTGTGTGTGTGTGTGTGTGTGTCATTGATTGGTGTGATTTTCTTCAAATGTTGTGACAAGGGCAGGACATTTAGTGGGTGTGCAAAGTAAATGTCACCATGATCAATGCTGAGCCGTAGGTGTTGCCTTTCATATCTGTTTGTGGGGCTCTATTGATGTAGCGTGTTTGAAGTGGATATTGACAGCTCTGACTCCTACAATAGAAAACAAGATACATTAAAATAGACGAAAGACAATGGACTTAACAGCCTACCTCTCTCTCTTTGTTAGCCATATAAATTGCTGTGTGTGGTATTAAAATGCAAATTCCTCCTAGAACCCATCATGAATATACACAAAAAAAATATTTTAAAACCGCAAACAAGTAAAAAGAATAAATTTTGGAAGCAGTTTTCATTCAATATTTAGTGAATATTTGAAATCTTCCTTAATCATCCGGAGCCTCCATAGCATAAACGATTATAATGTTGTTCCCACATATCAAGTCTGATTAAATTTAAATGCAATCATCCAAATTAAGACATGGAAATTATTTTCTGCACACCCCTGTCCCTCCCCCATTTTCTCTCAAATATTCTGTTTTTAATGACATGGCAGGCTGTGTTGCCGCAGAGGGCCAGTTGTCATTGGTGATGAACTTTCACCTTATTGGCCGCCAGCACCAGAGGCGGCTGTCTTAACCAATTACACGCTCAGGTTTGAGCGCCACTCAGAGATCATCCAGGTAATGTCCGAGCAAAGCTCCTCCCCCCTGGGTCCCGTCTCAGTGGCGCTGGCAGAGGGTTTGCAGCGAGGAACAGGCTCAAACTCATTTCAGTGTGCCCTAAGATAAGTGTGGAGGATGAATACAGTACGGAGACGAGGGAGCGTGCTGTAATTGCCTCGCAGGAAGCTTAGAGTTAGTGAGGAGTTTGAGGTTGGAGAGGGAGCGCACACTCTCATGTTCCTGTATAATCACAATTAATTATGATTCAGACTTTAAAATGTAAATTGTATTTTTTTGTTGCATTTATTTTTCATCACATTTAATAGGCTATACAAGATAACCTACAGTATTCCTCTGCGTGTCAAGTGATGCAGTGGAAAATGTACACTTTACTTTACTGACAGGTTTTGTTTTGATATTGAGCTAGAAAAGAATGAAGTCTACACGTGCTACGGTGCTGCCGCTGGAAGCGCATGTGTGAATGTGTGTCCATGTGTGTGTTTCTATTGAAATGTTCTAACAGTATAGCATCCACTCAGAGGGACAAGAGCTGGCAGACAAAAGGGATTGTTGGTTTTAGAGACTATTTTCAGTTATCCTACTCGGGCTGGAGAGGAGCTACTCCACAAAAACACTTCAATTAGAGAGAGAGATGGCCAGAGAGGGGGGGCGGAGGGAAAAAGATGGGCGAAGAGACAGACAGTGTGAATGGGAGAGAGATAGTGAACTCTTTCTCTCTCACTGACCTCTCTCTCTCTCTCTCTCTCTCTGCGTCTGTCTGTCTGTCTGTCCGTCTGTTTCTCTCTCACCTTGCTCCTGACCCTCTCTTGGTCTGGGCTGTTAAAATAGGGTGTTCATGTGGTGAGGGCTCTTATGTGGCTCTTACAGAGCTATTGTTTCTGCCAGTGACACACACACACACACACACACACACACACACACACACACACACACACACACAGTGTCAGACTCAAAGCAGGAATAAGCCATCTAGAGACAAACTCTTTGCCTGTTGGTTATCTGTATCAGTTTACCTTCTGCATTTTTTTCCATTTATTTCATTTATAAGGACAACACATTCATTCATTCATTCATTTCTGTACACGTGTAGGGTTAGACTGGCCTAAAGAAATGGTTTTCTGGGGAACAAAAGAAAAAAATAATTTAATTGCTTGCAATAAAGTATAAATTCAATAAGGTTACAAATTTGACTGCCTTAGTTAAAGATCTCTTGGGCTAGAGCCCAAAGTCATGCATAAAATCTGCATGTGAAACCAAAACTTATGAATTGTTTTTTGCAAATATATAAAGAGCCCCATTACTGACTGCAACTGATGGTTGTTTTCATCAGACTAATCTGTATTATTCTGATTATTTTCTCGATTAATCGATAAGTTGTTTGTTTTATTAAATGTCAGAAAATGGTGAAAAATGTCGATCTGCGTTTCCAAAAGTCAAGATGACATCCTCAAATGTAAAAGATATTCAGTTTATGATCATAGAGGAATACAGAAGACAGAAAACACTTACATTTAAGAAGATGCAAATTTTTACTTTTTTTTCAAACCAATTAAACCTTTAGTGATTAAATTAATAGTCAGCTAATCAATTAATCATTGCATCTCTCATCCCATGGGGAAACATCTTCAGCTGAATTCTGTTTTTAGCATGTAAAATCCAAATTTTACAAAGGACACACATATGGCAGGTAATTATTTATACGTACATGTGGTGAAAAATATTTTAAATATAAACTTTCTTGGTCTCTTAGTCTTTGTCAGTGTAATTTAAAAAAAACATGTTTGTTGTATGTTTTCAAATCTGAATTGAACCCTTTTTCTCCTGTTGTTCTTTGTTCAGTCTTGGTAGCTTCCATGTGAAGTGTTAGCCCTGGTTGGCAACACAAGACACACTGCACTTTAACTGTGCAGTAAGCCTGTAGAAATAATTTCAAATCACCACAGGCTGTAGAGGCATTACCCTGAAATCAAACATGTTCTCTATGACCACATCAAACTGTTCAGAGGCAAAGTGAAAGGCAAACAAACAGCCACTAGACATTATATTTCCACAGTTTTACTCTTTTGGGGTGTTTTTTTTTTTTTTTTGGGATGGATCCATGAGGCTCAGACTGAATGATGAGCTCTACAACGAGGTCACGGAGCAAATTTGTGCTCCGAGTGAAATACAAGAGCCAGAGAGCCATTAGCCCTGCACTCCGGCTGCTCCGGTCGCTCCACGCAATAACCCAAATCAACCAGCTCCACTCTGTATTGGCTAATGGGACTGTGGCTGTTTCAAATGGAGAAAAACTCTAGACTCTCTCTCAAACACACACACAGACACACACACTTCCTTCTCTCTCTACTAGATAATACAGAGTGAAAAACTAGGCCTGTCCACTGTAGACCTAATTAAAAGTAAGAATTAATGGAGAATGGCGGATTCAGAGAGAGCAAGCAGCAAAAGAGCGGGAGGAGGAAGGAGGAGGGGGGAGAGAGATTTGTTGGTTCAAATATGTACTTTTTCTCTATTATTCAAATGAGCAGCCTGCATCTTTTTCAAAAAAAAAAAAAAAATGCAGAGACAAATTTAGCGTCCTGCACAAAGTAGACTTTAACTCTCTCTGAGGATTCTCGCACAGGATCATCCCTTAAACCAACATTACACCATGACTTTATCTTTGGCGAGATTTATGGCAGATTGCTGGTGGAGGAAAATGTGCCATGGAAATTTTTCAATGTGCAGAACTCGAGCAAAAGTTATTTAAGAAATACTCCTGTTATTGATAGTATAACTATTATTATCAGATGCTCTGTAATGCTCACTCTGATAGTAAAGTATCAAGAGAAATTGCAAAACAGCAGCAAAAATGGAGGCCTATTTATCAGATTATTTTTAAGTGAATTAATATATGAGCATGAATACAAAAATGAGGAGACTAACTTTTAATCATGTATATGCGAACTACGGAAATTATAGTCCTTTTGTTTGGAGTTAAGGTCATTGCCTTACCTGTGACATCTGCTGCCATCAGTCCCTCAGCCCTGATGACCTTTACCTGCACCACACCGACATCTTTCAGGTTGTGGAATGACCTCCACAGGCTCTGAAACATCACAAAAACAGGGGTGAGAGGTCAAAGAGGACGCCAAATTAGCATTGAAGAGAAAGGCAGGTCAATAGCCTGACATTTCATTAAAAGAGGAAAGGGTAGAAAATGTCCTTTAACAGTTCTTATTTGAAAATGTAGGGCTGGCATTTATAGTCGAGTCTAACAGAGGACAAATGGCCAGATTTAATTCATGGAATAGCTCTGCTTGCCTGTTTCAATTTTTCTTGACTTGGTACTTTTTTTTTTAAGATAAAATGGAACCTCACCAGTTTTGGTACAAAAGATTATCCATGCAGAAATTCATGTAAAAGGTTACAGTTTCAGTGTCCATGTGAGTTTGTTGGGCTCGGCATGGTATTGGATGTTAGCTGGTGCTGCTGTATTAGGTCATTATAACCGTACAGTTGTTGTATTGACCAGAAGAAGAGTGTCTTTGCACTCCACGGATGGTTCTTTAGTGTTGCATCTAACCTACATAACGTAAAGGACAACAATAGAAAGTTTGCTGATTTAACTTTGAATTTATTCTTTACTCGGCTTTCAAATATCACTTGTTTAAAACGGTTGGCCAACTTACATTCCTATAGTTGTTAGATACTAGATATTTTTTTTTTTTTTTTGCTAGTACTCAAGTACTCGAATAGCTACTGATTGACTGACAGTACTCAAAGCTACTGATTGCTATCGGGGAAAACAAAGGCATTGTCCTCTTCCCGTTTTGGTTGTGCAATGTAAAATGCACTTCCTTTGCATCACAGAATGCATCATTTACTGGGAGATCATACTAGGTGGCAGACAGAACTGCACAGTGAAAGCGAGGCTTATACGGATCCAATCAAAACACTGACGTTATTATTCTACAGCTTGTGAATCAATATTTAACACTGCCCACTATTACAATTAAAGTAAGTTTTTTTTTGTTTTATTTTTATTTTTCCACTAACTTTTTTACAGTCAAAATCAATAAGTTAGTCACTTAGTCGGTTACAGAGGAAAGAGTTCCCCCCTGTGTTTTAGAGGAAAGCGACTACTACCACAGTGTTTTGTATACTGACTATGAGGAGAGGTGTGTCAGTCTTCAAATGTTATGGCAAAAAAAGTTTGCATGGGATTTGGGCACCTTTTCACCATGCCTAATGTGAACAAAATGCAAAATGCAAAATTTTGAATGCAGTTTTAACACATTTTAATGTGTATTATTGTATGAATTGTCAGGTTTTTTATCCAAACGCTGATGTGCTCCCTTGTACGCACTGTCGGTCTGAATAATTTAATAGAAGAATGCAGGCAGGTGTTTACTTTTTTTAGTTAGCCACTGAATTGCTTTCTCACAGTGGTTGTAAAAAAAAAAAAAAGATGTTGAAAGCGAATGTTTGTGTAAAAAGCATCCCTTATATCAGCCAAAGAACTGACAAAAGTGGAAAGAAGGCACTATGAAATAAGTCCTACTCTTACATCAATTGAAAATCTGCACATGTGCAATATATACTGCATATGCAAAATAGGGTTGAGCGACACAGCTAAAATTACATATCATGATATTTTTGATCAAACACTTAGATATTGATATTGCAGTGATATTGTAGGGTTGTCAATTGGTTCTTTCACAGTCATATTTTTGATAAATGATCATCAGTAATTAAAATACAATGACTGTGGGTAAAGACAAATAAAAGAACTAGAAGAGTGTGATTAGTCAGAAAATGACATCATTTTACTGTGATGTAGACTTTCAAAGCAGGCAAAGGCTACGCTTACATTATTATGATATCAAAACTCAAGACCATATCTAGTCTCATATCAGAAATATATTGCCCGTCAATAACACAAAATAGGAATGTAAAGAAAAACACTGCAACAAATTGCAGCACTTATGCACGATTTGTATGAGATGTGCCTGTACAGGGCTCACAGTCTACTGCCTAAACTTCTGCTTGTATGTTTGTTTGCCTTATAGAGAGACAGAGCAGGAGAGTATTAGGCTGATAATATGATAATAGAGATATTGTGGTGAGTAGACAAATACAGTGAAGCCTATCTGGCAGTGATATCATAGTTATCAGGCAAACACACACTGACCTCCACACACACTGTCCACACAATATACAAACAAAAGAGGGGGAGGGGGTGACACAGTAAAACTCATGATAGATAAACACACCAACTGTAAAACAAGGAGTCAAGCACACAAACTTACACACACACACACTCACACTCACACTCTCCCCGCTGATATTTTTCTTTTCTCCTTCTTGCATGCTCACACCTCATAAAGACACATACATAGTCAAGAGATGTCACATGGCCCTGTGATCCTCTGAAATTAGAAGGAAAATACTGTATGTACAAGGTTTTAATAACCAGGAGAACGAATGATGACTGTGTTAAAACTGGTCTGTAAATCTGCGGGATAAAGGGAGACCTTTGGAGATCCAACAGCTGGGCCATGAGGCATGGGCATATACTGACAGAAACGTGCACAATCATAAACTCCTGCTTTTGTTCACGCCCAAATACTCAGGTATAAACACATGCATAGAAAACCTACACTGAGGCCAAATTGAGTAGCATGTCGGCGTGTCTTAAAAGCAAAGTGGAAATGCACTTCACTTCAATTTATTTCTCTCTCTCTGGCAATAACCCCTTCCATCCCCACAGGAGTAATTATAATTTAAATTTCAGAGTCAGGGCCAGGCTACAGACTTAATTCATTATTACCAACTCTGTCAGACTCTGCCTGTTTCCAGCGATATCATTGTCCAAAAGCTCTCTAAAGGAGATGAGAGGGGAGAGTGTGAGAAAGAAAGAGAGGGGTAAAGAGAATATGTGAAAGAGAGAGAAAGAAAGACATACACACAGAGAGAGAGAGAGAGAGAGAGAGAGAGAAGGAGTGAGAGAGAGAGAGAGAGAGAGAGAGAGAGAGAGAGAGAGAGATAGTGCTGAGTGTCTGTGGCTCTGGTGGCCTTCTCTCTCTCTCTCTCTCTCTCTTTCTCTGAAGATACAGCTGCTTGTTGTGATTATTGGGGAGCAGCCAAGAAAAGAGACACAGGGAGAAAAAGAGTCAGAAGGAGGGCACGAGGGAAGCAACAGAGACGGAGACTAGGGCAAACTAATGGCTGACTACTGTGGTGGTGTTCAACAGTACTAACCTAATGGAGAATTAAACATTGTTACTTTCTTGGTACAAACCGAAATGTGTCTGTGGCAACGTGTATCAGAATAGGGTTGGGGGATCATTTCTATTTTCATATCGTCCAATTGGGGTTGCTCTAGATTGCCCATGAGCGATGCTATCTCCAGGGGGGAGTTGGAGGGGGTGGAGGAGCTACGTTAAAGCATGCCAGTGTGATCCAGAGTCTAAATAAAGGCAACCTATAAGCCTGCGAAATTAAGCCAACGGTGAAGTGCCAAAAACTACAGTTCCTTGAATGACCACTTGAGGCAGCCTTTCAAAAGAGAGTGAATCCCCGTAGACATCTATGTATTTTAAGATGCTCAGCTTTACAGGAGAAATAAACATGTTTACATCCTGGTACAAAAAAAATGGTTCATGACAACTGTGTGGGGGCTGATATATTTTTTTTTTTTTTTTTTTTTTTTATAACTCACTCACATTTTATTGATGCTTAAAGTTATGCATATTCAAGGTCAGGGCCGCCTAACTGACAGTCTATCTGCACAGCCTCACCACAGTATGTCACTCATAACCACTCCCACACTCCTCCATAGTGCCAGCCTCTTGTCCAAATAGAAGGTAGAAGAAGGGAGAAGGTAGATTTATTTAAAAATTACAATTTGTCCTTGATCCTGCTATATGTTTGGAGTTATAGGATGAGTTGATTAAAATCACCAGCTACTATGAAAATTCCATCAGGTTGCTTGGGCATGCTGATGCCACCAATTCCTGCTCACATTTTTTGAATTTACACCAGAGTCTTGTGTCCTTTTGGCTCTAAACAAGGTCCGCCCATCGAGTGCGATAGCTTGATTCGGGATGCGACCGGACATTAGCTAGAGGACGGCTTGGTAGAGGAGCAGCTTCTCAGTCCAAGTCGGGTCAGCCTCGCCCTGATGCCGGCTCTCCTCCTTCTACCCATACGGCACTTTCGGTTTCATTTCTCCCCTCTGATCTGAGTGGCCACTTGACATGCCATTTGTGGGGATCCTCTCGCAATCTGTTGCATTCAGTCAAAAACCCACACAACTTTTCCCAATGTTGCTAAGAGCTTCTCTATCATAGAAAAGTCTTGCTTCAGCAGAAGGGGCCATGGAGTCCAAAAAAAAAGAAAAATATAGCAAAAATATAGGATTTGAGGAGCTCCTGCAACTACATGTGCTGAACTTTTGGCTCCAGAAAACCAGCCAAAATGCCAAACTTTGTTCTTCAGTTGGCAGTCAGTAAATCAAAAGGTGACATCACGATAGATACATCCACTATTTATACAGTTAAGTTTTCAATTTCAACAAGTAATAACATTACTCGCTATCAGAATTTGAATATTGTGAGTGAAAAGGGTTTTTTTGTGGGTTAATAAACATATTTCTATTGCTAAATTATTTGTATTACCTTTCTAAAAACATTCTTAGTAAGATAGAAGAAGGAGGAAGAAGAGGAAGAGGAGTAAATGTATTCCTTTTTAATAAATACTGCTACTTACTGCTAAAAATAACAGTTCACTTGTCACTCTTGCCGATTAACTGGATTCAGAAGGTGGTCAAGACACTCCACCAGTAAAATCTCTTAATGCTCACTGGAGCACAGATTCTTTGAGATTATTTTTTTTTTAATTACTTAAACAATTGTCAATAATTCCCTAAATTGGGGCACAAGTAGGCACAAGTAGGATTCATAATCCTGTTAACATTCAGATTACTATGGATTTACATTGTAATTTCACTCATTTCAAATGTATTTTATTGGTTAGATTTGTAATCTTGTTAAAACTGTTTGATAAGACAGTTTTTGATTGGAAAACATGTTCACGCGGCTTAAAGTACAATATCAAACAGAATCATTTTGGTATTGTACCAAAAAGACACAAGTATTAATATACAGATATACAAAATGGCATTAAGATTGAACAAGGAAAATAAGATGAATTATTTCTATACTGTATGGATGCGGAGATATGTTTTTTTTAACCTCCAACTCATCATCCACATTCCATCCCATCCTCCCACCATACAGGCTCCCTAAGGGGACATTGAGGGTTCAGCCTCAATCCACGACTGGTGGAGAGAATGCACCCATCCTCCACAATTCAAATCCTCATCAGAAAGATAAACAGTAAAAGATGGAGTATAGGACAGACAGGTATAGAGAAAAAGAGATGAAGGAGGGCCATGACCGACCCCCCACCCCCTCATTTACGTCTCCCCACACCCCCATCAGCATGCAGGTGGAATGATGGGGATGAAAAAGGAGGGATGAACACAGGAGAGAAGAGAAATATGGAAGAACAGAGTTGGCTTTCATAAAACAAACCCCCGCCCTGCCTATGATTGACATCTTGTCACTGTGACATCTTCTTCCCGTCTCTGTCACACTCTACAGACACACAAACACACAGATGAATCAGCCCAGGCATAGGCTTATGACTCGCTGTCATCTTTGCATCGTGTCACCTTTCATCAGCGCTCCGTATAACATTTCACACACAGACGCACATAAAGCGTCTGCCCAGCAGCCGCGCAGTTCAGGGGACATTTAATCAAATGCCTGTGAAATGCTCAAACGCAAACCAAATGCTAACAACTACCTCCCAATTCCCACTCCTGTTCATCAACTCGTGATCACTGTCTGTCAAGATTCTCTCTCAAAGTTTGCTCTCTGCCCATCACACACTTCACTGCAGCCCCTTATCTCACTTCCTGTCCAGGTTGTGTCCTTTGTCTTCACCTTAGAGCAGTGCACCAGAGTGGGTGGGAGAGGTACTGCAGGTGTGTGTGTGTGTGCATGCGTACATGCGGGTGGGTGGTGAAGTGCCACCACTTCAGCGGAGGTCGCCATGTCCTCCTTCTCTCATCCACCCATCTTGCGGCCACCTCAGGCCCATTAAGAGCCATTAGTGTGTGTGCTCCTTTGCCATCGTGATGCATAAATCTCTTTCTCTCCTTTTCCCTCTCTCCCTTTCTACTTCTGGGAAACAGTAATTAGGGATGAAGGAAAGGTTACGGTGAGAAATAGTACATCTAAGGCAGTTGTCACTAAGTGTATTGCACTGTGTTGCATATAGCTCTGCCATCAGCTGCATTCAAAGTAGTTGCAGTAGAGAATCATGTGTACTCATTCACGTGCATGCATCAATACATGCAAGTGTACAGAGGCACTTACAGACCTGGCAGACATACATACACACACAGACACACACACACACAAAAGCTTCACAATGCAGAACAGCTAGAATGAGAGAGACATTAATGAGCTCAGCCCTAGCATCAGATCCCAGCACTCAGGTGTCTATTATCTGTTTTCTTCAATGGCCACATATTGGGATGAGGAGAAAACACCTGCCAAATACAAGACAGTGACCTCATTGTGACCACATGAGGTGTGGCATGTGTGTGCAACATTTGTAGGATTTAAAATCTGCAATGTCTTTTTAGAGATTCTGGTTATTAAAGTGAGTGTGCATGTATGTAGGTGTGTTGCTGTTTTTTTTGTTTTGTTTTTAACAATATCCACACGTCCACTGCTGCACACTGCCTTAAAGTAATCTTGTGTGTTTTTATGATGAGCAGGCCGCACTGCTGAAGGCTGGCACGAGTAAAGGATTTCAATTGTTTTCTCTTCCTCATTCTCATTTGTGAAGGTATCTGCTCTTTAAAGCTGTGATGATGACAGCATGGTACTTGTATTGCTTCGCCAACCCCCATCTTTTTTTATTAGAGAGCTGACGCAGGAAGGTACTGTTTTTGCATGTCTGTTTGTGTGTGCCTGTTTGTGATTAGCGGCAGTGGACGCTTTGTGCCGGCTTGCACTGGACAGCTGATTTCAAGCTGATATAACCAGTCAGTAAAACTGTGCCTAAGCACAATAAGATACACCTACACATGTGCATACACACATGCACACACGCTGGGCAGATTAGTGGGCTTTGAGCAGCACTGTTATGTATTAGTGGTGGTACTTGGTTTTATCAGCGCTCTTTGATAAGGTACATCTTTATTAAATTCTCTAACTGAAAGACGGCCAGTCAGTGGAAAAGGAATATGTTAATAGGTAGGGACCATTCAAGTCTTCAAACCGACCTCGGTGTGCCCCTCCATCTGCAACCCCCCACCGTCCTCCACCCTCTATCTCTCCATCCCTTCATCGAACGGGAGGGCCACAGTGGCGACAGACAAAGAGTCGAGCGCTGCTGGGAGAGCGGGGCAGAGATGGGGTATGTGGAAGAGAGAGAAGGAGGCAGGAAAAGAGGCAGGCGAAGGAAGGGAAATGTCTCGCCTTCAGCCGAGCAGAAAAACGGGGTCTGCACAAGTTGTGAGAGAGGTGAAATAGCTTTTTCTTTTCATTTTACACGCCTTCCCTTCCCAGTGCAACCCTCATCCTTTACCTCTCGCCCCCTATTACACACAAACACACACTCACATACACTCCCCGCCCTCATTTTGTGGCTGTGAGGAGAGGCACAGCCTTTATGTCTCAGTCCTAGAGCTCCCCCCTCTGATCTTGGATGGTTGCTGCAGCGCGGAGCAGAGTGGTCAACCGCCTGTGGCTAGCCAATAAGGCACAGACACGGTTATGTAGGTCGTGGCACCTGTGTTCGGCCTGTGGAGCTTCGCTGCTGGTGCCTCCAAAAGACACAAGCACAGACCAGCTGGGGCGTACTGTTAACTGAAATCAGAATCTATAAACTCACAAACAAACACAGACAGCTACTAAAAGCTCTATGCAGTATACCCGCATATAAAAGCACACGTAACTAAGTGGTACTCGTGGGACAATGTGCTTCAGCAACTCTCCCAGACAATTAAATGTAATAATGATTGAACAAATCTTGTATCTCTTTTGTCATTAAGTCCAGAATTAAAACATTAAGTGAATAAATACCTTTGATTTTGTTTTAAAAGTCCTGACTATAAGCAGATATTGCTGCAGCATTGCGTGATAATAACTGCTGATTCTGATTTGCAGACATATGTCCTGTGTCAAGGCTGTAAATGAATGAAACTTACTGAAAGTGTGTGAGTGTCTCCCTGTAGCAAGGAGTGAGGATATGACAGGGTGTGAGGGGTTAACTAGGCTAAGACAAAGACATAGTCTGAAACCATTGTGTTGAGTGGAAGGCCTCTGGAGCAGATGGGGCCTTAGGGCTCTCTCTCTTGCTCTCTCCCTCTCTCCCTCCCTAATACGTAGCTTAAATCAATGACAACTGGCTAACAGGCTAAGACATTTTACACACAAATATATGAGCCCACATGCATTAATCATAAATGCACAACACACTGCAGACTGCTGATGCAAATTCCACACAATGCTGGTGGCCTGAATCATAGCGACAGAAACAAACCAGCGATGTGAGCCTCCATCCTCTCCAAACAGTTGGCCCAAAACCTCTCAGCCCCCTGTATATCTTCCTTCCTTTCTTTCCCTTTGTGAATCTCATCATCTCCCTCTTCACCCACTCCTTCGCTCTCCACTTGTTCTAACTTCAAACCACAGCTGCAGCTTGGTGGATTTTATTTTCAAATCTTAGTTAGCACATTAGCTTGTGAAAAATAAGACACTTCTTGATGAATAAGTGAGATTCTTCATAAAATGTGAATCTATTGTGACTTCTTAACAATCAGAAATCTGATGATAAATGTGTGAGGGGGCTGTTGTTTGACACGTCAGTCCTGACTCATGACACCAAAGAAACAATGCTTTTCTTTGCTGCAGCTCGGACATGTCAATACACGTCATACAGCCATCAGTTAATGGAAGAAGCCACAGTATCAGGATATTGGTCAATCATCAATACAACAGGTGACTGCGTGAAATTTGTTCTGTGTGAAATTGAAAACTATAAAGTATGTGGATACAGATTTTCAGTACTCCATGAACACTTACAAGAACCAGTGCTGGTAATTCTGTAGTTTAGGTTGTCTACAGGAACAAACAAGTCAGACTTTTTAAGGTCTTTCTAATACCATTTAAATATAAATGTAAGACCAAACTTTCTATAAAAATACAAACCAAATGTGAAAATATACTCTCAACACATTGTTTATAGCCGTTCAAAATGAACAGTGGGGAAAATGACACTGATAATACTCTATGTCTACTAAGCACGGAAAAAGAAATAAACTAAGTTCAACATCGCAGACTCTTTACTTGAACTTAGTGTGTAGAGGGGGTGAAAATAGGAACATTGTACCCGTATTGTGTCTTAGTCTGTTACCCCGTCAATTAGTGTTTCCCTTTCTGTTAAAATCATGTTTCCCATAGAGGTAATATCAAAAATGTTAGGAATAACATGACTGAAAAACATTTAAGACCCATCTAAAATATAGATTTATTGTCTTAAATTTAAGACAACTCAATATATTTATTAGTAAATGTGTAATTAAGAAATCTGAAGGACTTGCAGGCACCCTGTAATATGTTCCCTATTGCATTTTTAGTGTTTTAATAACATTTTTGGCTTTCAGTTGACATACATTATGCATTTCCTCTCAAACATATCCACACAATATTATCATAACACACACACACACAACACAAGGTCACTCTTACAATAAAACTAACTCACATATCTCTGCTTGATCTGGTGTCTCTCTTGCGGGTCGTCCAGCATGTTGACTGACAGGTCTGAGATGGAAACGGCAGCAGAAGCAGTAAGTGTAACCAGCAGCACCAGCACACCTTCCCCTTCCTCCAGTGGCAGGTCCAGTTTGTGTGTGTGTTCTTTGCTGAGATGCGACAGGTCAATAGTACACCTAAAGTGCACGTGCACATGTGCACACACACACACACACACACACACACACACACACACACATACAAACAAATAGAAACATGGTTGCAGAGTCATACAGAGTATTGTACATTTAGTTGGGAAGCTGATTATGCTGAAACAGGCTGATAGTAACAAACATAGCTAAGCAAAGTGGGAGTGGACTATAATGATTAAACTTCAAGAAATGCTAGTGTAGCCATTTTTGGCACTTAAGTTTGCAGAAAAAGAAAAATGTCTATAAAGTTATAATCATCTCAAAATGTCAGAAAAAAATTCACAGGAAGTGGTCTCCAATTTTCATTTAGAAATAAAGATTCTAGTCTAGTTATCATCTCATCAAAGACACTTCATAAAGACATTGCGCTGGAGCAAAGCAGCAGCCTGGTAACAGTATACACAGTCATGTGTGAGGGATATAAGCAACTACAGACAACTTAGCCAAAGCTGACACAATTAACACCTTTATTAGGCAATTGAGATCGTATTCTCTTGCCTGAATTGATTTTCTGGCATGCGCTTAATATATCTCCAGTTATTATCAAGGCACAGCAATAGTAATTACTGGCCTTGGATCAAAGAGTTTAAAGCAAAGACTTCCTCGAGTGCTTCCATGCCGCTATACTCATGGATATTGAACGGGGAGTATAAAATGAGTACATCCATACATATTACAGACATAGCCTTTTGAACTATTGTGTCATTGTGCAGCCTTTTTATGTAAGAGAAATCCAGTCTGAATATGTCCTAAAAGTAAAAGGTATGTGTGATCTGTCCTACATATATAACCCGACAAAAGACTGAGAGACTGACACCTGTTCATAAAGACTGCTGTAGACCAATGTACCTCCCCATGAAGTCATCCTTCTTGCCAGCATCTTTGTCCCAAACAGTAATGTCCACATAGCCTCCCTGTTCGTCATAGAGGTGGAAGTCAAACTGCTCTCTCCACTGGGGGTTCAGCGTTTTGGGAATTGTCTGAGTCAACAGCAGAAGGAAATGCATTTTTTGTACACATGTGCTTGTGTTGTGGAAGGTTTTAGTAGTTTTTCTATCAAGCAATACTCAAACAAGCACATGTTTATCAGTCTATGATACAAACTTTATAGCTGAAAGAGCCTGTGCCAATTGTTCCATTGTTAGCTAATATATGCAAATAAATAGAATCTTTCCATTAATATAAATGTTCCTTTATTACTTTGATCACAAGGCCACACATCCATAGCCTAATTAAGTATTTATGTGGAAGTAACAGTGAAATTAAATATTCTTAAACATGTGTGTGTTTACCTTGCTCTTGTACTTCTGGTGCCCCATCCTGAATTTGACATACGGGTCGCTGAGGCCGTTGGCGTCCATAGGCTGGAGGCTGCGACCTTCAATCAGACTGATGCTGACTATTCCTCGCCACAGCTGGGCTTTTCTATGCACATCTGACAGACGCATACTCTGATACTGGAGCAGGCAGCCACGCGCACACACACACACACACACACACACACACACACACACACACATATTCAAAGGAACATTTTCACACACGAGTGCATTTATACATAGACAATCATGTACACAAACACACCCAAAATAAACATACATATGCATTAATTAAACCCAAGACAGATTTATGGCTTGTGTAGACTTTGTCAACAAGAAAATAGACGACTACAAACACATCAAGACAGCACAGAGGAGGAGCAGGCCACACACGAAAAAAACACAGAAAATAAGATAATTCAACATAATTTACCCCTGGCATGCCAGACCATTGCTGTAAATTACAAAATATAGTATCCCACTATTTAATCAAGTTTAAACTCTGAGCAATTCCTTGGAAATGCTGAAAAACTAATTTAAAAAAGCACTGTAACCTCGGAGCGTTTGCTGAGAATCTTTTGTAGATAACGTAGCTAACAGTCTGCACAGCAAGGGTGTAAATCACGAAGTTTCATCGCGTTATAATATAATCTAGATTCTATGTACAATACCATATTTGCTAATATCACAAAGTCTGCAGCAACATTATTTGTATTTGATTCAATTCAGGGTTGTGCAATCAATATAAGATATATAACATATAATCAATATTGATATAAGACAATAATGGTAAACATCCTTATTGTCTTTTTCTTGGCTGGTCACCATTATCTGCCTGCCACTATAGGCTGCTAACACTGTTTAAATGTTTAGGAAGCTGTGGGTTTGGATAGAAATGGTGACACATACAAGTCAATTTCAAAATAAAAACATATCTTACAGATAAGGATATGTATCTATGTTTTTATTTTGCATCTATTATAGTGGATTATTGATTCTATACATCGATTCAGATCAAAGTAACGTAAACATCCCTACTGCACAAGATTATATATGTAATCAGTCTGGCCTTTTTTTTCTAAAATTCTTAATATAATAATAAAAATAAATTAATAATTAGGCAAAAGATTTGTAGACTTTGTAGATCTTATTCAAAATGGGCAGACCACTGAGATGCTGCTACTGTGTGACTGTAAATTTCTTATACTATCTAGCTGCCCTGTAAGTTGACGGTGCTGCCATTTCAGATTGATTATTCTCCATATTTAGGACTGTTTTTTTTATCCAACAGTTTTCTAAGCACTTACAGGCCTATTTAACCTCTCTTTGAATCATGTCAGTATCCTTCACTAAAACAAAGAGCAGGGTATTTATTTGTCAAACAAATACACCCTTCTCTCTCTCCTCCTCTCTCTCTCTGCCTTTCCCTCTCCTTCCTCGTTAGGGAGAATTTATTAGCATAGCTTTTGT
Source organism: Plectropomus leopardus (assembly GCF_008729295.1). Classification (NCBI taxonomy): domain Eukaryota; kingdom Metazoa; phylum Chordata; class Actinopteri; order Perciformes; family Serranidae; genus Plectropomus; species Plectropomus leopardus. Next base: position 14,891,450 of record NC_056468.1, on the reverse strand, counting down.
TTTGTGGGTGAATTTCATTAAACTCTGAACAAACCCTGCCTCGCAAGCGCAGGCCTTTGATCTGGAGACGAAGCCTCTTAATTTCCATTCTCCAGACATTAAACAATGCGAATGGCTCCCTGCAATACAGCCAACCTCCCATACTGCAACCCCCACATCTTTCATTTCTCCTGTTCACTTGCTGCTAACACACTGTATGCTAATGATGAGAGGTCGCCGTTGTGTCCTACACGAGCACAATCCTAATTGTTTCCTTGTTTTGTTGCTACATATTCCTTGTTGCAGAAAACCATGGGCTATTTGGATTGGGAATCAACGCCCCGTGCCAGAGCACAGCATGAGAGAGATCGTGCACACAGATGTTCAGAGGCTGAAAGTCTTATAAGAGATACTAACATTCAGTTTAAGAACGAATACAGCTTGGCACACAACTTTTGTCAGCCCTTTGGAAGATTAAAAATGTTTGAAGTGCCAAAATAAGCATTAAGCTGGGCAGTAAAGTTAGAGAAACCTGGATTTAAATATCTGACTCGTAATCATTATCTCAAAACTACTTCTTGAATAGTTTGCATCTTCTGCTGTGGGTTCAACACTCATAGCTGCTTCATTAAAAAGAAGTGGTTGTGTAAAAATAGCCGTGTACTTGTATGCAGTCGAGCACGGAGGCAGGGAGGCACTCAGGAGCAGCGCCTTTTTCGGTGGGGTACCACAGTAGCTAGTTAGTGTTTGAGCTAATTCCCAAGTCACAGGCAGGGTGGCCCAGTTTGGAGGCTTCAAAGGCTCGGTTTGGGGAAGCACAATTCAGCAGGACGTCTGCCCAGCTCTGACCAAAGCACTTCAAATGTGTATCTGTGTCTCTTGGTAGGATATCAAACTTTTTGCTGTTAGTTAAGGAAACATTTGGTGCTTCTTGCTGCAATTTAGGGAGATTGAGATTGACTAAAAGTAAGTTTCAGGATTCAGCCTGTTCCCTTCTCAATGACAACTTTTGACCAAAATAGGACAAGATGACAAGTACCTCAATAAAAGTCACACAAAGGAAAACAAAGCTGTCTATAAACCCAGTTGTATCCACTAAATTACGCCTGATATTAATATTACTGTATTTGATTGAAAAATAAAGTAAGTGCTTCATGCGTGAGCCACTAAAAAAAAGCAGAGCTTTCACCAGCATGCCTTCTGTTCAACTTGACAGCCAATGAAAAAAAATGAAACCAATATGTAGCAGTCCATTGTGTATGGCAAGATGAGAACTCATAAAAATAATGTAAACATCATAGATTTGTACGTGATGCAAAGGGGTCTAAGAGTGTCCTAAAATCAGTCTACACAGTAAACAATCAACAAATTTTCTTTTTCACAGTTGATTTGCTGTGCAGGACTCCTTTAAAACCCCTAAAAACAAATCAATTGCTTTATTTTCCCACACAGCAGCTGCAATACACTGTGGAGATCAGAGGTGGAAGCAGCACAAATACACCACTGCATAATTGAAAAGCTTAAAAGGACAAAGTTCAATATAGATTATTTAAATTGTTGGGGGTAAAAAAAATGTGACTTCACTGTAAATGGCTCCAGATTGTAACTGTTCTAAGGCTGACAAACTAAACATGCAAAACAAAAAAAAATCCCTCATAACAATGGCAGTAATTGTCATGCATTACAACCACCCCTAGTGTATATTTAAATGACTTATGACTTGCATTCAAATATTTCATATTTGCATTCCAAAAAAGAAAAAGTTTACATCCCCTCGGGTGATGTCAATAGCAGGTGGTATATTGCAGCGCATGGAAAATAAGCTAGTGACAATGAGAAATAAAAAACTGATAAAGAAAAACTTTTAATACCACTGTGGAAGAAGGAAAAGGTGGGAGGAAAGGAGAGGACCAGGGAGACTCCATCCATGAACCAGGACACAAGTGAAGAGTGCAGGATAGGTGCGGTGCAGGTGTTACAGTACAGTCGGAAGTTGTGTGAGTGAGGGAGTTACATGCTGTTTTAGTTTACCTTACTAGATCGTTTCCAGTTCCTTCTCAAAAGCATGGTCTGTAAATGAGACAAAGCTGTTACAGAGGGCCCCCCACTGTCTCCCCCTTAGAGATGCAGGGTCAGAGGTTAAAGATACAGTTGGTAACTTTTATGAAAATAATTGTGTCATATTTGCTGAAACTGTCATTAGACTCTGAAAGGAATACATGAGACAGATCATTTGTGAAAAAAAAAATCATGTCCCTCCTCCCCTCAAACTGCCTCTTATGGCATTTGCAAGAGTCAGACTGCAGCATGGTCAGTAACAACCAATCAGAGCTGAGGAGTCTCTGATGCAGCTCTCTGTCATATCAATTGCTTTTTCTACTTTGTGTTCTTGTATTGCTTTTTTTTACCTCATAGGTTTTCAAAACATATTTAAGTATACTCTTTAGCTGTAAATGAGAAATTTGATCAGGCTGGTGGTCAATGCTTGGTACCATCCAGTTTAAATGTAACCAATATGGCTGCTAAATCACAAACTTTCTCATTTTACAGCTGAACAGTACATCAAAGTATGTTTCTGAAAATATGTGGGGCAAGAAATAGGCAATGCACTAAGAGAATCTTAATTCAATTTTGATAAATGCTGCCTACTTTAACAGTTTGAACGCAGTTCATGAGCAGTAATTGACATGAATGACAGCTGCTTTAGAGACTTCTTGGTTCTGATTGGTTGTTTTCATTCATGTCCAGTAAGGCCTTTAGAAATGCTACAAGGCAATATAGATGGCAAAGGAGTATGTTTTTTTCACAGATTATCTGTCTCATTTTGTGCTGTGTCAATATATAATGGCAGTTTAAGCAAATATGAAAAAAATAGCTTTTATAAAAGTTACAAACTGTAGCTTTAAAGTTACACTTTGTATGGGGTATATGAAATTTAGATGTTAGCCCTGGCCCGGTGCAGGGGGCGTTATATAAAGAGACAAGGGCAGCTGTCATCCATGCAGGTTAAGTAAGCACAGATATTATAAGAAGCGCTCTTACAAGTCATATGGTGTTATGAAGTATTTGCATATGCGGACATGCACTCATATACACAGGCGCAAACACTGATTAGCCACAATATTGAAACCACTGACAAGTGAAGTGAATATCATTGATCATGTCATCACAATGAAATATTCTGCTGGGAAACATTTTGTCCTGGCTTTCATGTTGATGCCACTGTCCCTAAATACTTATTTCCACTGATCCATGGTAGGGCCTCCTTGGACCAGACTTGGCTCTGACCTGTAGAGGCATGGACACAGGACCTTTAGGGTTGTCCTGTGTTGTCTTGTACATAGGGCATTGGCTGCGGATCCTTTGAGGCCTTTGCGTTGCGAGGTGGAATACAGGCATGTCCCATGGAAACTAGAACGGATAGGGATCTGGGAAATTTGGAGGACGGGTCGATGTCCTGAGCCCTCTGTCAGATTCCTTGGGCCACTCCTGAGTAGTTTTTGCGGGGTGGCATGGCACATTGTCCTGCTGGAGGGAGCACTGCCACCCATAAAGGGGGTGTACTTGTTCTGCAGCACTGTTTGGGTGGGTGGTGCACGTCAAGTGGCATCCACATTAATGCCAGGACCCCATGTTTCCCTAACTAGATGATCAGTGTTATTCACTTCAGCTGTAAGACTGCAATGTTGTGTCTGATCAGTGTATAAATGTATGTAAACAGTAGCTGCAGTTGGTGCCTCTCATACAATGCAACCATCATTTATATACTTGATACTTTCACAAATTACCTTTCCATTCCTAAACCCAAAAAAGGACAGGATTGGAGCTGGAACTAATAGCTGCTTCATTGTTTGATTTGCTTAGTTTTTACTTTTATTTAATGGTGAAGAACTTTGAAAAACAATATTAAAAATATTGTACTTCAGTGTTCACAAAAGTAAATACTTTGTAGCACTGGCAGCAGTGACAATTAAGGACATGTTCTCAAAAATGCAGGTGGTTTTGTTCAAGGTCTTGTTGCATGTCTCAAACTTTGGCTTAAAATTATTTTTGGGATAAGTGAGGCTTAACTCTGCTCAGTGACTTTAAATATAATTATGGATGCAAAAGTTTCAAATACAAAAACAGTCATTACATGAGAGGACTAGTGCACAAAGAAACTAACAATTCCCTTGTGTCAGACCCAATACCAGTGAAAGTAACTTGAAAAGAAACTTGAAAGCACACGGTATGCAACAAAAGTCACCATACAAATATTGTGGATGCTGCATGATTACAAAAATCCTCAGACTATTAGCAGTTCAGTAAAGGATTAATATAACGGATCTGTATTTTTCCTCACCCTTTCATACCAGTAGATGGCAACAGAGAGTCATCCAGAATGTACTGGTGTAACCTTGTACTCATTTTCTTCACAGTTGGAAAAATCCAAAATGATGCTTAACCTAAATAGAGTTTATTTGTTCTGTCAAATGTGGACTCTCTGAACTACAATACTAAATAAGCAGCAGAATTAAGACATCAGATCAAAAGGAATAAAGTATTTCCCCCATGACTCTGCCTTGTTCCGGATCGAGCATGCAGGGGTCCAATTAACTAAACAAATAATTGAACAGAAATAAATGCAACTCTGAAACATCGAGCATGTCCGCAGAGGCACGAGCCAACATAATTAGGAGAGAGAATCTTTGAACATGGAACTTTTCTACAGAACATATTAATTACACTTGTGTTTATGCATATGTATTTGCTGAGTTGAAGAGTTTCCAGTAACTAAGGCTTATGAAACCAACACATCCAAGTTCAACACAGCCTGCCTGGGCTCCTGATGTAAAAAAAAAAAAAACAAAACAGTTCACTGACCTGGAATAACGCTGCTGCTGAACTCAGATTATGAATATTAAAAAACATATTTTGTTGGTGTTTTTCTTTTTGTTAGTTTTTTGTCTTTTTTACTGAAAACAGCTATGCTTAAAGCTGTAGCTAGCAACTTTAATTAACAAAAAAATGTCACTATATCCACACAGTAGTGCATGCGACGGATGATCTGTGAAAAAAAAATCAGGTTCCCCCTCCCACTCATTGTGCTTCTAATGGCATTTGTTTGGATCCCCTGTGGTTAAAGGAAGAAAACCAATCAGAGCCAAGATGTCTCTAATGCGGCTGTCAATCACTGCTTAAGACCTGTCAAACTTGGCAGTGCTGATCAAATATGATTCAAGATTACGTTACAGCATCAACTATTTCTAGAAAAATATTTTAGTGTACTGTTTAGCTGTAAAACCAAAAAGTTTGCTCTGGCCAATGGATGGTACTGATTTTTCAGTTTGACTGTTGCCAGCATTGTGGACGGGTCACAAACTTTATCATTTTACAACCAAACAGTAGACTTAAAAAGGGTTCCCACACATTTTATGGACAAAATTTCACAACTTTTCAAAGACCTACAATAACATTTCCATTAACATTCATGACCTATGACATGAACAGAGCTGTACACTTCATTAAAAATGTTTATGAGGTCTACATTATTATAGGCGGTCTGTGGACACAGAGCAATAGAGCTTCAAGAGTAACAGGAGTGACAGCCCACTGTTAGGTTGGCCCATTTGTTTGTAAAACATAATGCTCTGTACCTTCAAAATGCTGTGCTCTACTTTCAGAACAGTTCAAACAAAACCAAAGTGTGCAATGAATGTGAAAAAAACATCACACATTGATATTATTACAGCTACAGCTACAGAAAAGAAATTTGCGGTTATGTTGCATTGAGGGTTATCCACAAAAAATAACTGCAACAATTTCTTTTCTAACAACAAAATGAAATGACTTTCAAACAAAATGGTTACTTATTCCATGACTTTTCCAGGCCTGGAAAATGAGTTCTTAGAATTGCAAGACTTCGCCAGGTTTTTCATGACAGTGGGGGGCGTGCTTAAATATGTGTCTGAAAAATCTGAGCCAAGAAATAGGCAGTGCAGTAACAGAATCTTGAGTCATATCAGATCAATGCAGCCTAGTTGGACAGTTTGACTGCAGTTCACAAGCAGTGAGTGACATGACTGACGGATTCATTAATGACCTCTGCGCTCTGATTGGTTGTTTCAGTGAGCCGCTGTAAATTCTAGCAAATGCCATTAGAGGAAATAGCCATGAGGGGCATGACTTCTTTAAAAAACTATCCGCCTCAAATAATACTGTGTGTATGCAGTGACCATTTTTAGCAAATATGACAGCAAGTTATCTTCAAAAAAGTTATTAACCATAGCTTAAACACAGGTCCTGAGGAGTTCTTTCTGGCATATTATTTCTCATCTTGGTGTGACGTCAACACTGACATAAAGCGAGGCAGGTAAGATAGAAAGGAATGATTCCCCTGAATGAGGAGGAAATGTAGTGTGTGCAGGAAGAGAGACAGAGATGAGTGAGTAATCTAACTGAAAGGTCATATAGTTTCCTTACAGCATCCTTCATGTCTCCCTCCTTCGGTGACAGAGTGACAGCTAGTTCCAGGCTGCCCAGGTTGTGTTCAGGGTACTGTGGGTCTTTCAGGTCCAGAGTCAAATCCAGTGTCCTACAGAGACGCAAAATATCATACTGTAAATGTTTACATAAATGCTGTACATACATATCCAGGCATTCCACATTATGTGCATTGCGCACTCATCCCCACCCTAACATAGCGTAGACACACATTTTTAATCAGTTCAGGTCTGAATAAATGGATGTGGAGAGATAAGCTGCCCAACAAGCTGACCACGACATTCTTCCCTCCTCTCTTCACTCTAGCTGCCATTCTTGCCATTTTCAGTGGGTTGTAATCACCACAAGCAGTCAGTGTAGCTAACAATCTTTAATTATGCAAAAGGGAGGTAAATGGTAATTACCTGCCCTGCTATCCACTTGGCACACTATTTAACAAAAGCAACTGTGAGTTAAAGCTGGTTCAGACCAGTTCTTGACCATTCTGAACAGTTTAAAGTCAAAATCTCCAATCCCCAAAACTCAATTAGGGGAGCACCGACACCACTTTTTCAGTCCCAATACCAATACATTGGCTTTTGATTATTGGCTTTTACCATGAACCAATACTAGTGTTTAACTAATAGGGTGCATGCCTTACTGTTTGGAAGTGACTGGGATCATTCTTTTACGTGTAGGGGAACATCATGATTAATTTCCACATTGCTAAAACAAAATGTAATAAATAAATACAAATATACACACATATACACAAGACTTCCAAACAGCTGGCATGTTTGTCAGTAGCTACCTCAGCTTTATGGTTTTCCAGTGCACTGCTGACATATGATACAATACACAAACATGCAATGAGAGGTAAACATTAGGGATGAGCGAGTACATCATTATCTGTATCTGTACAAACAACTAAATCATCTGCATCTGTAGCCATACTCAGAATGGGCGGGGTTTAAGCCTAAAGTGGTCGGGGTTAAAACCGGAAGTTGGTGGGACCTAGCTAACATAACATTGCTGTGGTAAACACGAAAGTGACATAGAATGATCAGAATTTGATGTATTTATCAGAAAACTATTTACAGGAGAATCTCATAATCCAGATCATTTTGATCACAAGAGTAATGTTGTGTTCACACTGCCAGCAACAACGCAACAGCGTGGCCAGCTACATTATCAGAGTTGCTGCTTCAGTGTTGCTAAAGCGTTCATTAACTTTTATAGTTACGTCATCACACGCTTGTGTGTCTGCTACTTGCCAATAATTACCCTGCTGAAAAAAGTTAAGGCCAAGTAAACTTATGTTTGTAACGCATCACTCCTGTCAAGAGCGACAAGTGCAGCTTCATTTCAACAGCTTCCATTGAAAAAAATGTGTAGCCTGTTGGTGTGTCGCTCACAGTGTGAAGATGAGATTAAACTTAGCCCCTCAAATGAGGACTTGTCTTCATTGTGAGTACAAATAGTGACACATCTAACTCAGATTAATACCCGTACACATTAAAGTACATAATCCCTACTAGAGTCTTGTTTTATCCAAGTAAACATAAAACTGAATTGAGTAAATCAGCCTTGTTGTTGCCAATACCCGATCTAGCTAATTGAGTCAGTACCAACCCCAGTATCAGATCGATGCATCCCTAAACTCAAGACACAGATTGTTGCCACCTATCACTCCCACATTGTCTTACAGGTAATTAAATATACATCTACTGACACTGAGCAACAGCAAACATGTTTTATGCTGCTGTTTAGTGTAATGATGGTTAACAAGGCGGGGACAGTTCTGACAATGCAAGACTAATCCAGTTCTGATGAGAAGCACATCAGCTTGACAGCCAATTGTAATTAACTGTAATGTATTTCAAAACATGGAAATATAAATAAAACATAATTAATCCACACAAGGTTGACAGATAAGACACTGAGCATTCTCATGTTAATATTAAGAATTCCATTTTGCTGCTTTGGTTTTAGGGTCCTGGCTCTGAGCATGCTTGCTCCCTGATCTTCCTGAAACGCTTAAATAGACTGGAGTCATCCTCCGTGTTATTAAAAACTTGTGCTTTTCCTGCTTTTACAAGTCCTAGCATCTGCTTTGAAAAAGGTCTACTGCCAGCATAGCTGACCCAACCTCCACCTGACAGGAGGTGTAATCAGCCAGAGTGATTGGAAACACCTCCGTGTGTTATACCCTTTTTATATTTATCTTTTAATAAAGATTTTAACTTGAATGTCCTCAATGTCAGTTGTTCTCATTGCTATCAGAAATTGCATCAAATAAGCAAGTTTTTTCAAGGCACTGTATCAAAGTTGGAAGTTCCAGTATCATCAATGCATAACACACTTATCATTTGCTTCAACATCTAATTTGGGGTTTCAAAGTTTTACTGTATTACCATTTGTAAGGCCTCAATATGAAATTTGTTATGCATGATTCCTCTAACCAAAACAACACTCAAAACAACAACAAAAAACAATGAAATCACTCCATCCAGTAACAATGTTAAATCAACTTTTGGGGCCAGAGGATGGCACACATGAAGTTTACAGATAAGACAAAGATTACAGTTCAGGTGAAAGCGTGTTCTTCTCTGTACAATTATAAACCTTCCACTAGAGGGAGACAACAGACTATATTTGATCACAATGACTGCATCAAAAGCAATGAAAAACACTCAAATATGTGTTTGTCTTTGGCCCACCAAACCCCCAACCTCCCAATATTGTGTGTCTCTTGACAAATCATAATCCCTAAACGCGCCCATAAATGGAGGAATGCAGCTTCCAATACATTACCTCAAATACAATCAGTGAAGAAGAAAGTACAGGAGATAGCTTAGTTAATAGCAGGGTAAGATTTTGAAGATGTGTATGGTGTTAGTTTAAAAAAAGAGGGAAATCACAAAAAGAGAGAGAGAGAAGACAAAAGAGACCTCTGATGTTCCAGCGACTCCAGGTGGAGGTATGCTGAGCCCATGAAATCATCCTGAAGTCCAAAGTCATAGTCAAAAACCTACAAAGAGACAATTTACAGGAACTGTTAGAGAAACCTCAACACCTCATTGTAACATTATCTGTCCCTGTTTTTTCACATTGATTCTTTATATCTGGCATTAAAAGGAAGCTTGCATTGTTAGTTCATGTTCATTGACATTCAACACTCATCCAATATAAAGTATTTATTTATAATACAGCAGGATGACATTTGAAGTCCAGGATGGATCTGCTGTACCTTGACATATAGTGGGTCCTTCAGGGTTTCCACCAAAAGGCTTACTCTCTCATCCCACACTGGGTTGAGGTTCTTATGGATGGTCTTACTCCTGAACACCTCCTTTCCTGCAATCTTAAACTTGACGTATGGGTCACTGGTCCCTACAGGGAAATACGGAGAAATACTGTTAAGCAATGAGAACCACCAACTCAGTCATCATATTAAACAAGATTCGAAAAAAGAGATACTATTTTTTTTCATAAAAAGGTTTAATGATTGTAATAAAAAGTACACAAAGCATAAGTCTGACCAGCTTATGCACAAAGTTATTCTGTTATTATTATTATAACAACCTCTCTGGTATCCTCGTAAGAAGATCACTCTCATTTTTAATACAGAGACACAAAGACAGCTGTAAATACTGCTCTAAAGGCATAGGGCATATGATCAGGCATGTCATGTGACTCATGCTTTACTGTGGGTCACATGATCACCAGTATTTCAGACTGATGCTGGGTGCTTGGATGCATGCATCCCATACAGTGCCTCTATTTAACCACTAGGTGGTGCCATTGATTTATATTTGTGTTATTCTATAAGGGTGCCAAAGGAGTTTGGTGGGATCACATAATACTTAAACATGTGGTGATGTGATGTGATGTGATGTGATGATGTGATGTTTATGTTATGCATTAATAATCATTAGTTGTGTTCATGTCTACAAATATTTCAACCAAAAAAAAAGTGCCCAAACAAGCAATATTTTATCAATCAATGTAAACACACAAATTGTACTTATGCCTTCAATACACAGTGAACTCTTTGAGATACATGAAGCACAAACAGGCTAGAGGGTCTCAGTGTCTAGCCTGAGACCCTCTAGCCTCAGGAATGGTCAATACATAGACCATCTTATTTTTGCATCTTGGTCTCCATGAGGAATGGTCTATGTATTGACCATTCCTCATGGAGACCAAGATGCAAAAATAAGATATGTCCTTTTAAAACTACAGTTTATTACCCTGATACATGGATCAATCCTCCTGTCTGTCTCATTTCTGTTTTATCCTAACATCTAATTCCCAAAGGTCCATAAACAGAATAAAGTCAACTGGATTGTCAGGAAAAGAAGACACAAGACAGAAACACACCATTAAAGCAAAGAACTGGGTCAATTAAAGGAAAATGGAGAGTGTGATGAACAATTAACTAAACATAGCATCCATGACATTCAATCCAGAGAATACATTTTAATATACATCCAGACTGGATTTTCCTTCATCAGACACACAACTTTAGATGTTTACTGCATCTGAATAATAATGACAAGCAACAACACAAACTTAGGGAGACTGGGGAGTATTCACAATGCAGTGTTTGCATTCAGAGTTTGTGTTTGTGCAGGAGATAATCAGGTTTACTGGCTTGGCAGTCTGTTCACGTCCAGATTTAGATAAAGCCGCCAAAGGGACCCGATCAGGAACGATCACAGGCAGTTCACATACAGACTGTATGTAATTACTGCAAACATATACAGTGTATGTATATACAGTATATAATGCATGCTTATTATATAGGGCATCTTTCTTTTTTCTTTTGTTTTTACAATAATTTTATGCACACTGCATTTCTCCGTTTACAGTGTAGTGGAGAGAAACTGTATTTGATATTAGTGTGACACTTACTTGTAAGCAAGGTACACAGCATTAAAGGTTTGGCCAAGCAATCTTATAGAACTTGTACTTTTTGCAACTTCCAGCTACCAAAAAAAACCTTATGTAAAATTCTACCATATGTAATTCAAAGACTATTAAACTAATGCAAATGTGAAGAGTAAGCAAATTTTCTCTGAAAACACAGTTTGGTGGATACGTTGCAGGGGAACATAAGCACAAAGCAGACACACTTGATAAAAATGTGTCAATCAAACCAGTAAAATGTTCCTTAGTGTATTATCACACAATTTACAATCAAAGAAAGCAGCAGGAAAGTTGCATTTAGTGCCTAAATTCAGAGATGCTATGCGATTTGCACATTTGCTGAATGAAGCTAACTGTTCAACTGCACTACACCACGATTCAACACTGACACTCTCAGTTCATATGACTACAAAGGCAAAATGCATCCTTCCTTTCAAAAACTACAAATACAACTACATGCTCTCTCTTTACCTCCACCATCCTTCCCTCCATCTTTGGCGCACAAGACTCACAGTGCCTTTTATCTCATTCTCCTTACCATCACCCTTCCCATTGTTTAGAACTGTGAGGATGCTGAGCAGCATCTTCCAGTGAAATGCTTCCCTGGACTTATCTATTTGTTTTTGCTGAATGTGTCTCAAATCAGTGTCATGTTATCATCCACTGTGACCAAAGTGATTACCAGGCAAATCGCAATGGAGATAAGGGACAATATCAGACAATTCTCACTCTGTGCGATTCTGTGCGATCGCTCTGTGTCATTTATCCTCTCTGCCAGTAACTACTGGATAAAGCAGGAATGTAAATAAAAATACAGAATCTACTGTGTAGTGCACTATACACATACATACACACACACACACACATCATGCACTACACAGTGGATTATATATATATATATATATATATATATATATATATATATATATAATGATTTAGTCATTACAAGAGATGAGAGTAAAAACATGGTTGTGATGATTAAAAATAGGTAATTATACAGACAATTATATAACATTGTACTGTGTGTAGTTTTCAAATGCACAGTACACTCAATTATTACAGGCCATTTGAGTCTGTTATTAATAACATTAAACATAAAGCAAAGGCATTATCAGCTTTGTTTGAGTAAAAACTGCTGACATTACTCTCAGCTGCCAGAGAGCTTTGATGTGAGTGCGAAAAAATATGCATGAACACCGGCCTGCTGGGAAAAAATGTCCACTTCTTCACATTTACACACCCTCATGTACACCAGCATAGATGCTCGAAGCACTCACACACATATAAACCTTTTTTATACACTGCTGCCACTGACACATTACTGCAGGAGAGCAGCAGCAAGAGGGCACATGTGACAGGATCAGAAAAAGGTGAAAAGAGTTACAGAGAGAAACCGTGTAGCATAACTGACAGTAAATACAAAAGGCAAAGCAGAACTCTGCAAATACAAGCATTAAACTAATAAAAATGAATCTTTTTTTCTTGTAAACGAAGTAGAACACACTTCATCATGTCCATAATGCGATACATCATGAACTTTCGAAAACAGGATTTAAGAGAAATGGACCCATGATACCAAATCATGGAGGCAAAAGCCAATTATCTCTAAAAAGGCAGCAACTCTCTTTCCCACTCTATCTGTCTCTGTTTCTGTGTCACACCAGGTCGATATTCTCCAGACACACATCACTGCCTCCAAGACTCTGCATCCTACAGTGCCAGCTTTATGGTGCCATAAACACACGCAGGCAGAGAAGTATGAAATCGAGAAGGCTGGAGGTGTATGTGGGTGGTGGATGAATATGAGTGAGCGTGGGTACAGCATAGAGGAGTGAACGCAGAGGTGCTTTCTTGGAAATCAACCACCATACATGACCTTTATATCATATATGTTTTAAAATATTTCCCACAGCTGGGTAAAGTTCATAAAGAAAGGAAGTGATTGTATGTCTTAAATAGGAGTTGGTGGGTGGACGGGTCAATGAACAAGAAATCAATAAGATTCAGAATGAATGAATAATGGTTGATGGAAATGCCTGAAACCAGTTGGTGTTAAAGACCCTAACTGATGGATTGCTGCACCCAGGATGTTGTCCAACTTGCAGGCAGAAGGCTGTGAAATGGAAGTGCTAGGTAAAGAGAGACTGGGTATAAAGAGTCAATGTGTCACACACTGATGAACTGGCAAAGGTAGGCAGGAGCCATGGAGAGCACAAAGTGATTTTCTGTCTTTCTACAGTTCAGCAACATAACTGGTGAGGCGTGTAAGCTAAATGTATGAGGTAAAATCCGATCCACAAAAGATTTGTAAAGTTTGGTGGTAGGCGTTAGAAGATCCAACTTTAACTTTAAAAGCAAACAGCAGAAGTTTGATGTTTGACAGGGAAAACATCAAAGGTTGAAATTAGTAGCAGGCCAAAACACCCCAAAAATGCCAGGGCAGGAAACAATTTAATGAACTCCAACAGAATACAACTCATCTTCTAGCAGACTTACAATAAAAATGTTTTATTGGTCAGACATTATACACATAAGCTTACTTTTGACGAAGGGGGGAAAGGTCAAGAAGTAGTAGGGGAGACACGCATGTTTTCTCTGGCCATGTAAATGTCATCATGAAATCATCATGTCAGCATGTGGCCAATGCAGTAGTAAATATCCCTGAGAAACATCAACAGGACTCATCCATACTGCAGCAGAAAAAAAACACTTTCACACAGTCAAAATTGCATCCAGTGGCTCATTTCCGACGTGTTACATTTGACGTGTTACTTAATTTGTATATAATATGTAATTAAAAGTTTAGAACTTGTACGTCAAACTTGCAAATATAAATCGACTGTGTGGCTATAGCAGAGACTCTAAAGCTAGTGACTTGGGGTTTTGCTTCTTTTTTCAATCCCATGATGTCATTCCTTAAATTTTAAATCAGATTAGGGTTACAAAGTATTTTCACAAAATGTGATATCAGGTTTTAGTAGTGGGGCTGTTGTTCTTGATTTACTACTACCTGTTGTTGCACTCTCAGGTGTCTGGCAGAGTAGCCTGGCTTACTGGCAGACAGACACTGAGAAGTGTCCATGACCATGTGTCTATCAACGACTCACCCTGTGCTAAACTTGTGAAGAAAACTTGTTTTTCTCAAACGCAACCACTAAACAAAGAAACCAAAAACAGAAAAAAATCTTAAAGAATTGGAGACATAGGCGACCGTGTTTAACAAGAGCAAAACGATATCAAAACATCTGTTTACAGACTCTCACACAGCTTGTGCAGTATAATCCAAGTCTCATTTGTACAGTCGTCTTTTCAAGACTTCCCAAACAGATAGCACTTTCCGATGGGTAACTGAAATTTTAACCTTGTGCTCACTTCAATATCAGACTCCTCTGACAAAAACAGTTTTACCTTGCTGAACTGGATAAATAAAACCGGAGGCATGGGAGAAAAAAACAAAGTTTTTTCACACAAGTAAAACAGGGTAAAGTCATTGGTCTAAAAATAATTATATGGGGGCGGATACTTCTCTGGAGTAACCTCCTGGGTACATGGACTTGTGGGTGAGTGGGCAAGAGAACATGTGAGGACAAATTGTCAAGGACAAAAAGGGATACTGAGTGGTTTATACCAAGGTGTTAATCTATTCATCTTTTATCATGCAATTAAAACTAACCACCAAACACTTTCATAGGAGCTTGGAGGAGAAATAAATTTGTTTGTAAGAGGACCCAGTGGCGCACTCAGTAGGTAATTTTGCCTTGGGTGTGGCACAAAGGCAGATCTAAAAGCCCCTGATGGACTTGTATTTGATAGCTGCTCTCTGTCTTCCTCTTAAGCAGTTGAAAAGATAATCCACCACACATATATCTCCTCTGAACACCTAATGGACAGCGGCCTTTAAAATACTTCTCAGTGTCTGTCTGCCAGTCAGCCAGGCTATGTTGCCAGACACCTGAGAGTGCAACAACAGTAGGCTTAAAAGCATAATCAAATCAAATGTAAACAACAGCCCAAACACCGAAACCCTCTACCAAGTTTTGAACTGTCATTTAATACGAGTGACATCACAGGATCCCCGATTCAAGGATTAACGTGATCACATGTTAATCCTTTGGTATTTAAACAAACAAACAAACAATTAAGTATATTATGAAAGATTTCCCTAAAAACAATGTATAGACTGTAAAGTAACCCTTGTTGATCATCACACATGACCCACTAGGAAAGTGTGGCAGTGTATGTATTTGCAGAGATGTCGCCTCCGCCGTTATTTCCTATTTTCAAACAAACACAGACATTTGTCCTATTTATAACATACCAGCCGTTACAGATGGGAGGTAGTGCGTATTCATACACTATACGCTCACACTCGGGGGATATGCATGAGTAAAAGCCAACAAGTCGTATTTGTTATACTGAGCTGTTTTCTTACAATGTTTGTTTTTGATCTCCACCTGCTTATTTTAACACAATCCAGTTGTGCCATTTATTCACCAAGTTTGGTATGATCTTTCAAAAAAGCATCTTCTGATGTCAATCTAACTCGTGAGCTTTGTTGCATTTGTGAAATAAACTTCTTTTCTCCAGTTTCTGCCTAGTCTTTTCCTCTTTCGTACAACAACGATCTTTCCTTCCCCTACTCACTGCATCCTTTTCTCTCTTTTGCTCCCCTCCAGCTGCCTAAATTAAATTACATCATCACACTAACTTCCAGTTGATTTCTTTGCTGTCATAGGTACTTAGTGAAAGTTATAGCATTGGCATATTCTCACCATATCATCTGACAGCCTGCTCAGTCTTCAGGAAGCACGATTTGCCTCTTGGTAAAATGAAAATAAGATTTGCAACGTCAACATGGCAAAAATGATGGAGCATCTAGTGACAGTATATGAGGCTGATTCATCTTGCTGCTTTTGGTATGCAGAGAAAATGGAACTGAAAGACCGAGTGACACAAAGATTGAGATTGAGAGATTGTTTGATGACCAACACCAGACAAATATTTCTTAATCATATACAATGCTGTGTCTCCAACCACTGTAAATGGGCCATCTGTAGCATTTCAACAAACTCCACATTAAAGGTATACTAAATAACAAAAGCAAAATATAAATCTGTTGCATAGTATGTAGTATAGTATAAAATAATGCACTGGGACTTTGTTTCTTTATTCAGGAAAATTTCCTCATTGAAGTCCAAAGATGAACCTTTCAAAGACTTCTGGGCTTTTAATGAGTAAGTGAGCTAAAGTTGTGATCTATCAGTAAAGGGGCGGACTGAAAACACAGAAAAATTCATCAAGCTTAATGCACTGGTTTGTAAATTATGGTACGTGTACCACTGTGGTATGCAAGCTCCTTCTGCATGTGAAAGGAGGAACCTGGAAACATTTTTTTTTTTTAAATAGAAGCAATTAAATATACAGAATTCAAACATTGCAACATTTAGAATGAAAATACTTCAACTATGAGATCCCTGAAATGTACTTTAAAATATTATATTTTGCCCGTCCTGCATTTTTTTTTTCTTGATATATGCCACTGCATACATCATATTCAAAAACATCCATTATTATTTACCAAACTGTGATAGCAATATAGTAACCCAAGGTCAAATGAATGACATAAAAACACTACAGTAGTGGCTGGAAACTGGAACTATTAGGAAGAGAAGTGCAGGTCAGGAGGAGATTGTTTTGAGCAGCCCTTCTGAAAGTGAAGTGGACAACAACCAAGCGAGCGCCAAATGAAGTCTCCACAGCACCTGATGAAGGGCTGGTCCTTGCAGCATATGATGTTGTGCAGAAAAATTTGAGTACCAGTTCTAGTGCTACTCCTTTGAGTGTGATGGTGGCTGACAACGGCCAACAAATACATTTCTGATTAGGAATAAACCTGCCCTCTGCATGAAATATCCATAGCTGAATAGAGTAGGCATATACTACTGTACTTTAATGTCTGTCACAGTGATCGTGCGGGGTAAAAAGTTTGAGAGCCCCCGGTCTAAATGCTTTCATTTAAACGCCTGTGCTGTTCTGGGAGTAAGCAGAAGCTCAAGGGCCTGCAAGTATGCCTCCAAATGCTCCAGACAAGCCCCAGAGCAATAACTGAGAATTGATTTATTTCACACATACGATGAAGAAGTCCTGAGAGGAGAGGAAGAACTTTGTGGCTGCGTATGAGTTGATGTAATCAATGTGTGAGCCGTTTATTGCACACAGATGCACTTGTGCACAAAGAAGTGGAAACTCCAGTGACACAAGCACCATCACTCTTCCTCTCTCACTTTTCAGCACAAAATCACTATCTCTGTAGCACAAGACAATGCACTTGCTCACTTGCTCATCAGCACCTCAGTCACACAAACAAACATATATCCAACACACACATGCTCTGCCACATATCTGCCCTGTTCATTGTTCTAAGAGGTAGCAGGGCGAACAGACAGTAATGTCAGACATGAGGCCTCGACCTTACATAAAAAAATCTGGAGAAACAAAGGATTACTCCTGTCTGTCTGAGACAGTGGGAGGGAGAGCAGACAGTTCTGATATATGAATGTGGGGAGGAGAGACTTCTGCGGCGGTTGAAATGGCATAATATAAAGAAAAGATCATGTTCAAACTATACACCAGTTAACACGCCATCATGGTCAAGGCCTTTTAATAAACTAATGAAAAGTGCTTGTTAATGACTGCAGGGTGAAGGATAATAATGATTATAGTAGGTTGTGATTAGCTGCACAGTTCTAAAATGAAAAGCTCTTTTCTGTCACATGGCATCACACTGACGAGTGGGACAATTAATTATGCAGCATCCCCGTTTTCATCATTAATCTGTAGATACTCATTACCCATTCATGATCAATAGCTTTCTGTGTCAGCACAAGGAAGACAAACGGTCCTGAATTATTAACTGATAATATATGAGCAGGTAATTACATTTCTACAGAGGACAGTGTGATATCATGTTCTAAAAATAAGTATTAAACTCCATGAGAAGAAAAATGAACTCACTGCTTTGGATATTAAAGTAGGCTAGAGCTATAAAACATGCACATGGTGGTATATTTGTCCCTTTAAATGCCTAATAGAATTAAAATAAACAAAAACAAACTTTTTAATCTTTCTCACAACATGCATCTCAAAGGCATTAAAAAGAAGTGGGTAAAAAAATAGCAGGGGTAGCTTTCCGCACACTCACAACATTATAGCATTAGATGAAAACAGTATAATGTTTTATTAGTGAAGTATGGAAAATATGGAGTAAAGCACTATGAATCTGAGACTTACTGATAACATTTTAAGTATTAAAATACAATGAATATGGATGACAAACCGCATGCTGATAGCATTAGAAAGCCATTAATAATGTATAATGTCAGTATGAAATCTCTGCTGTTTCAGTCCTCCCCCCATAAAAACAGCTGTATTATTTTCAAAAATGACAAAATAAAGTTGAATTTATGAGGGGAGACTGAAACAATATGACAAAATATACAGTATGTGGCAGAAGATTCTGTTTTTTAGAGATGTCCACAGATTGTGTGACAGCTCCACTTAAATTTTCCAGAGATTTATATTTTACATCTACACCGTCATTTTGAACTGCACTTGCTAAATTTGCCAGGAACAAACATGCTAAAAAACTGCAGGGACTCGTGGCATGACGCCTTTCCTGAGAAAAAAAAAGCCTGCACAAAAATCAAACAAATCATTAAACTTGTATGAAATCTATGATCGGGGTAGAGCAAACACCTCCACAGGTAAGTTTGCTAGCGAAAATCCTGGGCAATATATTAAATGTCTGATGCACTTACTCTTTATGCATGACACCTTTGCAGTAAAAGCAGAAGATCAAATTTACAGAGCTTTTTCAGACACTTTGGCATGTCATTACAGGAAAATCAAAGGGGCACTTGATGCAATGACTACAATACATTTAGATGCTCAAGTTCCAGATTTCAATCAATCTGAATGCTTATTGTAATGATATGCTCTGAATGGAAATGAACTAGTACTGTACCAATCTCAGACCTATGTCAGTCAAATCTGATTTGGCTGTTCAATGCAAATAATCAACATTTTGTTCCTCTTTTGCTATAAGAGTTTGAGGGTTTGAACAGGGCTCGTCGAAGCATTCAGGGTGACAGTGACGTTCATGTAAATAATAATAATATAGTAAATAAGCCTAGTTGGCCCTCCAAGCCAATGTGTACCAACCCCAGTAATGATGGAGTACACTACATATCAAACAAATGCCAGAGGATATATGGTATTATGTTGTTGTGAGCTGTAAATTCGCCACTTCTAAGAGGAAGGCATAAGATCGCCAAGCATAATCTGGCAAAAGCTGTCTTCCTCTAGACAGCTCCCTCCGTCTTACTCAGTCTCACCCTGGGTCTGGGTCCACAGCTGCCTGTACTGGAGAGCAGTATGAAAGTGAAGAGTGCTTACTCTGTAGCTACAGTGAACATCCCCTGCAGGACACTGACAGCCATATATATATATATATATATATATATATTATATATATATATATATATATATATATATATATATATATATATATATATATATATATATATATATATATATATATTTATATATATAAAGGACTGCTTTACTTTAAGGAAGCTCAGTCCAAGGGATCTCTGATTGATTATTTAAATCTTTGACTTTCTGGTGGCAGTCCTAAAATACTAAAATGTATTACTGTGATATTATGAGTTTGACCATGCTTTCCCTGAAATGTCAAGCCTGCCCTGAAAACGTCTATTAAAAAACAATAACAACTCTGTGAATGAAAGAAATTTTTAATTCTAGGATAACAAGTATTAAACCCTTAGCAGTAGAGATGAGTGAAGACCTGCTTCATCCAATTGACAGTCAGTAATTGATCAAAGTAAGACTGATCTAATAATACCTCAGAAACCTTTAAATTACACCCTGGGACATAAAAGACATCGCAGAACTTGTCTCACTGTGAAAATGAAAGAAAAATTAAGCTTAAACCATTACTAATAAGACGAATTGTCTGTGTTTTCCAATACCCATACTACCATAGTATTTAGTATGGGTTAGAAAAAGATTAAGTATGTCCCAATGCATATTATGTCAAATGCAGTGTGTACCACAATGTCCTGCTGCATCCAGTCACATATCCATTCAAACTAGCCAGCATGCTTTTCCGGCTATTCTGACCCACAATCCTTTGCGCAGCAGAAGATACGTCTCATCAACTGAGCTGCGAACAGATGACAGCTTGACAGCTCCTTGACAGTTGATTGACAGCTGTCAAAAGCTGCAATGATGGATGACAGCGCATTTAAGTGACTGATGAGCAGTCAAATAGAAATAATAGGAATATTAATTGTTTACATGAACAAAATAATCATAAAGAGTATGGACAACAAAAGGCCATAACTGTGAAAATAACCATGACAGAATAATGAATAGCCTGTGTAATTTTGCTGTCATGAGTATAATGTGTTAGAATTTCCAATGTATGCAGTAATAACTTAAAAGTTTAAACTACATACATTGCAAAGTAACAACAGCAGAGCTCTCTGGGTCGACCTCCGTCTGTGGCATACTCAGCGAATGGCATTTTGTTTTATCTCAGAGTTAACTCATGTAGAAATAAGAGGTTGAAAGTTCAGGGCACAAAGTCATGAGGAAGTACTACGTCCCAACTGTGTGCATACTGCATGCAACAGTACGTACTTTGTAAGTGCAGCTGCAGCACCTACTAAAAGCAAAAAGAAAAAGTCTGCGAGTCAGAACACACCCTGTATTTCACTATAAGATAATAAATGTGGCACCAGAATCAGAGTCAGAATTTGGTTTTATTGCCAAGTACATAGACATATACAAGAAATTTGACTCTGTGTTCTAGTGCAAAACAATTAACATAAAGCTAGAATAAAAACTGTTAATTTACATAGTATAAGACATAAGATAAAAATAAAGAAGCCATTTAAAAATATAAAATGAAAACATAGACTATAAAGAACAGAAAATGTATGTACAAAAGGGGCAACGGAGGGATCGTTCCATACTATTGACCTCAGTATTAACCTTAGAACCAAGCGGTCACTCTGAACTTTTCCCTTCTGGCACTCACTGCTTCACTGATATAGAGTGCAGGAGTTGGCCTACATATTGCCTGTCAAAAAAGCTCCTATTAAGAACTGCACCATGAAGGAGGTTCACTGATGCTTGTCATGAGATGTGAGAACAGGAGAGGAGAAAAATGTAGTAAAGCTGCCCATAAAACTGACAGTCATGCTCGAGCTGCAAACCCCAAACAGCCTCATGCTCAGTGGACGCTGTGTGTGGCTGTAAAAAGTGAGTGTGTTTATGTGTGTGTGAGCGGCTGGCCTATGTGTAATGTCAGGACTGACGGATGGTTGCAGCTCTGGGGTTTCCCATTACCCAGAATGCAATCTGCTCAAGAGAACGTATTGGCTGGAAAAGGCTGCAAAGACCAGAGACTCCATCATGGGATGCTGACAGATGGATTGAGAGTCTGCTTCACTGCAGTTACACACAATCACACATGCACGCCTCTGCCTCTTGCTGCTTTATGCTGAGAGGAGTTTACTTTGCTGTCCTCTACTGATATTTACCCAGAACGAACCTTCATTAATGTGCAACAGCATGCTACAACAACATACTGCAATTAAAATGCGAGTGCGTGTGAGATACCATAACAGTAACATCTCTTGTTTAATGCTGCTGAGCTGAATGAGCAGAAACAAAAACAAAGCAGAGAACTGCACAGCATGTGGGATAAGAGCATGGGAGGTGAGAAAGCAATGAAGGGGGCTTGAAATAAAACAAGAGACAACATGCCGACTGTGGTGTCAAGCTCTGGCTCTCTAGCCGTTTTCCCATCTTAAGAAACTGTTGTGCAGCAGACAAGATAATTAGACTCGCTGTGGACTGGTTTAAGCTGTGCTTCGAGATCTAATCACTGTAAATCTCCACATGTGTATTACTCCTTTATGCACACGCACAGCACATACGTACTTGCTAATGAACACTAAATATGTCAGCACACACAACCATCTGGTTAGTCATGACTTAGTCTCAGCAGGATGTTATCACTGCAGTTTTTAGGGATGTGTTAAGGACAAGGAATGCAAATAAATCCATACTGGTTGCACTAGTTTATAAACAAATTAGATTTAGGCTTAATTTAATTATTCAAAAAATTACATTATATATCAGGTTTGCACAAATATATGAGGTGGGGCTTTTTTCACTTCAGTTCTGGGAATATTGTGTCTAAATGTGTCTTAAAGTCAGAATGTCCAACACAGCCACTTCTACACCTATACACCTAATTACTGTTAAGAATCTCTGATTGATCCATGTTCCTTTTCTTAAACTAATCGGTATATGATTAAGATGTTGTACATTTACAACACAATGGCATGTGACGCTACAAGAAGGTAATCTTTTAACAAAGAATTATGATTTATAATGGCAAAGCAAAAAGTCTGTCTCAGCAGACAAAAGATAATTTGCAGTTTATGTGAATGCTAATTTTCCTCTTTTTGATAGTATCTGCAGATTGACACTTCAAACCACTTTCCATTGGAAACAATTTTCCAATACAAGCAATCTGATATTCTGCATTTAACTAAGCTATGCCTAAAATGCAGCACAGTAAATCCTGTGTATTACAACCTGCACCTCTTTCATTTGCATAATCCTTCATTACATGCAAACCAGGAGTAGAGCAGCAGGAATGGTTCTGCTGCTGATAATTGGCATTAGGAGTCCACTTCCAATTTCAGAGCCCGAGCGAGATGGATATCAGCCCAAGGAATCATTCAACCATCAGCTTTTAACACATTTTGAAACTATAATAATATGGTTTCTCTGAAAAGTGCAAACACTTAACTCAAACTCCAAAGAGACATATCATACAAAAATATGCAGATTAAATCACAACTGCAAATCCATACAAAAGCACTCACACACAGTGTTCAGTGTGTTGTTTAACACTGAACAATTCCATCTTCACCAGTCTCTAGCGTCAAAGACTGATTGACGATTATATAGCAGCTCATTCAACATCATTGCATACTCTTAGAGATTTTAAACTACGTCTAAGCTATTAGATTTCACTGATTACACTGTCCCACTACTGTATTGTCGAAAAATTTCCACTTTAAAGCAGACAACAACTTTGTGATTTTATCCTCAGTCAATGCTGGAAATGCTCTTTTGATTTTGGATTAGCACCAGTGAAGGCCATGAACACATATTAGCAGACAGCAGCACATCTCCACAATGACCAAAGGCTGTTTTTTTTTGTTAATAAGCTTTAAAATATTCTCGATGTTCCTATGTTTGTGGGCCTGTCAGCATTCATGATTACTTCAAATAGGTTTTTGAATAAAGTGTTCCAAGGAATTACGCTTCTCTGTAGGCCGTCGTGTAGGTTAGCAACACCCTGGTTCCCTCAACAAAAAGCCAATGGGATTTTTCCATTGGCTTTTGGATTATTGCAGAAAATAAACTCTGTGGCAAGCAAATGTTTATGACACTTAAATGTTGTGTTCAACAAGATAATCTAAACAAATGAACACCTCTTTTATGACATTTGAAGCACAAAAGTAATTGCCAGAAGTAAAAGGATAACATTAGGCTATAACCAAATTACACTACGGTTGCATAACTTAACATCCCAACCACATTGAGGCTGTAAAGGTGTGTTCAGCATGACTCAGCACGATGACTCTCTTTAGTCTCATTTAGCTACTTATTAGCAAGTGCCTTTAAAGACACATAAAAGTTTCAAAATTCACAAGTAGGGTATAATGTATTTTATGTCGTAGAACAAAATGTGAGAGCCTCTTGAGCTTGTGTTAACTACTGACCTTATTCAGGCATCTAACCAAAAATCAATTTAAAATAAACATAGAATTTGAGACGAGGGCATTGGGTGTATCAAAATGCTAACTCGTGTTTTTTTTTTTAGGACTCATTCCTCTGACACTCTATTGCACTGCATTAACAAGCTGTTTTCTCTAAAAGTGAACACTTAGGTCAAAAGACAACAAAATATAAAAGGGGTTTGCATTCCCTACATCATTTTCACACAAATACAAACACAACTAAGGTATGCAAGACGGGAGGTGAGACTGTCATGTTTAGGGCTACAGATAACTGGAACCTTGTTGCAACTCGCCCAAAAGGAACTAGTGTAGGAGAGAGACAGAGGGCCATGTGTTGTCATCTAAGGTCACCTTCAGAGCTGCAAAGCGTCCCATTGGTAGCTCATCCTATAAGACAGCTAAGTCAGGGTTAGAGCCCCGGGGACACAACAGGGCCTTACAGGATAAGTGAAAATGAAAATCAAAGCAAGGTTATTTTACAAGTAGAATTTGCTGGGCTCAATAAACAAGAAAAGAAAAAGCAGTGTCTATCTACTTCCTATTCACTGTTTTTAATGTCTCTTCTCCTGAAATTCAATACAGTATCATCAGAGGCAGGTGTAAGTGAGGAAGGATTAGACGGGAAACCACATAATCAAAGTAGATACTTCCGTATAAGCTGTACCTTGTTAAAATAACAGTGAAACAAATCTATCTTCTTCATACATCCATAACCAGTGCTTATTTTTGTCATCTTCTCATAATGTTAAACCATGTCAAGTGTTTGCTGTTTTTCCTGGCGACAAATTGTGAAATGGGCTGTGCAAGCTGAAGAGAGACTGATGACAATGCCAGCAAGTGATTGTGGTAGCAAGCTCCCAAATGTCTTTTGTTTATTTAACACCAGACAAGTGAGGGAGTGATATCGACTTACTCCAATCAAGCAGTCTTCTGCAGATGAGGGAAATCCTCCCGTAGAGATCTGTGTACTGTGATGGCTCAGCCAAATAACAACTAACTTCTGAGCACCGTGTGTCCACAAATAGAGAATAATGCCAATATTGTCAATGGCTACCTGAATATAGATGCAGACACAACCTACACATGTAAAGTCACACGTACTTTGAGTGTAAACAGTAAAACGAGCACTACAACAATTTCAACTTTCTCTGAGTGATGACATGTAAAATGCTAAGAATAATATAGAAGCAAGTGAATCTGCAAAATGTCACAACTGTCATCAGTGTTCTTAGTCAGGAAAAACTACAGCTGGGTAAAATAAATAATACAGTATAATACCATCATAATGTGACACATAGATATTTGTATAATGATACGTTGGTCTTCCATCATGTCATGTCAACGCCCGCACTGAGTCCCATGTCTGCCCTCTGTCCTAAGCAGTGAACACTCACAGACTTAAGATGACAGCACCAGCATGGTCAGCGGAAATTCATGAGTGCAAGAGGGTGCAACAGCTCAAAATGCTTTACGAGGAACAAGACTGCAGCTCTCGACAACTACAGCCAAGGCTTTTCTATGACCAGTAAAGAGAGGCTTATAATTCATGTTGTTTTAGCCTGTTCAAGTGCTTAAGATTTAAATGAATTCAAAGTCAAATATGTCATGATGTTTGATTAAATCAGATGAAATCATATTTGGAAATTGTCATTGTATCATGCCGTCATAGCACAGCAACTACATAACAGTGCTTGCAGGTTGGCTGCTGTAGGCACGAGATTAAATGTTAATGTATTTTTTCACTTTGTCAGTCAGGCAGGTGGGTCAGCAATCTACTTTTCAATATTTACTTCACACTAAGACCCCTAAGACTTAAGTTAATTGTCATGTTTAATCTTTGAGTAAATTAAAAAACTACCCCACTTTTATCAGACCTACTCAACTTTGGGACATACCATGCAATATTTAGTTGGAGTTTCGCTCACATCCTTTAATGCCACCAAACTGAACTTCTCTTTCCAAAACAAATTAAATGCTCACTTGCTCTTCAGCTCATATAAAAAAAGAAAGATGGCTTACTCCTTGGCTAGTTTTCCATCATCAGCTATGAAAAAACAATGTGTGAAGTTCTTTTTTATCACTTGCCCGATGGGAAGTGAGTTGCTAGATTTTTTAACTTGCTCCAGGCAATCTTTATTGTCGAGCCCTCATATACATGAAAACTTGTTTTTTCTAGTGCTTTGTGGTTAGAGGAAGTAAAGGGCTCCGAAAAGTCTGAGACAAACAACACAGAGCCTTCGTGGTTCAACATGAAATGCTTATTCTGTTATTTCTTTATAACAAAAGAGCTAAAATATTCTCCTTTTCAGCAAAGTTCCTGCTTTCAGCATATTATGTATCCCAAAACATAACATGACATGGGAAAGGTTGGTTGCTGTAAGGGCAATATGAAAAGAAACCCCGCTACAGATGAAAGGTGGTGTTTGATATTTAAGCGGTAAAGATAATAAATTATGTCCTTTAAATGTCTGTTCATTTTACAATACTGCTGCATTTTTTGCCAGGCTGTAGTTGAAAAAACTCCCATTTTATTATTCTAATGAAAAACAACTTGTATAAAACGTACGTACTGATCCTCCAGTGGGCGTGTTATTTGTTTGCACTTTCACAAGAGTCCCTACTCTCCATCCCTCAAAGTGAGGAAATGTTGTTATAGCAACAGATCCTTTAATTGGCCGTGAGGGTTCCTGCATTTCAGCTGTTGTTGATCCCTTGCCCTTGTTTTCTTGCTCGGGTACAAAAAGGTCCCCTTTTTTCCTTGAAACTTCACAGAAGGGACAGATCAATGCAAGACTGAACTAATGTAAAATCAGATGCCCCTTGTCACCAAAGTGCGCCCCCCCCCCCCCCTTACCCCTTCTTCTTTGTATCCTGGCTAGTCACAAAACCTTGTCTTTGGATCGTCTACAATCACTTTGATGCTGGATCAGAGCTGCAGTATCAAACGTGTGCTAGCTGTGTGCTACTGTTAGCTTATTCCAAGTCAAGTCTATCTAAAAGTGCAGTTGAAATATTCAAGAACGTTAGGATTCAGAGACTCATATTGCACATAGAGTGAAAATCAGACATCAGCCACTTGGTTTGATGCCACACTAGTTTAGGAAAAAATGTAATGAGGGGTGATTAGTATGCCTGTCCTCAAGTTGAGGTGTTGCCTTCAGCTCATTTCATTTTAGTGTCAGTCTCATGGGTATGAAAATCAGAAATGCCATAATGCAAGCAGAGCTTATTTCTGAGAAGATGCATTCCTGAAATGTTTAGTAGGACAAAAACTGAAAACAATCCTGTGTCATTTATAATTCATGTCCGAGGATTTTAGTGATTCAACAGGTACCTGCACTAAATTGCTACTCCCGGAAAACTATATTTGACAATCCAGCTTATCTCCAGTCTACATACCTGACAATGGAGCCTAGACTGATTGGCTGATGGAAAATCCCAACAATCTCATGTCTGTCCTCTGTGGCTTTTATCATTCACCTGCTGTAATCAAAAACAACATGTGATTGTCCTGACAGCACTGCATGTCAAGATCTGTCATCAACTGCTGCATATATTAATATTTAGAAGCCCTCTCTGATAACACTTTGTGACACAAAATGTGTTACCCAGCACTGATGTTATTTAGGACATTTATTGCTCATTAAATTCAATCCACGATATTTCTCTGTTATTTGACCGTGTCTCCCTATTCTATAATGAGCTGTCTTAATGCTTACTCAGCACAGGACAGGTGAGCTCTGCACCTTCCTGCTCATTATCCAGCGGACAGGTAGTCAGGCAAAATGTTCCGGGAGGGAGTAGCTTATTCAGAGCTGTCGTCCATGGTGACTGCTACAACCATTAATGAGAACCCTGCATCCATCACTATCCTAAACCACTGTCTGAGAGAGTTATATGAGGAAATCTCTGGCCTGGCTTGTTATTGCTGGCTGGCCATTTATCCACTGTGCAGCCTTAACTGTACTTAGGCAAACAACACATTTAAAGGCTGTTCAGGGGACAGCTTCGACAGTGGGCAGAAAGCTATCTTGCAGTTAACAATCATTCAGCATCACAATCATCCAGATAAGCCTAAAAAAATACTGTTTTAGCAGAGTGGTTTAATAGGAGATATATCTTTTATACTGGTGCAAACAGCATATAACTCTATTTTCTTCCACAGTGGGTGAAATAGGTAAATGCAATGACCCTGAACCAACTCAAGATAATGCCACAAAAAACATTCCTGCTCCAGCTCTAACAGCACTCCTTTTAGCCATTATGATCGTGGCACTCAGCCTTCTTTTGACTCTCATGACTTTGGTTCTGTAAAGTTACTGAATCAAATCTTTATCACAAATGCAGAAACGTGAGAATATTGGTACGCATAAAATATATAAACAGTACTGGTGCAGTTGTTACTTACTCTCCTATCGATTAAAGCCTGGTGATCACACTGAGGTAGTGGCAGTGAAAGACTCCCTAAATGATTTAGTAATATATTTCAAAAAATGTAACCAGGTAATCATACTATACTCATACTGACAATGTCACAAGGTACTAGTTTAAGCACACAGCTGACTCTTTTCTTGCCTAGATGCACAGAAAATGTCTTGCATCATTTCCTAGTAATATCATCTCACTTCACACATAGTCAAAATAGGAGTGAGCTATGAGGATGAGACGTGTGATTTAATAAAACCCTACAACTGTGAGAAATAAAAAAAGAGAGAAGAAAGGAAGAAAAATGTGAGAAACAAGAACTGAGGTGAAAAGATGTGAAAAAATACTGCCAAGAGGAATATTACATTGACAAAAATACAAAGGAGGGAGGAGATCAAACCTAAAGATAGGAGGTGAATAGGAGAATCCCAATAATAATGAAAATGAGCACATAAGGCAGTTCAGTTAGGTGAAGATGGCTATCCTGGGTGCTGGACTGCCTGTGTCTATGTAACAAAGCAATAGAGAGAGGTGGATCAGCGAGCAGGATAGCGTAGCTTTCATTTCATTTGGTGAGCTAAATAGAGGGCCCTGATAAAGCTGTCCGTCCAAGTCTCGCCACATAAACCTCAAGGCAGTTGAGGTAACAGGAAGAACAAACAGAGCCTCCTACACTGTCCGGCTCTCGGATGGCCAGGTTGTTCCATTTCTTCATGGACAATATCCAG
This sequence comes from Plectropomus leopardus, assembly GCF_008729295.1. Classification (NCBI taxonomy): domain Eukaryota; kingdom Metazoa; phylum Chordata; class Actinopteri; order Perciformes; family Serranidae; genus Plectropomus; species Plectropomus leopardus. Next base: position 14,862,013 of record NC_056468.1, on the reverse strand, counting down.
CTGGTACAATGGCTGGGCTAGGAGGCCGAGGCGGCGGGGGCTCTGCCATTACTGGGCCCCACTATGTTGATTGCTCCTGTGCAGAGCTCACAGATGAGTTATATTAAGTTATACAGGTTTATCAGAAAACAGCCCAGCTTATTTCAGTGTTATAATTTTGAGTATAAAGACAAGAAAAAACAAAAGGTGGGGAAAGAAAAACACAATACCTCTGTTTCAGCAAAGAAGAGAGGAAGGCATGACAGTTCTAGGGCTGAACAATTAATTAAACTATTATTAAAATCCTTATATGGTCGAATGCAACTTATAGGAGCTTCTTCTTTTTTTTTTATAAAAAGGTAAAATGTGTACACACAAAATACCTTTATAAAGGAAGCATTGTGGTGATGCCTTGGTCTTACAAAATCTTATTCCAGGGGTAAGGGGAAAATGCTTGCTTGGTAAAGAAGGACCCCCAGCAAAAATCACAACATCATCATTTTTACTCACACAATGCAATCACCACAATCTGTCGAAATAATTGCAATATGATTTTCTTTTTAATATTTATTATAGTTTAATATATGTATATATAATTTGCATATCATGCAGCCCTATAGAGTGCACAAGTCAAACAAAACTTTGTAGTCAAAAAATGAACACAAACTTGACTATTTTAAGGGCTTATGGTCCATAAGTGCAATAAGCAAGCACATATGAGAGATTAGACTCATATTCTCAAAAATTAGATTGTAGCTATTTCAAAGTAGTCAACATTTTAATAATTCTGATGGATTATAATGGTTATTTCTATTTTAAAAAAGCAGATAACCTTTGATCTGATTCTGTACCATCAATATTTAGAGACTAAGAAAGACTGTTTTTGATTGTTTGTGTCCAAAATGCAAGATAAGAACTTAGCTACAGCATCCCCATGCTCCGAAACAAATCAAATGAGTAGAGCAAAAAGCTTACTGGTAAGACAAGACCAAAAAGGTAAACAGAAAAAAAATCTCACGCTTTGAAAAGTCAATGTTTTTACATTACATAATACGTGCTGCATGTGAAGTTTGACAACTACTCATAGCAAGCATGCAACCTCCTTGGGAGGCCTCTGAGTGTCAGGCCCTTGGAAGAGGTCATCTCTGTGGCTTTACATGTCACGCTGCAGCCCTGAGGTCAGTACTGTACTCCACTCTGACAGGAAGCCCCCACTGGCTCTGATCATGGTTCCCCTTTGAGCCAGAGGCCCATCAGCAAGTCACATGATGAGCAATGCTCTGAGATCCTCCACAGCTTACTTTCATTCTCCATCTCTTGCTCATTTTATTCTTATTCTCTGACCCTCATTTCTTTCTCCCCCACATTAGACAAACCGTGTGTGGGTACTCCTGTCATGTCTATATAGCTATCACACTCTGAGATGAGGCTAAGAATAACCATAAAAGAGCAGAAAAATGCTAGTGGGCCACTGGGATGCTACTTACAGACTACCAAGGATAGCATAAGAGCAGTTCCCACTCGAGAGGAGCAGAAGAGCAGAGTGATCTTTGGACAGCTGGATGCAAGTGGTAAAAGGAGAATGACAATCCAAGAGGATTAACACCATCATCAAAATGCACACTCACTGTGATGCTTTCACAGCATTCCCTGTAATTGTTAATAACATTGTTTCCCCTTACAATAATGCCTGAATGCCCTTAATCATAAACCGACCATGGGCCACTGTCTAAAATAAGAGTGAAGGATGGATTACACCCCCAAACAGTATCTGTATTTGTGTGTGATGATGTGAACTAAATGTATCACAGCTATATACATTTAACACTATTTTTAGAAGTAGCATGATGCTGCTATGGTGTTGCAGTACTGTTCTTCCAGTCTTTAGGGACACTGAGGCTACAGGATAATAATAGTGAGTATAATTAGACTGCGGTCCATGTATGCCCACCGTATTACAGTGATTTTCTTGGGTTGCCCTCAGCATCTCATATAATAATTTATAATGAATACCATGATTAACTTTCATTTCTATGCATGAGGATATGGAGATTAGTAAATATGCCAATCGAGACACAAACAAGCTAGCGCGCGCATGTGTGCGTGTGCAAGTGTGTGTTCGTAAATGTTTGCACTTAAGGCAACAACATGTCAGCACTGGCAGCCCACTGATACTTGCCGAACAGTATTATTACCACTTTCAGCACATTAAAAGCGATAACCAGAAACCACTTACAGTGATCACGTTGGTTTCGGGTCAAATTAATAACAATTACTGGATGATTATTAATACCGATAATACTATCACCATCTAATTGACATTAGTATATTTACTACATGAACATAGAGTGATGAAACAGACAGCTTTATTATTTAGAGAATTTTAGTGACTGTTTCAAACACTTTTTAAATAACTGTACACTCTAAATTAGGCTACTGCACTGTGGATAATTCACTATAATACCATACTGTATAAGAAAGATGGATTAGTGTAGCGCATATTTCCCGCACCGAGAGAGCATTACATGGCCAGGCATTGTCAATCCACTATTCAGAGGGCAACTCCAACCACAGGTGCTCTTCTCGTTCACATTCTGTCTCCATCAATCACAGCCATGACCGTTTTGTTTGAGTAGACTACACAAGGTAGCCTGAGGGACACCAAGTTTAGCTGCTGCATTTCATTGGCTCGTTTCGACAGTTTGTCATGAGCTTCAAGGAGACTACTTTTTTCCTGTCATGATTTCAATGCATGCAACTTCCGTTAGCCAGCTGGAAGCAGACGGTTTAATTCAAGTATTATGGGAGTAAAGTAAAACACAAAAAAAAATCAGTCAGGGTTGGAAATTAGAAGCAGCCAACAGCCAAATGCTGGTAAAATATGCAAGTGGCTTCTAAATTTCTCACTTACCAGCCAAAAAAACTAATCTATAGCGCAGCTGGTAGATTTTGAAATCTGCAACAGTGGCTGGTGAACATACTTGTTAATTTCCAACCCTAAATTCAATTACTGTAGTTTTATTTTTTTTCTTCAATATTTTTTTATGCATTAAAAAGACCCAAATGAAAACTGTAAGGAGACTATTTGACTGATAACTGTAACTGTGATCACTATAAGCAGTTTCCACTGTTATTCCTATGATTATGGTTATCAACATTTTTATGTCCAGGGGGTAGTATAGAATAAACATAGCAGCATTTCAAACCACTGCAGCTGGATGGGAAATGAGGTGTTCTCCATGGGAAAGTCAACCATTAGTACAGACTTTCAAACAGGCACAAACCAGAGGGGAAGGGAGACAGAGTGAATCTTTTAGGGAAGAGAAAAAACTGAAACAAAAAAATGTAATCTGCTGTTAGGTAACAGGTGCACCAGCTCAAAAAAATATCTAGAGAAATCCGATGTGAACATTCAGGGACAGATAGAGTTCAAGCTGTGTGTTTGGATAAGATAAACCTAGGGTCAACAGTGCATGTAAGTCACTGTAATTGAACTGCTGGTGGATACAACCAATAGGATTGGACATCAGTTGCGAGGGTCTGACCATGTAACATTAAGCCCTTTTATCTATAAACATGACTAACAAACAGTGACACACAGATCGACACAATGTCTAGTCAGGTCTCATCATAACACACAGCGATTAAGAAATAGATAAAAAAAAAAGTCCACAGACACAGAAAATGCCAGCACACGTGTTTTTTTTTCCTCTGCTGCACATGTATGAGATCTTCAGTACTTTGTATTTTTCAGATGTTGGTATTTATTTTGTGTATCACGTACAGTACCACTAACAAACACACAAGTTAAAAACACAGACACACACTGATGCACACAAATATAATAAGGGGGCACAGGATTTGAAATGGATTTGCAGATGGTGCAGGCTCTTTGAGTGAGCGACAGTACACACGAAGGGATCAATGAAGTCTTTGCTAAAGCAAACAAGCAGATAAAACAGACCAACAGGCTTTCAAGTTAGAACCGTTAAAACCATGTACAGAAAGAACGATACAGTGAAAGACAAGGGTTTCTTTGTGTTGCATATAAAAACGCATGGGTATGGGTGATGTTGATTGGGCTAACTCACTCTATTTAAAATCTCAGGTTTTGCCCAAGATTAGAATGGTTTCAAAAAGTGAGTAAAATCCAGTATCAGTTTGTCTATATAAGAAACCATAATCAGAGTTGGGTTGATTTCAGGTTTTACAGGTTTTAACTGCCGCTAAACTGGCATTTGACGTGTTTTGGCAAATTAAAAGATAGCCTCAATCAGCAACCTGTGCTGATGGCATAACTACACTAAATCCAACTTGTATTGCACTAGTAAATAGGCGATATGAATATGTGATTGATATAAAAATACATTCACGTTTATAATCAGTGTAGGGCCACTAGCGTCTAACAGGTCGTGAGTGGAGCAGCAGCAACACGAAGGAGATCTGAGATCTGTCAGTAGTGGTGGGAGGGGAGAGCGCTGCATATTGTGTTTGTTTACTTAAGTACATGTGGTCTTTGGGGAAACGAGACAATATACTGAAGCTATGACAATGGCAGTGCATGTAGATGCAGCAGCCAGTAGCTCCTATATATTGTATATTTATATGTATTTGTATATCCTGTATATTTTTCTATTTTTTTTGCACCATGGCCCCTTCTGCTAAAGCATGACTTTTCTACGAAAGAGAAGCACTTATCATCATCTGGAAAAGTTGTGTGGAGTTTGGATTGAATGGAGCAGACCGTGAGAGGATCCCCACCAACAGCATACACTGATCAGCCAGTCAGACTAGAGGGGAGAAACAAAACTGAAAGCACAAGACAGAGAGAGGGAGGAGAGCCAGCATCAGGGTGAGGCTGACCCCACTTAGACTGAGAGCTGTTCGTCTACCATTCCTTCTCGCTAATGTGCAGTCGCAGGAGAATAAACTGGATGAGATGTGATTGAGGCTCTCTCAGCAATGAGAATCCAGAGACTGCTCTGCACATATCTTCACAGAGACATGGTTAACCCCCAACATCCCGGATCAAGCTGTTGCACTGGATTGGTGGACTTTGTTGGAAGCCATAAGGACACAAGACTCCAATGCAAATTCAAAAAATGCACTGCAGGAATTGAATGATGCCACCAGCAGCAACATGCCCGAGCAATCAGATGAAATTTTCATAGTAGCTGATTTCCATCAACTCATCCTTCAACTCCAAAGATGTAGCAGGATCAAGGACACATGTAATGTTGTTTTTTAAACTTTGTTTAGAAAATGACTAATAAATCTAGCTTCTACCTTCTGAAGAAAACTAAAATTACACCAGTATGGAAACATTTTGGATTTGAAACTGACAAAAGAGATGTCCTAACTGGTTGCAAGCAAGGCGGTGCAGCATGTAGAGCTGAACTTCTTTGCTGGAAGCTCTGTGTCTAGTGCGGCAGTGAGTAAGCAACAGCTGATTGATGAAGCTGAGATGAGGAATTATCTAGACGACACCTCCTTATTGTAATCGGAACATCAAGATAAGATGCCAGCAGGCTGGAGGGAGATCCACAGGGAGCTGAAAGTAAATGACCATCGCTAATAACAAGCTAGGCAACTTGCTGCTGGCCATATTGTGTGTCATTTTTAGTGAATATCACAATAATAAACCTGTGTTTTCTCTTTAAAAAGGACAAACATAAGAAGATAGCAAGAATTCCCCTATCTTTTACATGGTTACATATTCAGTATGATCTTGACTGCACAACTATGTGGTTTGTTTACATTATGTAACAAAAGCGCATATTTAATAGTTTCATTATGGAGAAAGCGCTCCGATGTTTTGGGATGCAACTTGATTGTCGGATGCCTATTAGCTGTTAGAACACGCTGTCATTATGTTCCACTCAAGAGCAGCTGCCTGGTAAAGTGCTACAAGTTCTGGTGGTAAAATTCATTATACCACTCCAGTGCAGTTTTTGGTTTGAAAATTTTAACGTAGCCCCAACCCTAACCACAAACAAATATACAGTAGTGTATTGAGACATTTTTTTGTTTTTTTAAGGAAACCTATGAAAATGTTATACATTGATGAAATCTCTATTGTTGCCTAACAATTCTCAACCACAGGCAAATAAAAAAGTACAGTATAAGTAAAGTGAAAATAAGTTAATGCTTAAATACTCACAGACATAAAGAGACACACTCTCACATACACACAGAGACTTTAAGTCTAGAGTCAGTCATTTTGTTCAATGCCCATCACTCTGCTCCATCCTTCAGGACAGACTGTCCCCGAGTCTACTAGACCTCAGCCCTTCCCTCTGCACACCGAGGCCTCAATGGAGAGTCACTCACTGCAGAGACACAGACTACAAACACATTCACAGTGATACAAAAGGAGAAAAGAGCAAGAAAAGAAAAGGCAGCCAAGGTCCACCCCACTCCACCTGCTCTGTTCCTCTGTGTGATTCCTTGAAGCTGACAGAGAACTAAACAACTGCTGCCACAGCCTAATTTTCAGCCTCCCTCAAGTCCCAGAGGGCAAAATAACATTCTGGCAGAGGGAGACCTTACAGAACAACAGACTGGGTGTATGTCTGTGCTTTTTTGGCCTACACTTCACTGCAATTTATCTGTAATAAAAGTATTCTGCCATGATACATGACACACAAATGAAAATGCAAGATTACAAGATTTTATTTAGGTTTCCGAGCACAAAAAACTTCAAGAATGTTATTAGTTTTTTTTAATCAAGAATTCTCACTTAAACTTTGTATGCAAAATATAATTTAACATTAATGTAAAAAAATGAGAGCAAGATCTGTGTGAATAAATAGCATCCAGCAGCACAATGTAAATACAGTAAACTAAAGGAGTTCCATTACAGCTACATGTGGCACCAATCCAATGACATTCAACGATCGCAGCACTTTAAATTTACATCAAATAATCCCTGGAGAACTACACTGGGAAGTGCTCTGTGTATTTGAATACAAGCCGTTGGCATTTTGCAGAAAACCCCTCTGACTGAATCCCAACTGAATCCATTCAAATATCAATCAATACCAATTTCCCTTTCCATTAACTACTACTACTTTGATGGGATAAAAGGAGTTCAACATCGCACTGCAAATATTGATGGAGAACTTGAATCCCTAATCATCTCCAGGGGGCTGTTTGTATCTATACATCATTGCATGCACAATGTGTAAGTGTGTGTGTGTGTGTGTGTGTGTGTGTGTGTGTGTGTGTGTGTGTGTGTGTGTGTGTGTGTGTGTGTGTGTCCAGTTCCTTTGTGTTTGTGTGGGTGTTTAGAGTTATCAATAATGAATCAGAGACAGGAGCCTGATCCTTCATCAATAACTAAGATAGATGACGTGTCACACCTCTGAAAAGATGAGAACAAATATCCAATAGGGTATTCCACACTAACAGTTTCTAGCCAGACACAATGCATATAATCTGCTGCTCACTGTCTGAGAGGGAGGGCACAAGAGGGTTAGGACTTGATTATCTGGATACTGCACAAGCATGAGCTTAGAGGCATGTTATGAACTAAAAACCACTTCCAGTCAAGAAAAGATCCACGCACACAATGTCATACCTTGATCACAGCAGCAGTTGTAATAATACAAAATGAAATTCAATATGACAAAATTACCAACAGGTTTCATGTTGTTGAACTAATGAATTTTACAGCTTTGATGTCCTCTCCCTGGCAGGTTTGTGCAGCAAACTGAAATTGAATCGGTGACCTTTTCACCACCACTTTCTGTTCTAAAGGGGAACACAAGTTTTGGCCTTTTAGGTCAACATCTCCAATGCTTAATCACAATATCAAATAAGGGTGCTCCAATCGGAATTTGGGGGGACATAAAGAGTTGAAATTACTTTGCTTAATTTTAAAGAATAATTCATGCATTACATAGGGTGTTTGGGGTTTGAACAATGATTCTTTGGCACTGCCATGATGTCTGTACAAAACAGCTGGTATGTGTGATATAGTGCTGTGAACTGTTTGACAAATATCTTGTGAAATTTAACTGCTCACCAGAGTTATATCGTGCAAAACAGGCGCTCAGGGCATAGAGTGGGAATGACAGAGGCACTATTCTCCAAATTACAAGTCAAGGTACCATCAAAATGATGTTGAAGCTGTTAAGGTCAAAAGAAGTTGCATGATGTTGATTTGATGCTGTTCACAGTGAGGTCTGTGTATACTGAGGGCACTGCTTTTGAAAGACTGTTGAGTAGCTGTATTTTGCTGATAAGTCAGCATTGTTACAGCAGGCAGCTTTAAGAAATATTCAGAGAGACAAACAACTCAAATCCTGGAGAAATGAAGATGAGAAGAAGGTGGTATAACACAAAGATGCCATGTGGGTAGTGTGGGCACAATACAGGACAAAACAAAGCTGAATGTAAACACTGTCAGAAAACAGCAGAGTTTATCACAGCCTCTACAGAAGCGTTCATGGCAGTGTGTGTGCGGTGAAGGAGAAGACAGACACGGTGTATCTGTGAAAGGCAGGTAAGCTGGATGTCACGTAAGCAGTAAACCATGAATGTAACAGTGAATGTTCAGTGTGAGTTACAGTTTGTCGGGACCGCCTGGCCAAGTAAAGCCATTTTATGGCATGTAGAAACATTTTCTTTACATGTTTTGTGAAATCTTTGCATGTTTTGTGTTTTGAAGCTCTTCTGATTGGCCTTTATAGAGATAATACAGAACAATCAGTGGCTAAAGTGATTAGATGCAGAAAGTTCAGTGTGGCAATGTTACAAACGTCAAAAGGCTAGCCTGGTCATCTGGCAGCTCAAAAATGTTCCATCTCTTTTTCAGCACAAAGTGTTGACAGGCACTCTTCAAGGATGTACTCACAACCAGTACAAGACCCATAACTTCACACTTCCTGACAGGCGTGCTCCTCTGGCTCTGATTGAAAATAACCAGTTGTGAAAGGTTAAACCAAACTCTACAAAAGAAACTCTGGCAGTGGTAAAAGGTGATAATATTGTAAAAACTAGAAGCCTCTGGGTATTATCTATTAAAATAACAAACGAAACACAAAATAAAAAAAAAATGGGTGTTAATGAATGTTCATCACCCCCCCACCCCCCCCCCCCACCAAATTACAATGAGTGTGGTTACATGGACATGAATAACCTGTTGATGAGGCTTATCCTGGTTATGATCATATTTGCGATATGGTGTTTACATGAACAAATAGAAATCAGGTTATACACACTCAGCCTATACATCCCAGTTTCTTTCAGACTACTCCAGCTAGTATGTTCATGTTTTCATAAAACACTCGGCGTTTTTACGTCCGATCGTGTTTTACTTAACTACATCAACAAAACGTCACAATGAGTGGATCCAGCCTGCAGTCAACAGGTCAGAGATTTCCAGAGGTCACCAGACAACACAGACGAGGAAAGGCTAATTATGGAGGTGGAAAACCACAAAATTATCCTTTTTATAAGGACAACCATAGAAAGGAAATGGCGTGGCACACCATATCGGCAGTTATGAGAGTGAATGGATTTATTACTTCTTCTGTACTGATACAGCGTGATTCCGTAATTACCGCAGGAACTCCTCTGTATCGCCACTCCAGCTGATGCTGCGCCATGCCGCACTAAAACCGCAACTGGTGGGAGTTGATGGATGAGGGAGCGCGGAGCAAAGCAGCCGTTCCGCAACGCACATGCAAGCGGTAGAAATCCAGGGTCAGTGAGAGCACTATGTTGCCTGATGTGGTGGTGCTTCACTGTCAGTTAAGTTTCTGCTCTGACTTCCTGTGTTCCAGAAGTTCTGCAGATCTTTTAGCATGAGATAAGAGAGAAATAGAAAGTTTGAATCAGGATAAGACTTAATCCTTGTTCAAGAAAATTTAAAAATTTGCATTCACAGAAGCACGAAGCCTGCATGCAGTCTTCTAGTTACTTTCTATAATTCAGCCATGGGGCAGAAAATACTTTTGTGTTTGAATAAATTTTCTTATCTGCAAGCATCTTTATCCCCCCAGAGTTACTGCTGATGGTGGCTCTGTGATACTGTGAAAGTTGTACTACGAGACTGTGCGCTGTGCCATTGTTAAAGACTTTCAGCAAAGCCTTGCACTTTAAAGCTTGAATGCTGCTTGAAAGCGGCGAAACGGCCTACTGGGAGATTCACATTTAAAGGGCAAACGGGTAAGTTACAGAGCTGCTTAGAAAACTTCCCTTTTGGGATATCAACCGGAGTCGTATATTTCTTATCCTGGATTATATGTCATGACAGTGTCTTTATGGAGGAGGAAGCCTGTATTTAGCCCTGGGCAGTGTGTGGAGCCAGACTATCGTTTCTCACAGCGATGGCAGGTAATTTCCAGGCTCGGCACTTCCATTCCTGCATAACAATAACCTGCTCTTTCTTTGCTCATTAACAAGGATGTTGTGACAGTTCTCCTTCTGTTAGTTGAGATGCTACTTTCTGCTACCCAACATTAAACCTATATTTGTCTGTCCTCTCTGACCAACCGCTTTTCTGTCCAAGAATCCTGTTATCTTTACAGTTTTTACTTATTTACTGTTATCTACAGTCTTGCTGTAGGTCCAAACACTTAAGATGAAAAACTCAATGTCTTAAAAAAGGGAGTAATAGTTGGTTTGCTTTTTACAGTAATATTAAGTGTGGTACCTTAGGCTGGACTAGATCCATGTGCTTCACAAAAAGCAGTGCAAGAGGCCAGAAAGTATCTTTTCCTAATTTCTCTTTTTTTATATAATACACTTGGACAGAATCCATTACATCCATTTATGGATTTACTTTCTTTAAATGGATAACGAAAGACTTTTTTGCATAAGATATGATATTTTTCCATTTTAGCCAGTTAAAATGTGAATAAAATCAGACTCCACAGAGTCCATTACATTGATTTCCATGCTATTTACTGAAAACCGAGATCCATCAGCTCTTCAAAGCCATTACCTGAGCAGTTTAGTAATGATCTGAAATATGATTTTACTTTCCTAGTGCTACCACTGTACATTAATCAAAACACATTATGATGCTCTTTAAGTAAATGTGGCTCTTTAATATAACTTAAATTGATCTCATAATGGGAGCTGGCCAATTAAATCAATTCAACAGTTTAACCGTTTCCATGCAGCCCAAAAATAATCACTCAAATTAGCAATCATCCATCAGTGATCCTCCAGCAGTGGTGAGCGGCCTGGTGTGTAATTCAAGGATACAATACTTGACACGTAGCTGCTGATAAATGCAGTTTAACTGTTGGCACTGAGATGAATGATCTTGCCAAACACTACATCATGCTGTTGAGCCACACTGGCAGGACAATGCAGTTTTGTTTCTCTGGGTCACGTGTTTAAAATTAAAGTCGATGTGTATTTAATTATTCTAGTTTCTAACTAATTAATTAATTAAACCAACAATAGATTGCTTACAAAAAATATCTGCAGATGCCAGTACTTTTATATGGCAATTTATGCCTATGATTGTCCATTTGTCTTTCAACTGCCTAAACATAGGTTACCAAGGATCAGAATTTAATTTAGGCTACGCAGTAGTCTGTATCTCTCGTCTACTCTTTGAGAGTTTGTTTCCTTGAGGGTATGGATCCTGGTCTTGTACAGGCTAAAACATAAGATGCTGGATGGGCATTGCTATGCAACCACAAGAGAAACACAAAACTAAAATTAACTTCACAGACAGAGATAAAATACATCCCTTTGTTTTCCACAAACACAAAAATAGTATATAATGTGAGCAGAAAAAGAGAGTCTAACATAAAGGTTGAGCCTCACACAGCTCCTGTCAGACGTGTGATATTTCACAGGCTAATACAGCAATCCCATTATTTCTTGTATGAATTCTTCTTCAGCCACAGAGCCTTGTAACAAGCTGTGCCTGCACAGAGTATGTAGTCATCCATCAAACAAATATTTCAGGCTTTCAAAGATAAAAGCACACAAACACAGCATCATACACATATGCAACACCTACACACAGAGACATTCACACATTTTACATATGCACATAGAAACACTCACTAACACACAAATTCACACGTTCACATACAGGAACAAAAAAAAAGAAAGAGCCCAGCAGATAGCTGACAGGTCCATTGGGTTTAATGTCTGATTAAAAAAAGCATAATTTGTAATGAACATCAGCCCATGTTATTCCCTTGTGTGTGGTGCTTTGCCATTTCTATCCTAAAATACCAAATCACTAAAACGGGAACAGGCTCATAAATGTGTGACTACAAATGCAGTGTACAGACACACAAGGATAGGACAGGCTCTAGAGGTCTGTCAGCAAGGCCTATTGAACTGCTAGAAATGTATCTTTCATGTACTTGATCTAATTATAGGACATATTGTGGAGGCGGATGGTGGAGAAGAAGAAGAGGAGATGCAGGTTGAAGTTGCTTCCAGCTTTATGTTACAGTATATCTCTCCCTTAAGACCCTCCTGACACTCTCAAAGTTTCTGTTTAAGTGAAGTAACAGTGTGATGTCTACTATGAAAGTTGAACACCCACTTTTAGTTTTTGAAGCCTCTCTTTCTTGTCTATTTTAAAAATAACAGCAGGCAATACCAGCATAGACAGAGTGCACAGAAAAAAGAAAATCTGTGGTTACAGTGACCTTGCAGTACATCAAATATTTAGAGTACCCTTAAGTAACTACCATATAAATTTAAAAAAAAAAAAAGAAAAAGAAAAGTTAAAAAGAATGACATTCTGCAGAATGTAAGCAACACATGGAAACATACTGAATACTGAAACATTTAAAATTTACCTCTAAATATCAAAAATAAATTGTTTTATTGGTCATCTAACACTTTTAAAAGTCTACACCCAATAAATCAATGAAATACAGTAAACTCAAATAAAATGTTGCACTTACAGTAAAACCCTCACACTGCTGATTGAGCCATATTTCCATGCAGCCAGCTTTAGTCACAGATGGAAATGAGTTTGTCAGAAACTAAAAGTCATTATCACTTCGTCAATAATTATTAAATCACCACCACTCTCTGCTGCCTCTTTTCATCAGAATCACCTTCTCTCTCCTGCTCTCTTTACTTTTTCTCCCTCTCAGTAAGAACACGTGACAGTATCACAATCACAAAACAACCTTTACTCAGTCTGGGACTCAATATTATTAAATACTCACACAATATAATGTAAATTTTTGTGCAAACCGATGGCACAGATAAATATGCAACGTATGCACATATTTCTCTTTCGCATCACACAGTGGCAGCCACAAAGCCTTGAAAAATGTTCTCCATTAAACTCTCCCCACCAAATAAGCTGCTCCATTAAAATACCACTATCTGAGGGCCATTACTGAGCCTCTCCTCCCCTGAGTATGTGCAGCCGGGTAATGTGACAGAGCGCAGAAACAGTGCAGGGCTCAGGCAGGTAAACAGCCAACAGCCACTCTGGTATATAATGAGGTACCTTTGGTGTGTGCTTTCCCTAATAACAGTCTGGCAGTGCACTGTACAAAGAGCAAGTGTCTTCACTTTGTCTTGTAGCTTCTTAGATAAAGCTGGTCTCAGACCGGGGTAATGAGTCTCTTGATGCAGCAGCTATAATAATTTCCTGCTGATAACAGCTGTAACACTTCCAAATGTGTTTGAATACATGACAGTTAAAACACTTGTAAGTACATAAGTGAACAGTGACAAATATATATTAACACCTTGATAACACCAAAATAATGAATATTAAATCTGTCAATACTGGGGGACAAGGGATTTTAGTCATTTGCATGCAGTGCAGACATCTTATGTTTACTATTAAACTACTATTAAACTCACATTTACCTCTGAATGTCACTGCTTTCCCTGAGACACATGCAGATGTCACCACACACTCTCCCTCTCCTTTCCCATTATCCTGACACTAAAAGATGGTTTAACAGCCCAGATGGTGTTATTTCACAGTATATCAATTGTTCATGATCACAAAAGAGAAACTTAGAGAGAGAGCCACAGTCAATGAGATGGAAAGCAATAAAGTGATTAAAAAGTGCAATGACACAGTGACTGAGAGGGGAAAACTTGCTCATTTGTTCAATGTCAGTACAAGAAAGAGTAAATTGAACTATCGGCCTCATTTTTCAAGGATGAAAAAACTTTGCACATTGTTGGGTTTTTTTTTGTTTGGTTGGGTTTTTTTTGGCTTTTTGATTTTATTATGATAGGAAAGCATAAGTGTGAAAGGGGGAGAGAGAGGGGACGACATGCAGCAAGGGGCTGCAGCCTGGGTGCCCCCCCACTCTGCACATTGTTGCTGAGAGGATTTATGAGGTTTGTACTACAGCTATACTGAAAACGTGTTTGGCACCTTCAGCTGGAAAATGAGCTGTTGTCCAAAGCAAAAAGAATACTGCATACTACATACCACATACTACAACCACCCACACTCATTATACAGGATGAACTGTGATGACAGGAAATTTTCATACACTTAATACTTGCAGGTTTTCAGTGCAGTAAGTGAACCTCAAAACTTTTTGGCACATATTAAAATATGTCCATAGCACAGCGTATAAAAAACTGTGGAGTAAGGAATTCTGACAGTAGAGGTTTGCTCAGATTCGTGCTCCATTTTATTTGACTTAATCAGGATATTATTGAGGTTAAGTTCTTGTAGAGCTGCTTGTATTTAGAGAACATTTTAAATTCAGAGAGTTGCACTTTTATGGTTAGATGAAAAAAAGATGAAGAAAAGCATGGTATATAATAGTTGTCTACCTAAGATATACATATATATATTTTTTAATTATCTCTATCGAAACTTGGAGATGGTCTTATAGAATTTACTTGTAATAATGCCATAACGTAGCCAAATATTACCATTACTATGTTTTATTCAAGTGTAAGTTATACACTATATGAATAGTTGCTATATCTCTCACTGACCTATAATTGCATGATAAGCAGAGTTTTGTGGATAGAACAAACAAAAAAAATCAATTAGCTAGGTAGGATATAATTACCATAAAGGGTGATATGGTCCTGTGTTTTTCACTAACTTCCATACTACTTGGGTCACATACAGTGTAACTGATTAATGAAATTTAAGATTTTTGGTGGTAGTTACTTAGACTGAAAATTTGACAGCTGCCACATAACATGAACATAGCATTAGTTATGCTTTTAATGTCCTCTTAATTTCTAATTTGCTGGCATATAATTCTGTTACTTTGGCTTTACACCTTGCGTCACACTGGAGTGAATCCACTGTTAGGTGTTACATAGTATAGTGTCTAAACATGACGTATGTCTTTAACTTGTCTATACTATAAAGTCTGACTTGGCAGAATCAGTTCTCCCAATGATATGTGGTGCAACATCTATCATGTGATCAGCTTCCAAAGGATTCAACATGCATCCTTCCTTTACTTTAATCAACAGCTCTTTATACATCAGTGATTTAAAAGGTTTACTTCCCAGAAGATGAATGAACACCCAAAGGGCTCTTAATTAAATAATGGCTCCTCTGGAATTGTCATTAAACGACCAAATATTAATCTCTCTTCTCTCTTTTTCTTTCTGGAACAAGTAACTGTCATTAATCTGTCAGACGTGAGCCCAATTGTGTTGAGCACAATGACTGATGAGAAAAAAAGAATAACTATTTCAGACAGCTTGGAGTGACTAAACAGTGAATGCAAAGTGAAAATGCATTATTATAAAGCCTTTTAACAACGATGGACAGTGGTGAAGCCGAAATCAACGCATCAATCAACACTAATTCTCATGTTGATCATGATCAGTGACGACAAAGACTTTGTCACCTGTCTGCTAAAGTTCAAGGTATCCTGCATTGACATATCTCGATGAGAAGAGGAACGCTTACTCGTGGTTTCACATTTCCCTGTGGTTAGAGTAGGGCTGGGTATCGCAACTCAAAACCTTTAAGGCCAAACAAAATAACCCAGTAACAAGTAGTATCTGGACTTCTCATGTAAAACAGTAGCTGCTTTCAATCCTCCTTCTACCCAGACTAAGAAAAAGACTTGTATGGTTTTGCTCAAGTTAATCACTACAAACGTTATTCAATCTAATGCGATGAGCAATTGGCCCACTACAACAGCAGCTACAACTCGTGCAGTCTGTGGAGTAGTGAAGCCGAGTGCAGCGTATTTGACGGAGTTGGCAGTTCAGCTACTAAAACGTTCGTAAGTATAGCTATACTGCACGCCTGTGGCATCAAATGAGTTATTCTATTAGTATCGGTATCATGAGTGAGAGCAGTATTGACCCCTAACTCACTTCAAAAGACCTTAATGTGCAGACTGTGGGAGAGTCAGCATGCACATGTATTAAATGATTTGGGGAAAGGGGGACAGAGGATCAACTGAGGACAGAAGTCTCCGTGCTGACTTGCGTTCCCTATCTGTCTCTGTGGACATCCAGTTCAGAGCAGCAGGAGAGCTGCATAAATTCCTGTCAAAGCACATTAGGATATGCTCAAAGTTTTTAAACCCTGTGGACAATGCTGATCCTACTGCTGGTGGACAAACAAGGACCTTTTTAATGCGTTAAGACACAATGCTGGAACTGTAAGTTTACACATACCTAGATAAACACTAGATTAAGAATAATTAGAGGAAATAGATGTAAAATTGGATGGTATACATTCTCTAATATTCACCTATACTTATGTTATTTTGTGTGATTATTTGCCATAAAAACATGCAATAAATAACGTAAACAAGGAGAGGAAAACAAGTTGAAAAGACTGACACATTCTCTAGGTGTCAGGCTTGACAACTTGACTGAATTCATTAATATTATCCACTCACTGAACCTTAGGCTTGGGTGTGCTGACAGTAAATGTAATGGTGTGAGTGCGTATATATGTATAGTTATGTAACATCTTCTCTTTACATTGCAGCAGCACTATGGGACAAAGGGGAACAAAGTGGTAATACTTGAAACCTGAGTCATATCCAATAAACATGTTAAGTCTTGCATCAAAAAAGCTAGACAGAGCAGAGGGAAGGACAGAGAAGATGGAATAAAGAGGCTAATAGCTAAATAAAGACAAACAGACAGAGAGATAAAACCGTTGAAGTGGAAACATCATCTCTTCAATTCAGTCCTTTTCTGCGGACCACAATAAGCCATGAGACTCACGACAAAGGAGCAGCACACTTACGCTCTGCTCTTTATAACACCCGCATCCTGCTCATCATGATCTCTGTTTCACCCTAGCTGCCCTGTGTGTCACTCTAATCTATAGCTCTGACCTCCATACCCAGCATAGTAACCCACTTTCAATCCGTTCTGCCAGCTGTATCAAGACACCCCCTCCCAGCTGCACCAGATGTCAGGGCTGAGCTGCTTGGTTTAGCCCATTTTGGTTGATGATGAAATGGGTGGTCGACAGATAACATATACGAGAGGAGACCAGAAGAGGGGATAGCCTCTTTCATGGTAAATCCCATGATGAGCGAGATTAAGTTGTAGTCTGTGAATATGCATGTGTGTATTTATCTACAGTCTCTACTGTATGTCTGTGTGGTTAACCCCTAACTCACGCAATCCATGATAAGCTCTTGTTTCCCTCTACTTGAGCAGCTTGAAAATTGTTTGGCAGTGTTTCAATCTTCCTCATAGCCATTCATCTACTGCAGTATGGAAGCTTAATGAGGCATTATTTGAATAAAAAATGGTTCTGTTTTAAAAGTTCTCGATGCATATGTTGTTTTTCTCGTGTCCTGTTGCATCTGGCTAGTGATTTATGACTCAGTGGTCCAGTTAATGGATTGTGATTGCACAAGTAAATTAGTTTAATTCAGTTTAAAGCACTGATTTAATTCAGTTAGTTTGAATTTTACTGTGCTGAGGAAAAGGCTAGGCCAGTAGAGCATGACAATAGACAGTATTATAGTTCATTGAGATGCCATGCCACAGCAAAATGTTAAGATTTAATCACTGCACGTATTATTCTGATTATATGTACTTGGTTTTTTTCTGTGGTAGAAAAATGTTCTGGAAAAAGTGATTAAACACAGCAGAATATAAGAGCCTTTTTGTCTGTTAAAAGATTTACTCCTGTTTGGTCTGACTCCGGGGATGTAAACCGTAGCTATCAACCTGCCTCAAGGCTGTTGGTTTCGGTTGCCACTCTCCCTTCCCTCCGCTCTCTGCCCGTTATTATTTCCAAATCCCTTTCTCTATGGGACACAACAACAATCTCTGCCTGAACAACTTGTACACTGTAAATAACATGTTTTGTCTTCTTTGTTCTTTCTGCGAATTGTTGTAAAAATCTACCATTGATAAAAACACTTGTGAGCGCATGTCGAAAAATGCCCAGTCTCTATCTTGCAGGACTTTCGTGGCAGATGTTGATCTGTTTTCTGACATGGCCAGCCACATCTTGTATTTGGTGCATGTTTCCTTCACACGAGCTTCTGTGATATTGTGATAAGAATGGTCTGCTGGAGCCACATAAAGCCAGCGACTTGTCTGTGGTTTTAATGGAAACACCAAGTTTAGTGTGTTTAGAGCTTAAGTATAGTCATGCTTTACCTCGAGGGCAATGATTGGCAAATTATGTTTGTGTTTTTATCACTAAAAGCTGAATCACACAATGACAAACAAATGTTTTTTGTGTGCTGTTGCCATTTCAAAGACAGTGATCGCTTCCCTATGTGCATATGTTCCACAAAACAAGTTCACCCCAACACGGTTTTGCAAGGGCCCGGTCACTGCTTCAGGCATCACCTGCGATGACTGTAAAGAAATATAACAAGCAATAGCGTTTTTTCCTCTATAGCAGTAAGATAACTGTGATTTGAGACCTTTCTCCAACGCTGAGACAGTGCTGTGGAGATAGGTCTGGCAACTAACTTCTGCCTAAATAAGTTTTAATGTCTGAGTGCTGATTTTGGGGGAAGTGAAGCTGTTGACTATTTGTGAGGGATCCCTTTTTCCTGACCGTAGATGTGACCCAGCATACCCCTGTTCACAGAACGTATCTGCAACTCCCCTGTCACTGACAGCACGATTAAAGCATCTTGGCCAGTTCATAGCTGACACTTTAACACCTCGCCATGTAGAAACGTCTCATCATACCTTTCATGAAAAACCCACATATAGAAAAGGAAATTTTTTTCACATTTCTGTAATTTTGTCAGCTGTAGATTGAAACTGTATAACTGTAATTGAACACCACATCCTGACACAAGCTGTATCTTACTTCCCTTTGCAGCCATTCGGCTGAGAGGTGACACATGGTGAGTTGTGACAAATTACGTTCACAGGTACGGTGACAAGGAAATGTTTGCTTTCAGAACATTTGAGATATGAGTTTGCCTTGAATTCAGTAGGTTAATGCTAGACTAACAGCACTCTTGTCTGCTGCATCTGACAGCTGCACAACCCAGCCACTCTCCATAAATAATGAAGAGGAAAGATCTTCCACTGAGAAAAAAAGATGGAGGAGGAGAAGGTGGGAGGAGGTGAAACAAGACCGGGGGGAAGAGTGAGCCAGTAAAGGTAGAGCATGATCAAGAGAGACAGAGGAAGAATGGCAGCTTGAAAGAAAATACAAGGTGTACATTGATGAACGGAAAACAGCAGAGAATGTTATGACAGCATGAAAGATGGAAACAGGAATAAATAGGAGATGTGAGGAGGGAAAATGACGACAGGTAGATATACAGACTGAAAAATAGATAAGAAAACTTTCTGGTGCACAAACAAAGTCAATAAGATTAAAAAATTGAAAAACATCTCTCACACAACAAGCATGCTGGCAGACTGCAGAGCATTAGCAGGTTTTTCCCATGTGCTTGTCACCACTGAATTCTGTGCGGTGACAAACTGAGCAGGGAGCGTCAAGTGTTGCTGACATCGCAGACAGACAAGCTGGTCACCCTGCTGCCTACCGAACCTGTCAACGGGCCAGAAGCGAGTCAATGCCAGTTCGAGATCACGCTGACACGCCTCGCAAACAGAGTGCAGTGTCGCTTTGAACAGAGGAGAGCGCATCCGTCAGGAACATGCAGATCCAGGCCTCCATGTGCTGGCTCAGCAGAAAAGAACCAGCCGAAAAATATTGCTGATATGCTTCTTTTGAAGCATTACCATCTCCCACCCCCTAACAAGACAGTACATATACGGTATAAATTTGGGCTTCCAGGTATCGGAAAGATAGAAGCACCCCTTTTTGGATTCCTATCAAAATAAAGAAAGATAAACATCCCTTCTGATACATTATTTTTTATAACCTTGAAATGTCAAAGGCTATTTCTCATTAGTTGCTCATTGCATTTCTCTTTATAATGCATAAATGGGTGTCAAATTTTACTGTTTCAATTCCAACCACCCAGCAGCACAGGTTTGATTTGAGGAGCAGATGCCTGAAATCTAAAACTCAATCAATAAGCGCATACTAAAAGTAGCAATGTGATGAGGGTAAGTAATATGAGTAATACATGTACAGTAATTATGGAGACGCTCATAATATCAACTACTACAAAATATGTTGTCCTCTCATGACTGCTGCAACAATAGCATTTCCACGTACATTTAAAACCAACATAAGTCACCATTAGGACATCATTATGTCTAGACACAGCTTTTTTGGGTGTTTTTTTTATGAAGCTGAGCTGTATGTCTGATTATTATAAGGGACAAGGCTAATACCAATGCCACAGTTTAATAAGCAACTGAATGACTAGGTGCTAGGAGGACATTTATCACAGAGCAATCATTTATTTGACTGCACAAGTCAAATTCGTAAAACGAATGTAGTACTCCAATGTAGCTCTGTTTTATGAAAATGAACATGTGTTTACAGGCCAGATGTGCATATAGCTCCACGATGAAATTTGTGAATTTGATTCACTAGTTACTTTTTCATCTTGCTTGTTCAGTTTATGTGGATTCTCCTGCAATTTAACCTGTTGCACCTTATTTACTGCATATGACTAATCACAACTGTTGATGTGCCGTGTCTCACATGTTGAAGAAAGATTAAAAAAAACCTGAGAACATAAATACACACTGAACAGTTTTAATGGGAGTGCTGCCCTGCATACATGCTGTACACTTCATGATGTTTAAAGAAGCACCGGGGCCAGCATGCCTAACACCTCAGAGTGTTTTTTATGTTTTTCCTTGTTTGCACATCTACTACTGCTCGTTTTAACAAGCAACCTCCTCTGACTTGGTGATTCTGTGAGATGGTGTTGTGAACTCAAAGAGGAGTGAAAAAAAAGGCAACTATCATCTCATTTCAAATGCACTCCTGTGTGTTGCAGCTCCCCTGTGAATCATTTAAACTCTTACTATGGTGAAAAACGCTTACAGAGCCAGTAGTGGTATTAGCATTTTTTGTCTCATGGTATACTATACCTTCTCCAGTGCATACTAATGAGACAAAGAGGAGATTCTGTCCAACATTCTTTTTTTTTCATTTCATACTTGAAGTATATTTCTTCTTTTTCTGCCAGTGAGGACTTCCCTGAGTTGGGCTGTAGGCAGCCATCTGTTATGAGATGCCCCCAATCTTAATTAAATTTACAGCATTTTATTGATTGCGTGACAAGGCACAGCCTCTCATCAGTAGTGCTGCAGCAGCGAGGGCAAGCACCCATTCCCATCGCTGTCTGAGTCGTGATGGTGGAGTATAGATCTGGTACGAACAGCATCCTTTCAAATAAGACTGTGTGCCTTACATGAATACAGTATTTATTTAGATCATTCGATTTTTAAATTCATCTTAATCTGCTCCAACTCTCTGTCTGAAATTCAGTGAAAGCTTTATGGAAGAGCAATTCTTGTGAAAGAATATTAAGCTGTCCAATTGACAACAGAATCAGAATCAGTGGGAGCTGCAGTATTTGGGACAATAAATAGTGCTAAAGCACAGCCTGCACCGTAAGAGGTTAGGAACAGTGACCAGATGGGCTGGCATCGCTCTGGGAGTCTATTTATCTACCACAGACCTACAGAAAATATTTCTTGGCTAACTAATAAACCTAAGCACTAAATCCATTTCTTTGTGATAAGTAGCATGCAGTAAATTACCACAACATGCCTTCAAATTAAACCTCCAATCAAATAGATCTTGATTTTAACTACATATAGCATATAGAGTTTGGCTCTGTGCCCAGGAGTGCATTCCCTACACACCATGAGGGTGGTGCTGATCGAGAAAGACTGTGGCACCACCTCCACACTGGCAAACAAACCATCTGGCAGAATGACAAGAGTGCTGACCTTTCACACCATTGTCTTTGTTTAAAAAAAGTGCAAAGACTGAGAGGTGAGAGGAATAAGGAGTAAATTGCAACAAGCAGGTGACGGTTAAGAAGCAATGTGCCAAGTGATGAAGAGACAGAAAAGCAGAAATTGTGAAAAGCAGAGCAGGAGAGGAAAAGATAGAAAAACGGAACAAATTTATGTGATTAATAAATATGTACATTACACAGGCCTGACTGAGCTTTTTTATTCAGACTGTGCAGTTTATTGGAATGAACAGGCTTCAGCTGAGAAATGCAGTTTTCTTGCCTCTATATGAAAGGCACATTAAATTCCAATGTACCCGAAAGCTTCTGAGCAATAGCCACGTGCATAACAACCCCTCCATAGTGCTATTTACATACAGAGTAAGGTGGATGCAGATATTCTTCACCTTCAACTGATTGTGCCACTTAATGTTAACACCAATAAATAAGCAAGTCCACAAAAAGAGTATTTTCCACAAAAGCTCAATTTATCAGTTTACTATCGTGAATGTGTTTAGTTTTAATGTCATAGGAACCAGTGAAGTATGCTGCCCATTTCACATTGAGCTAATACAAAAACCAGCAACCAACCAGCCAAATTGTGCAACTGTCTCTAATCTACCATATCAGCAAAGAGCGAGCCACCTCCTCTCCAGGTCTCCCTGGCTGGAACCTTTACACCAGCCAAATGCTGCAAGTGTTTGCTGTTGCTGAGCTCTGCTAGTGCATGTTGAAGGGTAATCTGTCATAGTTTGGAAATTCTTTTAGAATTCGGAAACTTAATTTTGAAGCCTGAGTAGCATAAGTGGCTGATGAATGTTGTAATCTAGCAGCCTAAACCGGTTGCTTATAAACAACAGTTTGTTTCTCAGCCTGAGATTTTCTTTGTTATTGAATGAAGGACAGACAATTAAATCAATCTTTAACACTTTGGGGATGATGCTGATACAAAGACTTGAATATATAAGGGGATCCTGTGAGCAGTTATATGAAAATGAGGACATCCCATCCATATGGAATGAGTTTATATAACGTAAAGAAGAAGAGGGGCATCTTTCTGATGAGGTTTCAGTTCCTTTCGAAAGTTATCTTCATCTATCTACAGACATTTTCAGTTAGTTAAGAGTAAGTATCCACAATATGTCTGATGTAGTACATTAGGCTTAAGCTGTATTAAGGTACCCAGGTGTCCGTAAAATCCAACATCCAGCATCCAACAATGCTGTATTGAGGCGATGTATTGTGGTGCACAACACGAGGTTAGTCTCCACTGGTGTAACAGGCAGCTGAACTAAAAAAGATGGTAACTGCAAGTGGTGGGGATAACGTTACACAACTTGTCAAAAACAAAAATGCCTTTTCTTGAGATGACTTCATGTGTCATCATTATTCTATGGGCCATAAGTATTTACATTCAACACGAGTCTAAGAAGGCTAATTGCATATCAGAAGCACAGCACTGTAGGCTAGACAATGACATACATGCAACAATGACTTTTATCAGTAATTATTCGGGCTTTTACGCTCTTTTTTTTTGGTGGTTGTTGTTGTTTGTCATGTTTTTAACAAATACCGTCACATACCATTCAGCCTTTTGAAATGTCAGGTAGGTGTAAAGTATAAAAAAATAGATACTGCACTAGCCTAAAGTACATGCAATTCACATGACAAAATGAATGATTCAGTCACTTCTCAGAAACATGACATTCTTTATGAGACTAAGGTGCAGCTGCTGCACTTACTGCTTAAAACACAGTGGCCCCTCCCTGGAGAGACCAAGTGTGCATTATTCATGTACTGTACAGGGTATGCAAGCAGTACAAAATAAACTATTCAGGAATTCAGACACAAGTTGGTACTTTTCTTGCAGCCATTTCTTAGAAGGAAGTGAAAATATCTGCCTCCTTATTGATGAATGAAATTTTGAGTGATGTGAAAACAACTGTTTTCTTAAGTGCTTTGCCACACACAATGATCTTGAAAATTAATGAAACTCTTCATCAGTGAAGAGAGTCACTCACATCTTCTCATTTGACCATGCCTCTTCACCCTCCTCAAGCAATCCCCTCTATTTTCACCTGTGGTGGTCTTTTCTCCCTCTTTTCTCCTATCCTCTCTCACCCTATGTCATCTCTGTTGCTTTGCCTCAATCTTACTTTCCTCCTTTCACTTCTTATCAATTTTCTCGTCCATCTCTCTCTTTCCTGTTCCCCAGCCATGGCTATTTTGCTCTCATTCTGAGCACGTTCAGCACCCAGCCCTTGAAACAGGAATTAAGGGAACAAGACTGCGGCTGGAGATACAGACAGAGGGGTGTGGACCAGAGACGTAAGTCGTTTGTGAGGTGAGGGGCACATAAGCCTTTTCTCCTCACTCATGGAAATACTCTCCGACAAATCTTGTAATCTATCCTTTTTTTTACTCATTATCTGGTCAACATGGAAGCACAAGCAGGAGGATATCTGTCTCAACTGCATCAATGTCCACATGTCTGAATCATTCAGTCATTTATCTCTTTTACATGTTTGTGTTTTACAAGCCTGTTCTGTTTTTTTTTTTTTTTGGTTCATCTATCTCCTCTTCTCTCTCTTATTTTCCCTTCTCTCTTCGACGAGTCTGACTAACAGTCCCATGTCATGTCACTCGAGCAGCCAGCTCAAGTTCCACACTATTGGAAACTGGACACGACACACCCACTGCACCTCAGACCCGCCAGACTCACAGGCAAACACAACAACACCTGCAGATAGTGTAAAGCTGGCCGATGCTTGCTATTGGAAACACTAAGTGCAAATCGCCACAATCACAAAGCAGGTGCTTAGGTTTATGGAAATGCTGTATGAAAATCCTTTCTGCATGCAAATCTGTGAACGTGCTCAAGTGCTGGAAAAATTTTGCTGATGAGCTGCAAATTTTAATCCCTTCATCACCTCACTCAGCTGTCTCAAAACATCTGAACTGAAATACTCTTGAAGGAAAAGAACTGAATGAAAAGAACGCCACACTTTGCCTTGACACTCAGTACACCCATATGTCCAAGAAGCAAAAACATCAGCACACAGAAATGAGCAAAAAACAGCAGATCGACAGTCAGAACAGCATTGTGTACACGTGTATATGTGTATATACCTACAGTAAGGCTTCGTCCTGCAGCTGAGAGAGGCAGCGCTAACATCCAGACACTGAACACGCTCCACTGTACTACTGCTGCTGCTGCTACTGCTGGCTTACTCTCCTATATAAGGGAGAGACACACACACACCGGCTCACTCCTTACCTCGCTCACACACGCACATGCACACAGCAAAGGGCAACCAGCTGTGAGGTTCTTGCATACCCCACAGGCATTCACTCAGCATCACAACTCAGATTCCTCTCTCTTCCTCTGTCTCTTTCTCTCTTCCTCTCTCTTTTTCTTGCTGTCACTCACACACACACACACACACACACACACACACACACAGAGATGCTCACTGACTAATCTGCCAGGATGGAACGCTATGACTAAAAGTTAACAGGGGCACAACCAGGAACTCTCTACCAGCTGCTGCTCAAACGTCTGCCGATGTTTAGCCAGTGAGTGAACTGATTTATCTTCATCAATCCTGCCATCCAGGCATTTAATTACATATCCGCTTTACTGGACAATGGCAAAGAGACAGTGACTGAGAGTACAAAGAGAGAGACGGCAAGAAAATTAGGTGAAACTAGAGATGAACTACAGAAAAAGAAATAATTCATGTAAAGGGGATATGATGGGATGTCAGCAGCAGCACTAACCAGGGGACCATGTAGTCTACAGACAGTTAATGAACCTCATATAGTGCTTTTATACCAAAGCGCTTCACGTGGTGCCTCTCATTTATACACATCCCCATTAGCCATCAAAGGAAATTGGGGTTCAGCATCCGGCTTAAGGACACTTCAACAGAAGGAGCCAGGAATCGGACCAACAACTCTGCCATACATAGCTACAAGCACACAAACTCAACATACTGTCTCCTTCTGGTTTATTTTCATTTTTCCACTGTGTAGCAATGTGTAAACTGACCATGACTAACATTCCCTTCTGTCCCTCAGACTGCAAACAAAGTCAATTATGATTCCTCTATTATGAACATTTAATCCATGGAGGTTTTACATTGGTAAAATTTTCCTCGGGCCGGGTTTGATTCTGGCCCACAACCTTTTACTTTGTGTTGTTTCCTATCTCTCTCCCCCAAAAACTAAACAAAAAAAAATACTGATTAGCTACAATACTCCATTTAAAGTAGATATTGGCTACTGTAGCTGCTGATGATGCAGCCATTTTGCCAACAGTTTGTGAAATCTCTTGCGGTTGTCTTCACTCAGTGGTAGTTATCATACCTGTCAGTCCCTAATATCTATGACATGAACAATATGATGTAAATACAGCACTAGTACACAGAGTCCGATGACATCTTCCATTTCACATTATAGCACCACCCAGCTTCAACCTGACGAGAGGCTTAATCAGCCAGAAAATTGAAAACACCTGCGTGGTTTTGAAGGGCTGGATTAATCATATAATTTGGAACCCTAAAAAGTGTTAATATTGCAAAAAATCTTGTCCCTACAAAACACAACACAATTTCCTATATTTGCCTCCTACTGTATAAACTTCAGTTAGACTTATCCTTCTTGTCGTTCTTGTAAAACCTAATTTGCTTGCCCGTTCTGTAGCCGTCTGTTAAAAGCAGGAAATGCTGAAAAAGCAATTTTGCTATATTTCTGGTGGTTTGCAATTCCTTTACACACCATAACAGGCAAGTCTGACTGAGGACCAATTAAAACTTGTAGCAAACTAGAAAAAAACATTTCTTTACTGTTGAACAATGGAAGGGCGGTACAACCTATTACCACCAAAGCTGTAGACTTGCAACTTTGTTGCTGAGCGGGATCTTCTCCTTTAGGATATAATGCCGAGATAGCTCAGATTTTTCACTTTGGAGGCCAATCAATGTATAAGAAACAATTAATTCTACAGTGTGTGTGTGAACAAAGAAAATGGCCTGAAGTTAATTTGACTTAATGAGGACATGTATTAATGCACTGTAGCACACAGCTAGTGTAAACACTCAATAAACAAGAAAGTGCACGTACATACAGTGGGGGATATCTTACAAGATGAATATGCAGAATCTGTGAGTGCATACTTAATGTGAAAACATCCCAGCATGCTTTGCTGTCAACAGTATCATTTATTCTCCTCTGAGTACACGAGTAAGCTGTAAATAATGTAAAGGCCAATCCCCTCCCTCTCTGCTACTTTCTCCCTGTCAGTCCTTTCTGTCATGCTTTTCTGCCTGTTAGCTTTTCATATCAGACATGTGGAGGGTGCTCTTTGCCAGGAGCTATCCGTCCAGAGGAAAAAATAAAGTCTTCTCCTTGGAGAAACTGTGGAAAGGTTCACTTCAAGGGTGAAAACACAGGTGTTTTTTGGTCCTGTGAATCACAAAAGAGCTGCTATAAAATAGAAAATGTACAGCAATGTAGATGACTGAAAACAGTAGGAGAAGGAGAGGGGGAGAGATGGGTTGGTAGATAAAGGAAACATCAGATGGGAAACATTTTAACACCAACATAAGGTGTCACTATATCTAAAAAAAAAAAAAAAACACGGGGGAAAACATGGAAAAAGCAGCAGCAGAGACTAAAATTATACAGAACAGGGGGAAAAAATATATAAAAATAACACCTCATAGCACAAAGAAAAGGAATGAGATGCTGGGAGGCTTACACAACAGGGAGCATATATATTTCTCGCTCTTTCGTAACACTTACTGATATTTTTGCATTTCAGAAGCAAAACAGGGTGATTGCCAGGCAAGACAGGGGGCATGGCAGCGGGGAGGTGCCACTCTGCTTCCTGGCACCGACAGCTCTGCAGAGTCACGACAAAAATCTTGTTGAGGCACAGTTAAGGGAGGGAATGGTGTGTGCGTGATAGCGCACGTTCTTATTTTACAATAGAGTCAGACCCCAGGACACGGCAGCTGTCCCTTTCATGTGTGCTGTTGTATGCAGCTGGTTCAGCGTCGTGTCTGTCAGCAGGTCTTATGACTTCAGTTGCTGAGTTCAATCCAACACAACACACCTCAGCCTCACAGCCTCAGGCATGACAGAAAAACAGATCAAACTGAAATTCGCCTAGATCTCTCAAGAAAAAAAAAACAACAACCACAAAATGGTTTGTGATGCCTCGGTGCATTCAGTAATAAAGCACATTTTCCTTAGGCCAAAGCAACTCTGACAGGTTTAGAAATGACACAAGCACAACCAGTGGAGCTCAGAGAAAAATAACTGCATGTACAGTACAGTGTGTGTGCATGTGTAATTGCACTTGTAGTTGAGTGCATTCATGTTTATTTAGAGAACATGTGATGACTGATGCTTTATGCTTGTGTGAACACCAAAACCTCCCAGCACTACCCTGAAGGTAACAAACAACTTCAACTTCTTAACACAGACAAATAAATGCCCTCATTAATTGTGTGAGGTTGTTTCTTTTCTGCACACTTTAATGCTCATGCACATTCACAAATATCACATATATGCAATAAACAAACACGCCCATGTGACGCCTCCCTCTGTGCTCAAATCTCCTGTGTTGGCATGTCTGCACCGCCGAACCCTGGAGTGAGCACCATCTGTCTGTTCATTACTCACAGTGCATACACATACATTATACAGACACACAAATACGCACAGCATTACATCAGTTTAACACATACACTGCATGCATACTTAATGCATTCAGGCATAAACACTGTGTGACATGACTGACAGCAGCGCTGACACAAGCTCTTCAAACCCTCAGCAAGTCTCCCTTCTCCTATCATTTTTAACTACTACTGCAGCCATGAGTGGAGGTAGAGGCTTTATTCGTGCTGGATGTAGCTTGGTGGTCTCAACAAGCTGACAGACAGCTCGACATGAAGAGAAGTGGAAGTGATAGAGAGATGGGCGGGCAGACAAGCGTACACACACAAAGACTCATTCATTTATTTTCATGCCCCATACCTCGTAGTAAGCCTGTGACATTTAGGCTACTCTAGAAAACAAATCAATAATCTATTAAACAAATGGAAAGCAGCCACCAGGAGTAGGCTCTGCAAACAATTATAGCAGGGATCAACCAATCTCTATCACAACAGGAAACAGAAGAGCTCACCACAAGTCGCTTCATACAGGTGGCACACATGATGCTTAACCCCACTGATGCCTATCATTGCTCTCACTCCTCATCAGTTATTCCTATTTCCCCGTGTCTTTTACCTCTTTATTTTGACCTGAAAGAATCATAACCTGCACTCATGGTGTCGGAATAATAAGAAACACAAGTTCCCGACTTGGAAAATTCACATGAATGTCGGAACAACTCTGGAAGTCTGTGAAAATTTTGGTACACAATTGCAGAGTTGGCATCATAAATGCAGACACATGGCAGATTAAAGTTAATGTTTCTTGAATGAAAGTAAACTTTTTATTAATCCACCTATAGCATGTCAAATTTTTGCTCACATAATTTGTAATTAGGTTCTACTTGTTAGTTGCTGTTCATGTAGAGTGAACTAAATTAGTTAG